>NC_140168.1:163432631-164032631 GCF_963971535.1 Notolepis coatsorum
AGCCTGCGGCCATCGTTTGATCTCCTAGGTCCCTCTCTGGAGCTTGGTACGCTCCGCACGAACGTATCCAGTCGTAGGCTGCTGACTTCTCTCGCCAGGAAGTCGGCCAGGTCTAGGAGGGATGGCTCGGGACCGTTGGGATCACGGTGGTCCTTTTGCCGCCTGAAGCGCTCTTGTCGGGCGGGCGGAAGCTTCTCTAATATTCTCTCAACATTAGAGTTCGCGTACAGTTCGTGCCTACCCTTTTCCTTTTGTGCCCCCAGCATCCCTACCAGGGATTGTACATTGATAGAGAGGTCATCTAATGAGCGATTGTCTGTGGCTGGGGGTAGACGGTCAATATTCCTTATCTCTTGTATTACGTAGTCCCATATGCGTCCATAAAGTTGGTCGAGGGCTACTAGAGCCGCGGTGTATGGGGTACTTGAGTTGGAATATGCCAGCGCTATATTATGCGCTCTGGGCACCTTCAGGTGCTTGAGTAGGATAGCATACTTGTACGTCTCATCGGGGACATCGGACATCATTGTCTCTAAGCACATTCGTAGCTCTGTGTACTGTGCTCTGTTCTCGTGTGTGAAGTCCGGGAACGTCTGTGTGCCAAGGTACGATGCCATGGATGGCTGGCACATCGGTGAGCGTTGGGGGAGAGGCCTCCTAGGCGAGTCTCCTCTTACGTGTCGTGGTGGGCTGGTACCTGGCGGGTACCAAGGCCCGTGTACCCAGGTGCTGTTCCTCGGGGCTGGTCGTGTGTCAAGCTCACCCGTGAGTTGAGTCGGGGGTCTGTAACGCAGGGCCTCGGGGGTAAAGTCTGGGCTGTACTGGACCTCCTGGTCCTGTGGAGTACGATGCTGCTGTTGGGCTTGACTTTCCTCCTCTCCCTCTTCTTCTTCTTCTGCCAGGTCTTCTAGATCCTGTAATCGTCTATTTAGTCTCTCAGCGGCGTAGGCCGGTTCTTCCCTGTTGCTGGGTCTCGCATGGACCGGTCGGGGAAGGGGTTCGGAGACGTGTATAGGCTCTTTCTGTTGGCCGGGCTCCGGGTCGCTTGATCGGGTAGGGGAGGGTGCCCTAGACCCTTGTCTTGACGAGGCCCTGGAGCTCCGTGCGGAGGGAGGGGGAGTCGCCCTGGCAATCAGTTGCTCCATTATCTGCGCTTGTAATCGGTTGCGCTCGGCTTCGCGCTTGATGTGAGCGAGGTCGCGCTCTGCTACGCGCTGGGCTTGGGCTGCGTCGCGCTGTGCATTGGCGGCTCCGCGCTGTGCATCGGCGGCGGCGCGCTGGGCTTCGGCGCGGTCTCTTTCCATATTCTCTTCCGTCTGGAGGCGTCTAGTCTCCAGGCGTATGCGGTCGTCGTCACTCCTTTGCTGCGCCTGGAAGCGCTCTCGCTCGATCGCAGAGTGTTCGCGTTCACTAAGGGCTTGCGCTTGGAGCTGCGCGTGGAAGCGTTCTCTTTGGTCTGCAGATTGTTCGCGCTCACTTAGTTGTTGAGCCTGCAGGCGGTCTCTTTCCATGGTAGAGTGTTCGCGCTCACTTTGGTGTTGCGCGCGGAGGCGCTCTTGTTCCATGGAAGAATGTTCGCGCTCGCTAAGCGTCTGTGCTTGGAGTCGATCGCGTTCAGTGGAGGCTGCCAGGGTGGCGATAAATGCCTGCGCCAGCATCTTGTCCGCCTCGCTGGGGGAAGACACTGATGGAGGTGATCGGCTTCTGGCAGTGCTCGTTGGAGATCCGTTCTCCGGTCGCGCTCCGAGGAGGTCCATCTCCTGGGTGCGTGTCTCTTCTGGTGGTGGGTCAGGTTCCGTCCCTGGAGGGCTTTCTTTATCCTGGAGCTCTCCGGGGACTGCCTCGTTGACGTTGGCGGGGGGTAAAGTCATGTCATGTCCCTCCTGGTCCCCCCCGTGAGCTTGGTCAGTTACGTTAGAACCCACTAGGGTCTCTAGTGGCAGGGTCGCCTGGTCGGTAGGGTTTGACATACTTTTACTATCCGCTTTTTCCACGTTTAACGTCTGTATAAAGCTAGGCAGTAGACTGGCAGCGTAGTCCTCTAGGTAACGAGGTGGCTGCCGTCTGCGCTCCGGGCGATCTAGCTTAGGAGAACCGTTTGTGGAGTGTTCATCATTGGCCATGTCAATATTAATATTATATTAATATTACGCTAATTACCATCCGGCTCGAAGGACCAATTGTAACTGAGGGGTACAATTCCCTGACTGTATTGAATAAGTATGGTATCATTAAACCACTACTGAGTTATGTACATTACTACTGGCCATACAGTACACATGTATATGAGATGAACACCCCCACAATAACACGGCTTCACAAGAAATACTGTTTAGAAGAATATTTATTAGCAGCACGAAGATTATCTTACATTACTTATCAAGATTGAGAGTTGCGCTTGTAAGGCGAAGAATGTGCATGAATAGGTCAAGAGCGTAAGTCCATGAGCATATTACGCAGGAGATAATTAATACCACCTGTATCATAAGAATTATATCTGGTACACTAGTAGGTCAGCTGGAGATACTAAGGGGGTCCCTCCGGTTGTAAGCCAGCAGGGGAGAGGATTTGTCGGTAGCGAAAGTCTGGGTCAATGAGGAATAAGGAGACTCCAGGTACAGGAGACAGTGCAATCCCTTGATCCGTAGACGAACAACAGCTATTCTCCGGTATGCAGTGCCGCATGGAGGAAAGCTAGCCAGCCTCAGAGTACTAGAGGCGGGCTCGACGGTGCTCCTCACAGGGTAGATCCCACACATCAGTGGGTGTAGACGATTCTCCGCTCCAACAGCCACAGGACCAAAGCAAATATAATCCAGCCGAAAAGGGCTCTGTAGTCGTCGGTGTAGGTTATCCAGTGTACATATCCACACGGTTCTCGTCTAGGGCTCCTCGGATGACGGCACCAGGTTAGGCCGCCCAGCCTGGATAAGCACACTAGCTCGGTACGATGAAACGTTGGTAATGCTGGTCACTGTAGAACGGTAGCCGCACGATACACTATACATAATAGACTATTACTTAATAATAGAATAGGTCGAACTCGACGATACAGCGTTAAACTCTGACACTTCAGCTATCAATTCGCACGCGGTCTCAAGGCTCTATTTCGGGGCAAAACGGGCCCACTTCACAGCACGTTGTATCGTGGTGTGAGGCTTCAACTTGTTACTAAGACTTACTGCTGTATTCACCTGCGCCGTATTTATACGTAGGGTGAACAATCTAGTACCAGCCTTATTTCTGTCTCGTATTCCTGCGCAGAACCAGGCATGTCCAGGCATGTCTTAGCGGTGACTTTGAACTAGACATTGGGGGTATGGCCGTGGCGGCTAGGGGATCGCTGTCCAATAGGAGAACGAATATTATGGTCTGGCCTGTACTAGGTAAAGGGATATTCCGTGTATATGTACAAAGAATATACAAGGGATATCAGACGATATACAAATACTATACAATATATCTCAAGTAATAAATATATATATTCGGTTTAATCTGACCCTTTGTAACACTCAGAGACAATCTTACAGAGGTCATGTAATGTAATACATGTGAATTCCCCCATAGTTATCTCAGGTGGATTTTCACTCACAGCCAGATCTATATCAGAGGTAATGCTTGCTCTAATCAATGATATTTTTTCATTTAAAAAAACTGCAAACTCTTCACATTTTGTGGCTGATTGCTGCGGTATATGGGGGGGTGGTATGTTAATCAGCTGGTCGATGGTGGAAAAAAGTACCCTGGAGTTACCCATATTTTCTGAGATCATTTTGGAAAAACATTCCTTTCTCGCAAGTTGTATTGCCTTATTGTATGCGCCCATGGCGTCTTTGTATAAATTAAAGTGAGCTGTGAGTTTGAATTTCCTCCATTTTCGCTCGGCTATCCTGCATTTTCTCTTGTTATCTTTAACATTGGTTTTATTTAACCATGGAGAGATTCTATCAGTTTTTACCTTTTTAACCTTCAGAGGGGCAACAGTATCTAACACTGTTGACAAGGTGCTGTGGAAGTTTTGCACTTTCTGATTTAAGGAGGATTCACTGCATTGGTCATATGATTTCATCATACTAGAGAATTTTGCTTCAGCTCTAGCGTCCAGAAGCCTTCTGTGAACTAGGAATTCGCTTCTGGTCTTATGTAATATTAGGCTTGTACCATAGAACACACAATAATGGTCAGAAATTGGAATTTGTTTTACTGATACATTCTCAATGTTTAGCCCTGTTGTTATTAGTAGGTCCAGAGTGTTGCCATGTTGGTGGGTGGCCTCGTGAACATGTTGCATCAGTCCAAAACTGTCCAGTAGGTTCAGAAACTCACAACCCCTGGGGTCATCCTTTTTGTTGATATGAATGTTTAGATCTCCATTAAGAATGATTCTATCATACCTGGTAATGCAGATCGATATGAGTTCTGAATATTCCTGTATGAAGAGTGGCGAGTACCTTGGTGGTCGATACAATGTCACACATACTACTGGCATTTCTGTTTTCAATACAATAGCAAGGTATTCAAATGATAAAAATGTTCCCAGGTCAATATCACTGCACACAAATTGAGTGGAGATGATTGCTGCTATTCCGCCTCCCCTCCCACTCTGTCTGTTTGATTGATAGAATTTAAAATTGGAAGGGCAGGTCTCAATCAGTGTTGCTACACCAGTGATGTTGTCTAGCCATGTCTCTACTAAAAACATACAATGTACACCATGTTTTACTATGAGTTCATTTATCAGAAATTATTTTTGTTTCAGCGCTCTAACGTTGAACAGTGCTAGTTTTAGCTGTACGGGTTCTGTAGTGGGGCGTGAGATAGTCTGTGGTTGAACACTGATATTGATAAGGTTCGATTTACATATGGGACGTGATAATGAGTAATTGATTAGTCTTTTGGTGATCAGAATCGGGATGACACTCAACGTGTTTCTTTGTAGCTTAGGCTGCTTCTGTATATAGTCTACAGAGCTAGATATGGTTGGTTGTCAGGCCAGTGATGCTACACTTTGTATGACGTTATGTATTAGCACATTTACCCCGGATATGTTTGGATGGATGCCATCGGGTCTGTAATGGTCTTTCCTGGACCAGAGCAGATCAAAGTTATTTATATAGCAAAGTCCTATAGTAGTACAGTAGGTCTGTAGCCATTTGTGCAACCAGAACAGACGGCTAAATCGCTCAGATCCACGACCTATGGATGGAATGGGGCCAGACACAATGCATATTTTACCCAGGCTTTCAATAGTGAGTATTAGTGATTCAAAGTCAGATTGGAGTTTAGCGGATTGTCTAGCCATTACGTCATTTGCTCCGATATGAATGATAACGGTGTGGGCGGACGGATATCTGTCGATGATTTCGGGAGTACACTCAAGTAAGTCAGTAACTTTTAAACCGGAAAAACAATATGTAATGCCGTGTGGTATTTGCAAAAACCTGGTGATGGAATCTCCGATGAGTAGGATCTCTGGCTGTTCATGGATGCATTCCCCGTCGTAGATGGCCAGGTTTCTATGGTGAAAAGCCGCAGGAGTAGTGTCTGCATTGTTGGCGGGGTTAGACGGTTGGTCGGGCAGCAGCGCCGTGTGGAGGGGCTCGTTCACAGCGGCATTTCTATCGATAACACTCGCCGTTTGAATGATCGTACTGGCATGGGCTGCAGAGCACCGCAGACGAGGACGTTTAAACTTTGGGGAGTCGGACCCATCGCGTGAGTCTGGGGAATTTGGCGATGCGAGAGCAAACAGGGCAGAGCGCTTTCTGCTCCGGGTTGCAGCTATATTTCCATGGTTGAGTCGTGAGCTGGAGAGGGCCGCCGTCCTGGCAGCTTCGCTTGGAGCCTGGCTAGTAGCTAGGCTAGTAGCTATCATCGGATAGTCTTTGAGCAAAGCTACAGTACTAGCAGCAGGAGACGGAAACGAGGGAGAGCCTAGGAGGCTGGGATCATTACAAAGAGGATTGAATCGGTTTGATAGTTGAGGTGAATCAACGGGATCATATAGAGGAAGGGAGAGCTTCCTTCGGCCCCTCACCACTGTCGCCCAGGAGGGACTACTGGTGCATCCTGCGTCCGCTTGTTCCATGCTAGCCAGCCTGGACATGAGCTCCGTTTGACGCTTGAGAAGATCCATTACTAGTATCTCGATGGTCTTCAGTTCCGTTCGCATTTCTGCGACATCTGACGTTGGAGCCATTTCCTCAGGGGAGTTTAGCACTGTGAGTACTGTAGCGTGTAGCTGTAGCTATGGCAACAACAAGCTCCGGTAGCTTAGGTCACGTCCAGTAAAAAGTCACATAAAACCAATAAATCCAACAGCATAAACGATAAGAGCAAAAGTCACTGTGATCAGTTAAGATCACTGGTTAAAAAAAAAAAAAAATGGTAGAAAGAAAGAAAACAGTCTAAAGTTTGAAAGTTTGGGAGGTCCGCAAAAACACGTCCGTTCAGTAGCAACCGGAAGTGTAGTGGATCCAACCAACTAACACACAGGAATGCAGTTTACATCAGGGTCACCCATTTTCAATTCATATTGACATACACAACATAGAATAGATAGAATAGAAATACTTTTATTATCGCATGGGAAATTTGACACTGCAAATCGCTCAACATTTAAACATTTAGACAGGACAGGTCACAAATTAGAATAATAACACAAATCAATAAAGTTGCCTAGGATAAGAGTAGAGTAAAATAGAATAAAAATGAAATAAAATATACAGAAATAAATACAGTAAAAACATACATGACATCATGACATTTATGGCATAGGGACATACATGACATACAGGTATATACTGTAGTACTGTTACATTTGTGACATATACGATATGCAAATAATATACAGTACTGTTACCCAGAGATCCTAACAGAAAATATTATATATATATGATGGGGATGAGACTGTACATTAGGAGGGGGGGGGGGGGGGGGTTGGACATTTACGGTGGCCAGTTTCGAATTGCAGTCTCCCGTAGGTGCTCTTTAAGAGCGGTTTTGAATGTGGGCAGGGGTAAAGTGGGTTTTAGGAGTGAGGTTAAGCAGTAGTCTGACCAGTTTGTTTTGTGATGTTTGTAATCTTGTTTTTAGTGCCTTTGAGGTGCTTTGGTACCATGAGGTGCAGGCATAGTCGTAGTACCCTTGAATGAGTACTGAGAGTACCCATGATTTTTGCCATTTTGTTATCGTGAAATTGGTATTAAATTTAATTCTGAGTGGCATTAAAAAGTCTTAAAAAGCCTTAAATCTGACTGGGCTAAACCTGCAGATACCCTGGTTATTTTCAGCCCAATTTATTCATTTCACTGCAAACCATCTGATCAATATATCACCCATACTACATAAAGCATTTACTGACGATCACGTAATTATAAACGCCCCCCCCCCCCCCCCCCCCCCTTTCCTCCGTGCATGATGACGCATAACGTATACGATCATATACAGTTGAATTTTTTAATATAGCGTGTCTAGGGAATAAACGGCAATCGATGCATTTAGGTCTATAACTCACGTTCTAGGAATTACTACAGAAAATGATAAAACATACTTATATTCTAGAAGGTATTTCTGTATGAATGTATGAATGAAAAAGTATAACGTTCCTACATCCTGAACAATAGATAATCGATGTTGAATGCAGGCATTAAAGTGTTCCGTCTCAAGACGGATTTCCGTCAATTTGATTGGGGAGATCCGTCAATTTGATTCGCAGTCTAACGGAATTGACTACCTGGTATAATATGATTTGTAGATGCATACAGATTGAAACTAAATTGAGCCAATCAGAGGCGCCAAATATCATGAAAAGGGAATTTTTTCTACCGAGGCTGCGCCAAGCAGTCATCACTCAGGGACTCGAGTGGTTGCAGCTGGAGGCTATTGGGCGAGTGACATTTGCGAGGTCTGTCCGCCACATGGCAGGGTAACAAAATAGTTGTGTCCCCTGCTGTGGTTGTGAGTATAGTATACGTTTATTAGCTTAACTCCGTAGCAACATCACACAGGTGTATCTGTAGACAGTCTCCTCCCCACCGTATGTATCTTTTTTCCTACCACCCACCCCCTCCTAATGTACAGTCCCGGACTTTCCAGTGAATCATAGTGTCCTTTTTTTTCATTTTCCCAGATGCACCATGCACCAAGGATCCAGCTGATTACTGCCAATCTGGAGGATTGTTCCTTATCTGCTCTTCACTTGTGCCACTGATTCATTGACCTTTTGTGGTGTGGTATGTTTTGATTTTTACTTAGTAATACACTGTATATGCCCCTCTGTACATTTAGGAGAGCTCCCAATCTCGGAGATAAATTAGTACGAAGCCATCTACCGGCAGATGTCAAATCTACATGGCTACCTAAGCCTCCTATAGGAACGTATAGATGTGGTCACTGCAAACAATGTGATGTGGTGATAAGATCAAAAGCTTTTACCCACCCAGTTACAAAACAGACATATACTTCTAACAGCTTTATTAATTGTCAAACGACACATGTTATTTATATACTGTCTTGTTCCAAATGTGACTCTTTTTATGTTGGTCGTACGAAACGCTGTCTACTTGATCGACTGGCAGATCATAAATATGCTATTAAAACTAACAACATGGATTATGCAATGGCTAAACATATTCATGAAGTTCACCATAGTACCTCTGCTTTATTTACAGCTATCGGAATTGACAGTGTTCCACTCACGTCTAGAGGAGGTAATAGACAAAGAATTCTAAACCAGAAAGAAAGTCGCTGGATAGATAGACTACAGGCCACCTCACTCCCAGGTTTAAATTATTCCATAGACATGGTATCATTTTTATAGGCCAGTAGATCACTTAATTTACTTATTGTATTTATACATTGTTATTTATTGTATTCTGATAGACTACAGGCCACCTCTTTACAGGTTTAAATGACTCTACGGACATACTGTCACTTTTTTAGGCTAAGTAGATTACATTATAGTATTATTATTCTTTGTCATGCATTACTCAATGCTCTTACATTGTTGTTGTTTTGATAATTGTTTTTTGATAATTGTTTTTTGATAATTGTTGGTAATTGTTTATATTATTATTGATCTATTCTATTTTTGACTCATTTCTTTACGTTGTTATAATATTTTGAGCTTGTGTGTATATATACTTATATAATATACAAATTTGTTTTTCTATTTAGTATTATTGTATATTTACTTCAACTCAAGTTGAGAATGTTCATTTAATTGGGACCAGCTGTCCCCCATTGTAATTAGTGTCTCTCTTTTGTCACAGCAACACCCTGAAGAAGGCCATGTAGGCCGAAACATGTTGGAATTTAAAAAAAAAATTCTAAATAATGTAAGCTACTTATTAAAGGCTTTTTAACAACTGTATAGCTGCCTTGGATCTCAACCTTTCTTATATAATACACTGTATAGTTGGGATTCTGAATTAAACAGTATAATGTTCACATATATTATGGAGCCCCCAGGGGTCGGGAGAATATTGTGGAAAACAATATAAAACTGAAATGGTAAAGCTAAAAAACTGTAGACCTGACCACAACCCCCTCGGTTCAACAGCACAATATGTTGCTTTCTCTGCTTTTAAAAGTTGAAATCATCTGATGACATTGAAGGGATAGTTCAGAATTGTGGACATAAAGTTTAATTTACTACTTGGCCATTATGTTATGTTCAATGGACTGCACTTATATAGCAATAGCGCTTTTATCCAAAGCGCGTATGGCCTCTCATTCACCTATTCACACACATTCACACACCAATGGTGGCAGCTGCCATGCATATTGATCCATAAATAGTGTTTAGATTGTACTTCTATAGGTTTTTAACTTTACATACTGTATTTAAACATTACATTTGAACAAACACTGCAAGCTAAAGTTTTAAATCATTTTAATCTGTTTTATACAGCACACTTGCTTCCAAAATAAAGCAGTTTTACAATCCTGAGCGTTTGTTAACACTTGAAGCTTTTTGTTTCTAACAATCTGTACAATAAAAGTGTCTGTCTGATTAACTTTTAGTGGTGCCAATTTATTGAAGGAGTTTGATTGTAACAATTTAGGAAAGATCTGTAAAATAACAGTGTTTCTCTGCTGAGTTTTTAGTGGCATAACTTTATTGAAGGGGTTTGATTGTAATAAGTTAGGAAAAACCGGCCAAATAACAGTGTTTCACTGTGTTTCATCGTAATAATTTTGGAAAAACTTGTGGAATAACAGTGTTTCACTGCTGAACTTTAAGTTCTGTCACTTTATTGAAGGAGTTTGATTGTAACAATTTTGGAAAAACCTGTAAAATAACACGTGTTTCACTGCTGAACTAAGTTCTGTCACTTTATTGAAGGAGTTTGATTGTAATAATTTTGGAAAAAGCTGCCAAATAACAGTGTTTCACTGCTGAACTTTAAGTTATGTCACTTAATTGAAGGTGTTTCATCGTAATAATTTTGGAAAAACCTGTGAAATAACAGTGTTTCACTGCTGAACTTTAAGTTCTGTCACTTTATTGAAGGAGTTTGATTGTAACAATTTAGGAAAAACCTGTGAAATAACAGTGTTTCACTGCTGAACTTTGAGTTCTGTCACTTAATTGAAGGAGTTTGATTGTAATAATTATGGGAAAACCTGTAAAATAACAGTGTTTCACTGCTGAACTTTAAGTTCTGTCACTTTATTGAAGGAGTTTGATCGTAATAATTGAGGAAAAACCTGTGAAATAACAGTGTTTCACTGCTGAACTTTAAGTTCTGTCACTTTATTGAAGGAGTTTGATCGTAATAATTTAGGAAAAACCTGTGAAATAACAGTGTTTCACTGCTGAACTTTGAGTTCTGTCACTTAATTGAAGGAGTTTGATTGTAATAATTATGGGAAAACCTGTAAAATAACAGTGTTTCACTGCTGAACTTTAAGTTCTGTCACTTTATTGAAGGACTTTGATCGTAATAATTGAGGAAAAACCTGTGAAATAACAGTGTTTCACTGCTGAACTTTAAGTTCTGTCACTTAATTGAAGGAGTTTGATTGTAATAATTATGGAAAAACCTGTGAAATAACAGTGTTTCACTGCTGAACTTTAAGTTCTGTCACTTTATTGAAGGACTTTGATCGTAATAATTGAGGAAAAACCTGTGAAATAACAGTGTTTCACTGCTGAACTTTAAGTTCTGTCACTTAATTGAAGGAGTTTGATTGTAATAATTATGGAAAAACCTGTGAAATAACAGTGTTTCACTGCTGAACTTGGAGTTCTGTCACTTAATTGAAAGGAGTTTGATTGTAATAATTATGGGAAAACTTGTGAAATAACAGTGTTTCACTGCTGAACTTTAAGTTCTGTCACTTAATTGAAGGAGTTTGATCGTAATAATTATGGGAAAACATGTAAAATAACAGTGTTTCACTGCTGAACTTTAAGTTCTGTCACTTAATTGAAGGAGTTTGATTGTAATAATTATGGGAAAACATGTAAAATAACAGTGTTTCACTGCTGAACTTTAAGTTCTGTCACTTTATTGAAGGAGTTTGATCGTAATAATTTAGGAAAAACCTGTGAAATAACAGTGTTTCACTGCTGAACTTTGAGTTCTGTCACTTAATTGAAGGAGTTTGATTGTAATAATTATGGGAAAACATGTAAAATAACTGTTTCACTGCTGAACTTTAAGTTCTGTCACTTTATTGAAGGAGTTTGATCGTAATAATTTAGGAAAAACCTGTGAAATAACAGTGTTTCACTGCTGAACTTTGAGTGCTGTCACTTAATTGAAGGAGTTTGATTGTAATAATTCTGGGAAAACATGTAAAATAACAGTGTTTCACTGCTGAACTTTAAGTTCTGTCACTTTATTGAAGGTGTTTGATCATAATAATGTAGGAAAAAACCTGTAAAATAACAGTGTTTCACTGCTGAACCTAACCTGTCAATTAACAGTGGTTCTCTGTTCTCTGGTTCTCAAATAATAAACAGAATTATCTGTAAATTTATTGCTTTTCCACTTTATTTTAATTAGGGTATTTCAATGTAAATTTTACAGTAAATCTCTGTTGCCAAGCTGCCAGACTTTTACCGTTTTTTTACATGGTACCAAAGCACCTCAAAGGCGCTAAAAACAAAATTACAAACATCTCAAAACAAACTGGTCAGACTACTGCTTGACCTTACTCCTAGAACCCACCTCACCCCTGCCCACTTTGACAACCTAGGATGGCTTAGAGTAGACGACAGAGTACAGCAAATTGCAATGGGCCTGGTCTACAAGATACACTACACGACCAAGGTACCCATGTACATGTCAAAATACTTCCCAAAGATCAGTGAATACCACGATCACAACACCAGAGGGAGCTCCACAAATCATGTTAAACCCAGATTCGGCTCAAACAAGGGACTAAACACGTTTCGCAATTATGCCACATCAATGTGGAACGCCCTACCCAAAGCTGTAAAGGAATGTGAATCACTACCCACTTTCAAAACCACTCTCAAAGAACACCTACGGGAGACTGCAATTTGAAACTGGCCCATGTAAATGTCCTAACCCAACCCCCTCCAATGTACAGTAAATGACCAAGTATGGTTTTGTCAATATTCCAATGTACAGTTTTGCTTGTACAGTTGTACAGTGTTCCCCACCCACCCCTCCTTGAAATCCTCCAACAGGCTCTTTTTTGTAAGTTGACTGGTTTGCACACCCCTATGACAGCTAATACATGGTACATCCCATGGTGCTCAGCTGTCAGCAGTCAGCTGCCCGCGCGCAGTTCACAGGTATTCACAGTGCTGAGGTTGCATTCTGTCATGATGGCAACCCCCGCTAAGAAAGGTAAAGCAAAGGAAATTCGGGCATTCCAGCCCTCGTGGACAGACTACTACGGGTTTGTGTGTCAGAAGGACCGTGCTGTGTGTACTTATGTTTAGAAAATGTAGTTTGCCGAACGTCAGGTGTGAAATGCCATTTTGAGACGAAGCATCAAAAAAGTTTCAAAGATCAGGCGGATCAGGCAGAATCTATTAAACGTGCCGTGGCGAGGTATGGGAAGCAAGCCAGCACCCTCAAAGTGTTCACGACTGCTAAAAACCACGCAACTGAAGCAAGCTATCGTATTGCTCATTGCATTGCGAAATGTGGAAAGCCATTCACTGAGTATATCTGAGGAGGCTTTTCTCTGTAGCTCAGATGTTTTGTTTGAAGGCTTGCCAAACAAAGAGACAATCAAATCAAGGATAAAAGATATCCCCATGTCAGCTCGAAGTGTCGAGCGACGCATCAACGAAATGTCCGAAAATATCAGAGAACAGCAAACAGCTGGATTAAAAGATGCTCCGGTGTGCAGCTTAAAGTGGAAATGAAGCAGTGCGATAAATACATATTCATAGCATCACATTAGTATTTAGATAAGCCACAGAAGAAATCACGTTATAAAAATAAGCAGTTTCTAAGAAAAAACGATTTGTTGTGTGCATTTCTGAAGCATTTAGCATTATGGGCGCGGCCATTTTGTTGCTGACGTCATGCCACTGGTTGGGTGAATACACGGCTGGTTAGCTGCCTATAGTGAATGAGTCAGTCAGTAAATAAAATGTTGCCTACAAAACAACGGGACCGCGGTGGTTCTGTTTGTATTGCTCCTGGCTGTTCAAACTAATTTTACCATGTGAGAGAGAGGAAAGTTGGTTAATTTCCACAAACTACCAGTGAAAAAAACAGTGTTGTTGGCACGTTGGCTCAGGCTGGCTGCACTCAGGCGGCGCGACCAGCCTGTTGGACAGGGAAGGAGGATCTGCAGCGAACACTTCATTGCCTCGGATTATGTTGTTGTGGGTGGGATGTTTGTCCAGAAGACCACTAATCAGCTGAAGCCGGACGCGGTTCCCTCGGTCTTCGACAGACAGACCGGCGTTAGCTCTCGGGAGCGATCGCTAGCTAGTTGGCACCAGCCGGGGACCGGAGTTAGCTCTCAGGAGCGATCGCTAGCTAGTTGGCACCAGCCGGGGACCGGAGTTAGCTCTCGGGAGCGATCGCTACCTAGTTAGCACCAGCCGGGGACCGGAGTTAGCTCTCGGGAGCGTCGCGGAGCATTCAGCCTGCTGGCTACCTAGATCCACTTCAACCAGCGTCGCGGAGCATTCAGCCTGCTGGCTACACAGCTTGTCGGTGTGCTGGAGCCTCTGCAAGCTAACGGTAGCTGGCTACACAGCTTGTCGGTGTGCTGGAGCCTCTGCAAGCTAACGGTAGCTGGCTACACAGCTTGTCGGTGTGCTGGAACCTCGGCAAGCTAACGGTAGCTGGCTACACAGCTTGTCTGTGTGCTGGAGCCTCTGCAAGCTAACGGTAGCTGGCTACACAGCTTGTCGGTGTGCTGGAGCCTCTGCAAGCTAACAGTAGCTGGCTACACAGCTTGTCGGTGTGCTGGAGCCTCTGCAAGCTAACGGTAGCTGGCTCCAGGCTATTAGCACATCAACAAGCTGCTGGAGCTCCCGACGCTCGGCTGGTTGAAGTGGATCTAGGTAGCCAGCAGGCTGAATGCTCCGCGACGCTCCCGAGAGCTAACTCCGGTCCGGCTGGTGCTAACTAGCTAGCGATCGCTCCCGAGAGCTAACTCCGGTCCCCGGCTGGTGCCAACTAGCTAGCGATCGCTCCCGAGAGCTAACGCCGGTCTGTCTGTCAAAGACCGAGGGAACCGCGTCCGGCTTCAGCTGATTAGTGGTCTTCTGGACAAACATCCCACCACAACAACATAATCCGAGGCAATGAAGTGTTCGCTGCAGATCCTCCTTCCCTGTCCAACAGGCTGGTCGAATGAATGAATGAATGAAAACTTTATTTAACAGATTGCAGAATGGGTACAATACAGTACGGCTCAATACATACAATTGTTAAGGGGATGCAGACCTGAGAAAGACGTTTGTCTTGTTTCCATCAGGGTCCCCCATTTTCAATTCATATAGTGCCGCCTGAGTGCAGCCAGCCTGAGCCAACGTGCCAACAACACTGTTTTTTTCACTGGTAGTTTGTGGAAATTAACCAACTTTCCTCTCTCTCACATGGTAAAATTAGTTTGAACAGCCAGGAGCAATACAAACAGAACCACCGCGGTCCCGTTGTTTTGTAGGCAACATTTTATTTACTGACTGACCCATTCACTATAGGCAGCTAACCAGCCGTGTATTCACCCAACCAGTGGCATGACGTCAGCCATGACGTCAGCAACAAAATGGCGGCGCCCATAACAGGGATATTATATTTGATTTTTCAGACAAATAAGATAGATTTCACATTTGATTATAGAACCCTGTCTTACACAAGGTACACAACAAACAAACTAGGATCACATTGCTCACTGCTTCATTTCCACTTTAAAGGGACCAACTAACATGCAGGTAGGCAACTGTTTATTTTCCTGCATGTTAACTTGAACGTCTTTCTCTCTCTCTCCCTCTCTCTCTCTCTCTCCTCTCTCCTCTCTTTCTCTCTCTCCTCTCTCTCTCTCTCTCTCTCTCTCTCTCTCTCTCTCTCTCTCTCTCTCTCTCTCTCTCTCTCTCTCTCTCTCTCTCTCCTCTCCTCTCCTCTCCTCTCCTCTCCTCTCCTCTCCTCTCCTCTCCTCTCCCTCTCCTCTCCTCTCCTCTCCTCTCCTCTCCTCTCCTCTCCTCTCCTCTCCTCTCCTCTCCTCTCCTCTCTCTCTCCTCTCTCTCTCTCTCTCTCTCTCTCTCTCTCCTCTCCTCTCTCTCTCTCTGGCCTTGCTCCGGTGGAGGGATTGGAGGAGGGTGTGCCATCATGTTAACGTTAGCCTCAGTTAAACCTTGCGACGACTGAGCTGTGTTCTGGTCATGTGACACTACACATATTTAATTGAGACCCTTTATTATTTCAATTTAGCTGGAAATACATTGATACATCATTCAGTAACATTTTCAGAGCCTTATAACAAAAACATTATTACGGTCACCATTGTGACCAGTGGGATTATTTTTACTCAAAATGTGAGTATTACCAAGTCACCTTGTGTTCTTAAAACAATGACAATAAACATAGTTTTATTAGGTTGAAATAATGTTGTTGTGTACTTATTTTTTCTGTTAACTTATTATGGATTGAAAACTGAAAACCAAACTAAATGTGCTATATATAGCCTACCATCTGCGTCGAATATGAAATAAAGGCATCTAAATGATAATTTTTTTCTTTAAAAAAAACAAGCTCAATCAAAAGATTCTACATGATTCCAAAATAGTGAAGAAAATTACTTTAGGAAGAACAAAGGCAGAGGCTCTGGTCAAAGACATCCTTGCTCCAAAGGCAGTGGGTGATGTTCTCAAGGCCTTAACATCAGACAAACCCCTCCCATTCTCCATAGAGATGGATGCATCTAACCTAACCCTAAAACCGAAATAAAGTTAAAAATAAAATAGTTACAAAATCTGCCCATTTTCGCCCACTAACCGGGCAAAATCACCAAAAAAAATTGGTGTGTGTGGTTTGTGCGCCCGCTTCACATCACTAGGTGCCCCCCTGTGCCCCAGTACAGTGCTTGGTCTAGATACGCCCTTGGTTGGCGGGTGAGAGGCATTAGATCATCGCAATAAGTTGGAGAGATGACGCACTTCACCAAGGCTCATTAACATTCCCCTCATTCCTTACCCAGTTTGGCCTACGAGCATCAAGCCGACAGGACGGCTTCACTCTGTAAAACAAGGGTTTATATAAGAACAAACTGCTCGAGCATCTAATGAAAAGACCAAGCGACAATATTTTTATTTTTATTTAATTAATTTGAATGAGTTCCTTTCATGGCAATACACAGCTCCACAAAAGCACAACAGCGTCATTTTATAATAAAATGCACCTCAATTTGTACATTCCATGAGATCCCTTACTCAAAACAATAAATTAACAATAGCAATAGTCAATGTAGGAGCTATTTAATGGTTTTTGTGCTTAGTTTGTAGTTTGTTAAGTTCATCACTGGGTGGTAGCTCGGAGCACTGGGTGGCAGCACGGAGCGCATAGGTTTTGAATAAAGGCACAGGTGTAGGCTATGTCAATCAGGTATCTAGGTATGGGTGACGGAGAGATCTCACGGTTTTTACCGCATGAACAATATGAAAGGGAAAAAAAACAATGGAGAGAAAATTCGAACAGGCATTATGCTAAAAAGAAAACACTGAATGCCATCTTGGATTTGACCCCTCCCTCCATCAATGAGCCAGATGCCGCACAGGTACTGGAGCAAGATGTAGGCCTACCGGTACCACCAAGCCCCCCAGAACTGCCATCAAACTGCCCAACACCAGAGCAGACGTCCACCCCCAAAGCAAGAAGAAAAAGGAGAATGCAGGATGTCCAGGTAGTACCAAGGCCTCCCGAGCCACCTTTGAACTGCCCAACACCAGAGCAGACCTCCACCCCCAAAGCAGGAAGAAAAAGGGAGGCAACCATAACCTCACTGAGGTCAAAGCTGAGGGCGACAAAAGATCAACTGGAAATCCAGTCCCGAAAATACTCTAACCTAACGAAGCAGCTTAGAAGGCTACAAGAAAAAAACAAAAAAGGACCAGCACCTTTGATAGGCACCATTGAGAAGAGAGCCACCCACCGGAGAGAGCCCAAGACCCTGCCCAACAACAGCCAGAGACGATTGATGGGACATGTTGTGAGTCGTTTCTTGCACCAGGATGACAACTCAACCGTCATCAATGGCAAAACAGGGGAAGTCCGCAAGAAAGGACAAGTGTTCAGGAAGAGGGCACTGACTGACACTATGGAGAGACTACATGTTAAATTTCTCAGTCAGCACCCTCGCTACAAACTCTCAAGGGCTCAGTTCTGCAGACTGAAGCCCTTTTGGATCGTGAGACCCAACGTTTCCCAAAGAGAAGCCTGTGCCTGCAAAATCCACGAGAATTTCCTATTCAAAATCAAGAAGCTTCACCAGCTTGGGATTGTTGCCACACCATCCACAACTGAAATAGTTGAGTCCTGTGTCTGCAGCTCAAGTGATGTGGAATGCATGTACAGAAGGTGCATTCAATGCCAAGGCAAAACCTTCCCTACAACTATTGATCCATCAACCAAGGGAAACATAATTTCCTGAGACCAGTGGGTTACCCGGACAGGTAAAATCACAAAAAAGGGAAAAGATGGTGCACTGGAGGAGACGAATGTCAAAAACACAGCACTGGAGAAGACACACACATCTATCGACAAACTTGTTGACCTCACTAAGGACCATGTAAATAAACTGGCCATTCATGTGTATAACATCCAGCACCAGTTCCAGAGGCTGAAGTCACTCAAGGAGAACCTTACTGAGAAAGAGGTGCCCGTCCACATTGATTACAGTGAGAACTACAGCTGTAAGTACACCAGGGAAGTGAAAGACACTCACTTTGGTGGCGGGAACCAGCAAGTGACGCTTCATACTGGGGTCAAATACCTGAGTGGGGGACGTGTGGAGTCTTTTGCGTCTCTGTCAGCGTCCCTAAAACATGATGCTGTTGCAACGTGGGCTCATCTTAATCCAGTGCTCAAGTCCATCCGGGAAAAACATCCAGAAGTGAAGCACATGCATTTTATTTCAGATGGACCCACCTCCCAGTACCGCAACAAGACAGCATTCTATCTGGCCTCGACAGTGCCTTTCATGAGAGGGTTTGAATGTCACCTGGAACTTCTCAGAGGCATCTCATGGCAAGGGTGCCCCTGATGGGGTAGGGGGTGCACTCAAGAACCTAGCAGACCGGCTTGTTGCTTATGGAACTAGCATCCCAGACACCAACACACTGCATCAGCAACTGGCAACACACTCATCTGTAAGGCTATACATGGTAACAGAGGAGGAGATCATTTCGGCCCACGATTTGATTCCTCCAGCCCTGAATACAGTGCCCGGGACTATGAAGATTCACCAGGTAGGTCAATGTGACATGAGGTTGAACACGTTTGATTGATTGATTGAAAACTTTATTAATAGGTTGTAGAATGGGTACAATACAGTACAGCTCAATACACACAATTGTTAAGGGGATGCAGACCAGAGAAAGACTTTCGTCTTGTTTACATCAGGGTCCCCCATTTTCAATTCATAATGACAAAGTGGGCAGGGGTGAGGTGGGTTCTAGGAGTAAGGTCAAGCAGTAGTCTGACCAGTTTGTTTTGTGATGTTTGTAATCTTGTTTTTAGTGCCTTTGAGGTGCTTTGGTACCATGAGGAGCAAGCATAGTCGTAGTACCCTTGAATGAGTGCTCCTGTTAAGTGTTTTAATTAATTAATTAATTGTCATAAGTTGGCTTAACTTTATTGATTCATATGCTTTTTTAATACATTTATTGTTTAATTTCTGTTTATAGCTGACATCTACAAAACCAGGGGTAATCCAGACCCGGGACGTATCCTGCTTTTGTGGCAGTGCATGTGGATGCTTTCTCCCAAAAGTGTGCTCCTTCATAGGAGCGAATGTGGAGTCAGATACGGAGAATGCAGAGCCAGGACCCGTTTTGGACGTGGGAAAGTGGGTCCTTGTGGAGTATGATGCAGAGTTGTTCCCTGGCACCATCACACAGGTATGTAGAACTAGTTTTAGATATGGACACTAGGTTACTTGTTAATGGTAAATCCTGAGTCCTGTTTTGTACTTTTTCTTTTACCTATGTCCTTTACAGATTGTGGATGATCAATATGAAGTTGACACGATGAATTGTGCTGGAGAGAATAAATTCTACATTCCATCTTGGAGGTTTGATGGAGAGAAAGTGTGGTATTACTTGGATGACATCAAATGTGTCATCCCGGAGCCACTACCTGCCACATCCTCTGCACGTCATTTTAGTGTTTCAGCTGAGATCTGGGCTAAATACACAAAGAAGTGTGTGTAAATGCGTGTTGTGGGGTGGGGGGTTCTACAGGTCTAAGCATGTGTTATACATGACAACCATTTTGTCATGATTGTGTCCTTGTTTTTTATTTCATTTTGTACAGGCCTACTTGTTTTTAACAAGAATATACACATGTATCTTAGGCCTATATGGATTGTATTATCTAAGCAAGGTTCAGAGTTGCACATTTTGCTTATCAGGCCTATGTGTGATTGTTTGAGTTATTATTTTTTTGTATTTATAGCACTTTTTGAAGTATATGACCTGAACCAGTGATTGTTCTATGAAAAAGGTTTTGTTTGTTTTTGTTATTATTCTGTATATTGATTGCATCTTATTGTATTTTTAAACAGAATGTTGTTAAACAGAATAAAGTTGTGAGTTGAGCTGAACAAATGCATTTTTCTTCTTAATTTGATTGACAGGATATGCAAATGCATTAGTTGCAATTTTATGAAAGCATCCAGTCACTGCAGTCAGTGAGAGTTGGCAAGCCCTGCAATAATCTCTCATTAAAAAGGTTCACTGTGTTAACTTGACAAATAAGACAGTAAATTAGAGGTTTTCATAATTATGTAATTTGTTGTGTTACCAAAATTTTGGGATGCAAGTAAAATTAGACAATTCCGTGCAGGGAAATTGTGAAAGTGTGGGTGATGCCTCTATTATGACATCATACTGTGACATCACAAATGTTCTAGAATGTTCTATTATGACATCATACTGTGACATAACAAATGTTCTAGAATGTCTATTATGACTAGGGATGGGTACCTTTCACATTTGAACCGATACCGGTACCTGTGAATCGATACCGGTACCCAACGGTACCTTTTTTCGGTACTTTAGTCTCAAGAAATTTTATTTACCTACCTCAGTCGTAAAAAAAAAATCCAAACTTCAAATAACTACAATTTCGACAGTTTTCGGCTTGTCATTGCTCCGACTGCTTTGTTGTTGAATCAAGTCAAATCCTAGGTAAGCATATATTGTGCGTGTGAACGTTGACATGAAAAGAAAAAAGTAAAAAAAAAAAAAAAAAGTAAAACAAAAAAAAAATTATAAAAAATATTTTTTTTATTTTTTATTAATTTTTTTTGGTTTCTCACTTGATTCGATACTCGGTAGTACCGACGTGTTTCGGTTCGGTACCTCAAAAGTACCGAATTCGGTACCCATCCCTAATTATGACATCATACTGTGACATCACAAATGTTCTAGAATGGCCTATTATGACAGCATACTGTGACACCACAAATGTTCTAGAATGTCTATTATGACATCATACTGTGACATCACAAATGTTCTAGAATGTTCTCCCATTCATTCCTTATGGACCAAAATGTCCTGTTTAAAGTCGATTTGTAGCCAAACGGTGCGGTGAAACTTTACAATTTTCTGCTTTGGTGTTTGTGGCTAATCAGACACACCAAGTGGTTTGCTTTGAATAACCAACAGCCTTGCTCTTAAGCCTCGAGTTGTGTCTGGCAACACTTAGCATACTTATTATCATTACCGAAATCATTAATCTCATTTCCGAAACCCATGTATCATTACCACAACAGCTGTTAATTTAATGTTTATTTAATTTAGTGAACAATTATAATTTGATTCTAAAGGCATGTCCATGATCTATTTGTTATGTGCTTTCATGTTTACAATGACATTTTAACACTTTGCGTGCCACTCACGAGATTTCTCTGGTTTTTTTATAGGTGGTTGCGTGCCACTCACGAGATTTCTCGGATTTATTTTTTGGATTGTATTATCTAAGCAAGGTTCAGAGTTGCACATTTTGCTTATCAGGCCTATGTGTGATTGTTTGAGTTATTTTTTTTTGTATTTATAGCACGTTTTGAAGTATATGACCTGAACCAGTGATTGTTCTATGAAAAAGGTTTTGTTTGTTTTTGTTATTATTCTGTATATTGATTGCATCTTATTGTATTTTTAAACAGAATGTTGTTAAACAGAATAAAGTTGTGAGTTGAGCTGAACAAATGCATTTTTCTTCTTAATTTGATTGACAGGATATGCAAATGCATTAGTTGCAATTTTATGAAAGCATCCAGTCACTGCAGTCAGTGAGAGTTGGCAAGCCCTGAAATAATCTCTCATTAAAAAGGTTCACTGTGTTAACTTGACAAATAAGACAGTAAATTAGAGGTTTTCATAATTATGTAATTTGTTGTGTTACCAAAATTTTGGGATGCAAGTAAAATTAGACAATTCCGCGCAGGGAAATTGTGAAAGTGTGGGTGATGCCTCTATTATGACATCATACTGTGACATCACAAATGTTCTAGAATGTTCTATTATGACATCATACTGTGACATAACAAATGTTCTAGAATGTCTATTATGACTAGGGATGGGTACCTTTCACATTTGAACCGATACCGGTACCTGTGAATCGATACCGGTACCCAACGGTACCTTTTTTCGGTACTTTAGTCTCAAGAAATTTTATTTACCTACCTCAGTCGTAAAAAAAAATTCCAAACTTCAAATAACTACAATTTCGACAGTTTTCGGCTTGTCATTGCTCCGACTGCTTTGTTGTTGAATCAAGTCAAATCCTAGGTAAGCATATATTGTGCGTGTGAACGTTGACATGAAAAGAAAAAAGTAAAAAAAAAAAAAAAAAGTAAAAAAAATAAAAAATTATAAAAAATATTTATTTTATTTTTTATTTATTTTTTTTGGTTTCTCACTTGATTCGATACTCGGTAGTACCGACGTGTTTCGGTTCGGTACCTCAAAAGTATCGAATTCTGTACCCATCCCTAATTATGACATCATACTGTGACATCACAAATGTTCTAGAATGGTCTATTATGACAGCATACTGTGACACCACAAATGTTCTAGAATGTCTATTATGACATCATACTGTGACATCACAAATGTTCTAGAATGTTCTCCCATTCATTCCTTATGGACCAAAATGTCCTGTTTAAAGTCGATTTGTAGCCAAACGGTGCGGTGAAACTTTCCAATTTTCTGCTTTGGTGTTTGTGGCTAATCAGACACACCAAGTGGTTTGCTTTGAATAACCAACAGCCTTGCTCTTAAGCCTCGAGTTGTGTCTGGCAACACTTAGCATACTTATGATCATTACCGAAATCATTAATCTCATTTCCGAAACCCATGTATCATTACCACAACAGCTGTTAATTTAATGTTTATTTAATTTAGTGAACAATTATAATTTGATTCTAAAGGCATGTCCCAGATAGCAAAAAATCGTTGAATCAACATTGTGTTTTTGTCAGGCTGAAGATTGGAATCAACATTGATATCAGACATAGAAAATGGCATTGAAAGTGCTCGCTATGATCAACATGGAAACTTCAAATAACTACAATTTCGACAGTTTTCGGCTTGTCATTGCTCCGACTGCTTTGTTGTTAAATCAAGTCAAATCCTAGGTAAGCATATATTGTGCGTGTGAACGTTGACATGAAAAGAAAAAAGTAAAAAAAAAAAAGTAAAAAGTAAAACAAATTTTTTTTTTTTTTTTTAATATTTTTTTTATTTTTTATTTATTTTTTTTGGTTTCTCACTTGATTCGATACTCGGTAGTACCGACGTGTTTCGGTTCGGTACCTCAAAAGTACCGAATTCTGTACCCATCCCTAATTATGACATCATACTGTGACATCACAAATGTTCTAGAATGGTCTATTATGACAGCATACTGTGACACCACAAATGTTCTAGAATGTCTATTATGACATCATACTGTGACATCACAAATGTTCTAGAATGTTCTCCCATTCATTCCTTATGGACCAAAATGTCCTGTTTAAAGTCGATTTGTAGCCAAATGGTGCGGTGAAACTTTCCAATTTTCTGCTTTGGTGTTTGTGGCTAATCAGACACACCAAGTGGTTTGCTTTGAATAACCAACAGCCTTGCTCTTAAGCCTCGAGTTGTGTCTGGCAACACTTAGCATACTTATTATCATTACCGAAATCATTAATCTCATTTCCGAAACCCATGTATCATTACCACAACAGCTGTTAATTTAATGTTTATTTAATTTAGTGAACAATTATAATTTGATTCTAAAGGCATGTCCCAGATAGCAAAAAATCGTTGAATCAACATTGTGTTTTTGTCAGGCTGAAGATTGGAATCAACATTGATATCAGACATAGAAAATGGCATTGAAAGTGCTCGCTATGATCAACATGGAAAGAACATTGGATTTTCAACCAAAATTTAGAAATTTCAATTTGAAAGCCGACAATGAATCAACGTTGATTCAACTATGATATGATCAACATTGAAATAATGTAGCATTGCATCAACATTGATTCAATTATATATATATATATTGCATTATACATTGAAATAATGATATTATTGAATGACCATTTCAGCACTTTTTCAACCTTCCTCTGTATGCTTTTAATATGCCTCATTAATAAAGAAAAATAATCACTTTACATCTAAATTATATTATTAGTTGTAGTTCCACCGGGAGCATGCTAAAAGGTGTCTACTAGTGACATTACTGCCATATGCCTGAATGGCAGTGATGTCACTGATAGACAGGCTTGGAGCAACCCCTGCAGAACTTTAAAACACCAAATAGAGTAAAGTGATTATTTTTGGCTTAAATGAGACATATTAAAAACATACAGAGGAAGGTTGAAACATGCTGAAATGGTCCATATGCTTTACTGCAGTGGTTCTCAACCTTTTTATACAAAGACCTCACAGGAAAAATATTTGGGGACTCCAAACTTGATTATAATTATGCCATTCTATGTGAATATTCGAAAATATGTTGCAAGCTTGTAGATCGGCTATTTCGAATTTTTTTCTTCTTCAAGAAACCAAGGTTGAGAACAGCTGCTTTACGACATGCTCTATGAACAAAGAAACAGACAATTTATTGCTTTAACCATTTATTAAAGCCAATTAATTCGCACATACATATTCTTTGAAATGCCTCTCTTTCTATTAGACTTCGATGCCAACTATGCACGTGGCTCCAGATCAGCTGACATTCAGCTGACTCTCCCATACAAAAATGACAGAATAATAACAGTTATTGAAAATATTCATACAGAACTCTGAACCTTCGCACATACATATTCTCTTTGAAATGCCTGAGTTCAATTTGGATTTAGTATCACCAGGCGTGCATGAGAACATAATGAAATCTACTGTAATGTACAGTAGCTTTTTTATTTGATCAGGGTGGCACCATTGAAACTATTTAATGATGCGTGTCCCTTCTCTTTCTATTCGATGCCAACTACGCACGTGGCTCCAGATCAGCTGACATTCAGCTGACTCTCCCATACAAAAATGACCGAATAATAACAGTTATTGAAAATATTCATACAGAACTCTGAACCTTGAACCCCTATAGAATCTTCCAGGAAGTGTTGTTTTCCAAAATTCCAACGCAGAATCAAATCTAAAAGTTAAATCTATCTAAAAACACTTTTACCTATTGCTAAACTAAGTATAATACTTCAGAGTATTATAGAGACACATTAGAGATGTACATCTATATAATATATTCACATCCACACTATAAATAGCATCCATTAATCCATCATTAATCATCACTCCATTCAGACTACCGACTACTGACAACCTTCTGAACTTGAATAAGCATGCAAAACCAACAATTAGCATTTCAGGTGGCAGACTGCCTCTCCCGGGCGCACGTCAGCCCTGTGCACCCGGGCATCGACTATGCTGCCATGGCTGCTGACCAGCTCACCGACTCAGACCTTCAGGCGTTCAGGATGGCTGTGACAGGACTTCGACTTGAGGATGTGGTGTTTCACGACAGCGGCGCCACGCTCCTCTGTGACGTCTCCACTGGCCAGCCCCGCCCCATGGTTCCAACTGACTGGCGCCGCCGGGTATTTGACACCATTCATGCCCTTTCACACCCTGGGGTAAAGGCGTCGGTCAAGTTGGTAGGGGCCAAGTTCGTCTGGCCGGGCCTTAGGAAGGACGTCAAAGTATGGGCGGCCTCCTGTGTGGCGTGCCAGCGTGCCAAGGTACATCGTCACACTAAGGTCTGGAGGGGGGCTGAGTCTAAACTAGGGGGTGGTCCTGAGGGGGGCTGAGTCTAAACTAGGGGGTGGTCCTGAGGGGGGCTGAGTCTCAACTAGGGGTGGTCTGGAGGGGGGCTGAGTCTAAACTAGGGGGTGGTCCTGAGGGGGGCTGAGTCTAAACTAGGGGGTGGTCCTGAGGGGGGCTGAGTCTCAACTAGGGGTGGTCTGGAGGGGGGCTGAGTCTAAACTAGGGGGTGGTCCTGAGGGGGGCTGAGTCTAAACTAGGGGGTGGTCCTGAGGGGGGCTGAGTCTCAACTAGGGGTGGTCTGGAGGGGGGCTGAGTCTAAACTAGGGGGTGGTCCTGAGGGGGGCTGAGTCTAAACTAGGGGGTGGTCCTGAGGGGGGCTGAGTCTCAACTAGGGGTGGTCTGGAGGGGGGCTGAGTCTAAACTAGGGGGTGGTCCTGAGGGGGGCTGAGTCTCAACTAGGGGTGGTCTGGAGGGGGGCTGAGTCTAAACTAGGGGGTGGTCCTGAGGGGGGCTGAGTCTAAACTAGGGGGTGGTCCTGAGGGGGGCTGAGTCTAAACTAGGGGGTGGTCCTGAGGGGGGCTGAGTCTCAACTAGGGGTGGTCTGGAGGGGGGCTGAGTCTAAACTAGGGGGTGGTCCTGAGGGGGGCTGAGTCTAAACTAGGGGGTGGTCCTGAGGGGGGCTGAGTCTAAACTAGGGGGTGGTCCTGAGGGGGGCTGAGTCTCAACTAGGGGGTGGTCCTGGAGGCTAAATTAGGGGGTGGTCCTGGAGGCTAAACTAGGGGCTAAACATATGCACGCACGCATGCACGCAACAGCTGCAACCAGAGATGCTGGAGATAAATGTTGCCCCTGGATCAGCTTCCAATGATCCAACTCCCATGAAACCCACTGTCCTCCAAACCATTTGTCCTTTTAAGTCTTTGTCTTTCTTCGTATCCCGCCATTCCTCTCAGGTGCATAACGCAGCCACTTCTGCAGTGCATCTCTGTATATCAAGTCAGTCAACTTGCGGTCAAATTGACGAGCAGCCGCTGGGAAAAAAGAAAAAAAGAATACTTAAAGATAAACAAGAAAGCTGCAGTGGGCACGTTCCATTCCAAAGTGAACAGTGTCCTTTTTAGTGTACTAGATTTTCAGGTGGCCTTAGGTGCATTTTCAACCCCATAGTCATATAATTGATCCACATTAATGCTCGTAAAAAATCTTATTGTGAGCATTACAGAGGACCACTTATATGACGTTAAGGTTGGAAATGGGTGAGGTGTTTCTTTAAGAGTGGTTGCATGTTCCATCAGGCTCATTCCATGGTGATAAAAATGCATCCATTCGTATTTACTTGAGATAAAAGTGAAAATACTTAATTAAATGAAATATCCATCATCAAAATAGCTAAATCCACTGTAGTAAACCTAGTATTTTGAGGTGCAGATTGACTCACCAAACATGCAGTCCTGCATCAGTGTGTCCTTGAAGGCCCTCTTCGGTCCCTTTCCCGCCCAGTTGAAGATGCATGCTAGACAGTTTGTCATGGTAGCGGATAGCATTCGCCGGATCATATTTTCTGAGTTGGTCCCTCCGATTAATGCCAGGCGGGTTGTCTTAACAGATTGGAGAGGAAAAAAAGTGAGTGTGCTAAAGTGTACATTGTACTATGTCAAATGGACAGAATATGATGTTTTAAGTACACATTTTAAGACTTTTTTTTATTAACTCTAAAGAAAGACCATTACTGTGTCAAAACTCAACAAACAATACCATCAAACAAATTAGCTAAATGAATTGTCAAATATTGACTAAGAAATAAATATCATCCCGCATATCATTGCAAGGCTATTTTCACAATATGTCTATGCCAAGCACACATCCAAGCAAAAAACTAAATAAATGCCTCCACTCCTACAATTCAGACATTATAAACACTTAGATTTCAAACAATACATTTTTAACAAAATACAAACATTTTCACCATCTTTCAACGGACTGTTTCGTCCTTCAGTGCAGCTTCAGCCTCATCAAACTGCTCCTCATTGGTGAGTGGCAGCACGATGGGGAAGTTCTCTTCTCTCTGTGATTCAGGTCCAGCTCCGTGATCGTTAAAGGTGGATTTAGCCATTTCAGTCTTCAGAAACTGAACGTCATGTGAAATTTGCTTCACCTCCACGAGTAGCTCTGCAAGCATCCTGGTGTTTTTGTTGGCAGCAAGGTCTTGAAGAAAAACAATTGGTTTTACATTAAATTTCAAGGATAGATTCACCATTTCAATCATTTAGAATGACACTAAGCAATAAGGGCCTTCAGCACATTCAAATCACGTCTAATTAAAGGGATCATCACATGACAACAACGTTACTATTTACATTTAAATGTGACGCTTAAGTCTTTGCACCCCTAACTTATAGTAACCATTAAGTGCTTAAATATTAAGCCTATAAACACCATGACAAATTACATGAAAAAAAAAAAGTGACAAAGACTGTAAAGTCACAAGGGACATATGTTTCTCAATGCATCAGAAAATGATACTTGCCTTGTAACATTTGACTGGGCTCTCCATGGAATCTTCCCCGCAGCGTTTTAGGAGCTGAAGCTGAAGAAATCAACATGGCATCAGCATTGCACATTAGGTCATTGTGTATGGGGGAGGCAGGGGGTAAAGTGGAATATAGGCATCTTTACCCAGGCAATGTGAGTTGAAGTCAGCTGATCTGGAGCCACGGCTATAGTTGGCATTGAAGTCTAATAGAAAGAGAATAAAGGACACACATCATTGTTTACATTGAACACGAATTATGGAATTTTACCCAAAAAAACAACATTTAAGATGAGAAATGCATACCATTCCTTGCTCGCTCTGATGGCACAGTGTGGTAGGGGCTGGAGTTATACATTGGCTTTCCTAGAGAAAGAGCGACAGAATTAACAAAATAAGGTAAGCACCATCAAAGTATCAATGAGCACCATATACAGTAGCAAGCAAAAGACATACCATTCCTTACTTGTCCAGTGTGGTTCCCTCCTGAAATGGATTAAAATAACCGTAATTAGTCACTGTAAAATACAAGTTCTCATATAATATCATGCCAACATTAACAGCTCATTGCAAAATAGTGAGACACTGAATAAGCTACTCATATATGCACTCAACTTTACATTTCCACCCATTTAACTAACATTTCCAGTCAGTAAGGTATCCAGTAAGGCAGGACTAGTAATCCAACCGCCACCTATTGAAACAGACTGGAGACACAAGAGTGGCTGAGAGAATCACATAGCTATATCTAGTTTATTAATCTACTTACCATCATTGCAGTGGTCCATTGACTCCAACTGTGCCAAGAAGCTTCCACCAAAGCCTAAAATGAGAGAACACAACAAAACATGAACAATGAATGCTATCAAAAGCACATTTACAATCTGTCCACCGGCTCCACCCTGACTTAGTAGTGTGAAGTGATTCACTTACCATTATTAGGCTGGTTATTCTCCGAACAGCTTCCTCCAGAGACCGAGCAGCTTCCTCCAGAGACTAAAAGAAGGGAACACAAGACATGAATAGTGGACACTGTAACTTTTGAACACATAACCTGACTGATATGTTTGGATGTATTGACAGAGGAACTAAATGCTTGTAAAGCTCTCATGCAACTACATTTTGTTCTGCTATGTTAGTAAATAATGACATACCACTGCTTGCATTTGATGTTGGCACCGAGGGGTACTGGCTGGATTCTGGCTGCACTGTATTAATAAATAAATGGAATTATACATGGCAATACTTAAAGTAGGTGTAGCAGTTAGTGTCATAACTGACAAGTGTCACCACTATACCTGGGAAATGAACATCAGGTGGCTTGGCATATCTTCGCGTCACCCTGCTGTCTGGCTCTTCATCTGACTCCACTGCGTGCATATGATTTGTCCTAAAAAAAAAACATTTAACATTCCCAGGCTCCCAGGATAATTCAATTAATTGAGCAATCCGTGAGACACTGTTCAGGAGCCAGCCCATGGCCCATTTCTGTTTAACCAAAAACTATCACGAGGAATTCAACTGTACCTTGCTCTTCTTTTCCGACGTACATCTGCTTCCTCTTCAGATTCCAAATCAGTGGTTAGACATCCAGTAGTCACGTACTTGTCTTCATGTTGCTTGGCCTTTACAAATGAGTCTGTAAAAGAACAAGCAGAAAATACAGCATGACATTAATAAGAAGTATGAGGAACAATTCACATCAGACAATAGCAGTGACTATACTTACCACAAGTAATTAAGAGCCGAATTTTGTCATATGTGGTCCATCCTTCACAGGGCATCATGTTTTCTTTAAGGGCCTTTGAATAATTTGTGTTTTTTGGGGGCCATAATAATGTACCTTCCGTTGGATTGAACCAGCTGGAAAGAACTGTTGCAGTTCCGCCATTTGGAAACAGTACAACGCCCCAGAGCACCACCTCACTTTCCATTCTGTGTACAATAAATTAAATTAGAATATTAATGATAAAAAAATTATAATGACAAAAACATGAATCATAAGATGTCTACTGCAGATGAGCTATTGGAATAGCTATGAGGCTATTTCCCTCTGGATACAGAACACATTTACGTTTAATAAAGCTAATTTTACCAACCCCGATCTCATCACACAACTCTCTAACCTTGTATGTACCTATGAGGGAGGACTCGCAGGGATAAGTGTAATATAATTCTTGGTGTCTGAACTTTCTGTAGATCACATAGACCTCACCTTCTTCCTGGACTATATTCTGCACTACTGCAATTGTATCTCCCACCTGAATACAATTATCCCCCTGCTTTGTAGACAAGGTAAAACGACAACTGGAGACCTTTGTGTACTGTAGAGCAACACTGAAATGTTGAGGAAGTGGACCATCAGAATGAATGTGCTTTAAAACTGGTTGATCTGTTGCTAATGGAACCTCAACATGTGGCATTTCTGACAGCCTTTTGACTACCTGTTGTAGAGGTTGGTGTGGCTTGCGTAAAAAATGCTTTATTTGGCCAAGATAATTCTCAAAAGGGAACCCTGAAACATTATCTAAAGGTCCAAATTGTTTGTATTCATCTGCTAAATGTATAAGCTGGTGGACACTGAACACAATCTCACCCGTACCATACAACTGTCCAAAGTGGCCCACAAAGGATATCATTAATCTATGTGCAAATTCAACCATTTGGCCAGAAGTTCCAGGAGACAAAAACAAATACATGGCCACTGAAAACAACATGAAGTTGTCATAAAACTCACTGGGAAGGCAATCCTTCAGAACTACAGGACCCCAGTATAACATGAAGGATCGGAGCTCAGTAGCTTTCCAACGATCAAGCTCATTCAAACCTCTTGGCTTGCGATTGAATTCAACAGGGGTGTGAGAATGTAACACCAGCAGTTTGCTTGATATACTGTTAACTGTTTGTGAAGGAAGCCTAGTGGCTAGATTGCCCTTTAACCACATATGCAACAGTTTTCTCATCAACCCAAGACAACAGAGGTGCATATAATCTATTGGGAATGAAGAAACCATCTTTACTATCCCTGTTAAAGGACTGAGTTTCTGTTTCAAGTGGTGTTCCTCATCAATCATATCACAATAACTCGAATCCGTCCTGAGCCTGACATTTGTTTCTGGATACGTCATTTTGTTCCTCCACACACCCTCTTGGTCACACTTGTCACACCCTGAATAACCATTATGTGACTTAATATTCTTAACGTAGGCCCTAGCAGGAGCATCACACACAAATGAGGAAACCTGTACATTCAATTTCTTACCATTATGAACAATGCCATTAGCCAGCACATTTTTAAGGTCGCTAACAAATTTCTGCAGATACTCAACAACACACTTTGGCTTGCTTAAACCACTAAATATACCGACAATAAATGGGGACTTAGTGTAATCACAATTCAGGATTGCAAGTATAGGCCAGAATTGAAGTCTTGAACTCCTAAAGAGGGGGAGACCATCTATATTGAACTGTAAAGTAAGAGTTGTGAGGTTCACTGGTAAACTTAAACATTTTAATCGTGAAAGTATTCCTCGCACCAATCCAAAATGATAGTACTCGCCACCTTGCATTTGAGTGGTTGCAACATGAGATTGTGTTCCAAGCAGAGTCCTTCCATCTTTAGGGAGCTTAGGGTGAAATAGCTTTAAGATGGACAGCAGAGCAGACAAAGCAACAAGACTAATGGAATAGGATGTTGCCCAATATCTTAGGCTCCTTATAAGCAGATCCTGACTAGGCGGCTGCTCCTCATCGCTCTCATAGTGAGAATCTGATTCATCTTCATCATTGCCAGCTTCATCGTCTATATCATCATTTTCCATTTGCATATGATCAACTTCATTTCGAGCTACTGCACTACCATCAGAATGATCATTTTTCATTTGCACATCGGACTCAACTTCATCATTGCCAGCTACACTGCCATCTATATGACCATTTTCTATGTCTACATGTGAAGCTGGTAGTGCATCTAGTTGGGAAAAGTGTGAGCTTGTGAAGGCAGGTTCCCTATTCACACAGGGGTAAATATTTTCTCTTTGATTATGCAGAGATTCCTCATATTCCTTAAGGATATCTTTCTCTATGCCCCTTACAGTTCGAATGACTCTACGTCTTTTAGCCCAATACGATTCATAAGAAGCCATCTTAACCCATTAACTCCCGGATTGAAAGGTATATAATAACGTATAGGTTACAACAGGTCTAAATAGAAAAGAGGTGGTGCTGATTATAATTTTTTTGTTATTACTTGGCCTTTTTTTTGCAGTGAATCCTCCAGTCCTCTTCTCTTGTAGCACAACCCTGAAAATAGAGGGGAAAAAATTATTAAAATAATATATGCATAAAACAAATATATATATCAGCCAAATTATTAATTTATCAGGTCCTTCCAACATATTTTAAAATATTTAACCTCTTCCACCCGGAGCCTATTTTCTGAAAATCCGCCTAAAATATATACCTAGGTAAATGGAATATTGCTCCACTTCTACAAGGGCCATTTGCATATTCTTGTATAGCGTCATCTATCTATCTAATGTATATTCACAGTGTCAGAAATATTGTGTCTATTACTAGGCTTGCTTAAATTGTGATGAAACAAGGAGAATATTAATTATGATTTTTCTTTGCATCTTTGACAGTGAATAACACCATGCTAATAATGACCAAACATTAAAAACTGCCACTGATCTTGTTCAATACCTTCTTGAGTGTAAAATAAATAAAGGGAAGATTATTAAACAGAAGGTTCTGTAGATACTGTACTGAATTCTCCCATCCGGACCAATGTAATTTGAAATATTATCATAGAATATACAATAGCAGGCTCATAAATTACCTTATTATAGCCAATTCGCACATTTATATATATACATATATTATCTTTCAAATGCCCGAGTTCAATTTGGATTTAGTATCACCAGCGTGCATGAGAACAGATAATGAAATCTACTGTAATGTACAGTAGCTTTTTTATTTGATCAAGGTGGCACCATTTTGAAACTTTTCAAATCTAATTGTTGCTGAATGCTAACAATAGGGAAGATAAACTAACTATGTTTCAATATTTGTCATAAACGTTACCTTTTGTGGTAGAATGATCTCGAATAATAGCAGTTATTGGAATCATTCTCGAAGTCAACTTCCTTTCTGTTTAACTTTCTGTCTAAGTGCATGTCTATGGCTTGGGGGGGAAACATACACTTTAGAATCACCAGAAAGGCTTTCGAAATAGTGAAATGCCATGTTGGCCTCAATATTTTCAAAACAAATTATATGAAAAGGTTATGAAATCAACAAGAATGTGGTAAAATATGTAATAAAAACAGAGCTCAACGCAGACATTTGATCAGTAGAAATCCATTTGTTTCCCCCATACAAAGATGGCGCCGTTCTCGTGACGTCAGAGTGTAGCTGACGTTAGCTTGCTAAGCTATCAGATTCGCATGGTCTGTGTAGCTGGCTAAAGCTAGCAGACTCGCATGGTCGAGCTGACGTTAGCTTGCTAAGCTATCAGATTCGCATGGTCTGTGTAGCTGGCTAAAGCTAGCAGACTCGCATGGTCGAGCTGACGTTAGCTTGCTAAGCTATCAGATTCGCATGGTCTGTGTAGCTGGCTAAAGCTAGCAGACTCGCATGGTCGAGCTGACGTTAGCTGGCTAAGCTAGCAGACTCGCATGGTTGAGCTGACGTATAGCTGACGTACGTTAGCTCACGCTGTTATAAGTTAACGCTACTTTCCAGGCCGGGGGTTTTGACATTTTCAAACCGTGAAACCGGTTACCGGCACATGCCTAATGTGAATAGCATAATACATTATATTGTCAAGGACTTACCAAAGACGTGTGCGCACTTGACTAGTCACGCTGAATGAAGACACCATGGCGCCAAGTTTTTCTTTTAATGCCTCAAGTCCTGTGAGATCTTCTAGCTGGCCTCGCGAGTTGCTTACGACCTACCCCCTCGAAGGGGAGGGGGGAGGGGAGGGGGGATTATCAGCACTACGTTGTAACCATGTAATTTCATTGTTGGGCATTTCAACATTGAAAAACAAGCATCTATACTAAATCGATTCAACAACAGTTTTTCAAATGTTGAAATGGTGTCTGTAATTTAGATATTGAATAAACATAGCTTTTTCAACCTCAACCAAAAATAACCAATCTGACCAAAATCCAACATTTAATTAATGTCTTTTGCTATCTGGGGTCCATGATCTATTTGTTATGTGCTTTCATGTTTACAATGACATTTTAACACTTTGCGTGCCACTCACGAGATTTCTCTGGTTTTTTTATAGGTGGTTGCGTGCCACTCACGAGATTTCTCAGATTTTTTTTTTTTTGCGATCTGAAAAATTATTGCATCACCCGAGGCTACCCGAGTATAGCCGAGCGGCGCCGACGATCACTGTGGAAAAAAGCGCCCCCTGTCGTCTCCCAGATGACATAAGTGATTTTGGAATGGACTCAATGAAAATGAAGGGGAAAAAAATCCGGTACTCCACATTTTCCAGTTCACTGATCCAGCCGGGGTTACCACAGTTCATTCTGGAACCTCAGATCCCCGCTGATCATGGAGTTCTACAGTATCGCGTTGGATCCATACACGTATCGATTTTTTCGAATGGTGATCAGGAATTGGAATATACCAGTTGGATACCATCTGATGTCAGGTAAGGACTCTATGTTATCAGTGTTAGGATAATCAGAGTACGTTTGATGAAGTTATAAGCTGTTTTGTGAAATGTCTTCTTTCGGTTTCACTGTAAAACTCTGTGAGGAAATCAACGGAGCGATTATCCGTGCGCGGCCGTAATGTGCTTGCGTGCACGTATAATATTGATCATCTAGCGTTTATTTGAAAACGATTCATAAAAAGGCCGACGAATATCAACGTTGTGGAATATTCCACTAAAAGACGATTTTCATAGAATGCTCCAGAATGAGCTGTTTTTTATATCAAAACGGGGGCTTTTCTAACTGCTCTGAAACGGAAACGACGCGATAAAAAAACAATCTGCCTTCACAGCACTGACTGGAAAATAGTATTTGATAATGCGATGGGCAGATTATTAGACACAAATTTAAAACATAGATTAGGCGATATTAACGTTAACATTGGCGCCGATGGTGGCATTCAGCCGGTAAAACGGAAAACCAGGCGTGGCGCTCAAAGTGTTAAGAAAAATTCAGGTTTCCATGAAATATCACAAAAATTAGGTTGTCGACTGCAGAAGGTGTTGCGGTAATGAGAGTAATATGACAAACTATTCTAAAAATGATTATTTAAAAATATATATTATTTCATAGTTTCAGGTATGTGTCTATGACTGTTAATAATCAATTCTTAAAACTTTGAAAATGTATACACTTTTCTTATTGTCTTGAAGTTTTAAGACTGTTGCAGTAATGCGAATTTGAAGGACTTATTTTGGAAAATGTGTTCAAAAAGGTGTTAAATTGTAAATAAATATTTTCTAATTATTATTCACATATACTCTAGACCTGGCTTATAGTGCTTGAAAAGGAAATTTGTTGATGCAAGTTTGTTAAAAAAAATTATGTTTGAAATTTTGAAATCAAGATTTCATGAGAATCAGCCACTTGCTCCTCGCAGTAGGCTTATAGGTAAAGGGTCTACATTAGTAAAAAACGAAGGCTCTTCGTTTGAAATGGACAATTGAAACATTTGTTATTTATAAGAAGACAAGGATCATCGCGCTGCAGCATTAAAGCGCTGAAAGACACTAATTGGTGACAATTGTTTGGTTCACCGTTTCGGTTGGAATTGAGAGGAACGTGGACAATCTGGACCAAGACACGCTGAGTACTTGGGCACGGCGTTCGGACAATCGCACGGCCGGGCGGCCTCGCAGCGATTGGACCAGAAGGACCCACGGTGCTGCTCACGGCATTAGGACAGCTGTCCCGGCAACCCGCACCGTCAGGACGAGCGGACGGACCAGGAGCTGCCCAGCACCGTCAAGACGAGCAGACGTACCAGGAGCTGCCCAGCACCGTCAGGACGAGCGGACGGACCAGGAGCTGCCCAGCACCGTCAGGACAATTTTATAATTTTTTAAACATAACGTCAAATTAGACACACAAGCATTAACAGTAAACATCCGGCTTGTGCTCAGGGTGCCTCGAGTTCGGTCTGAGCTTGGAAAGTCTGCCTTCTCCTACGATGCTCCGTACACATGGAATACCCTGCAAAAGACTCTAAAGCTTGGAACATTCCCGTCATTCATGGAGTTTAAAGGCATTGCACTTGACCTATGTACTGAATCATGTAATTGTTTTTAATCCATCATTGTAGTAATTGTAATTTATTGTAATTATTAACTGTTATGATATTTGTGTCCTTTGTTAACTCGTCATCACTGTAAATGAGGGAAACCTCAGTGCTTTCACTAGTATAAATAAAGGTTTGAAATGAAATGAAATGAAACAGTAAACATCCAATGAAATCACATTTGAATCATTATAAATGTAGTTTAAGCGATATATACCTAATACTTGCTATCTAATACCCTACATACATATGCTCTTGCTTGCTCACCCCCCCGGACCCCCACTTGGATAATCCATCCAAAGGTACTGTTTCATATTGAATCTGTTGGTCTTATATTGCGGATATGGATTCTGATTCTGATAAAGGTGTTCAGAATCAAGCAGAGTCTAGCGTTATGGTTGAACAGCCCGCCACGGCTGAAACGAATTGTAAATAACCTTCATTCATTGGTTGAACAGACTGCAAAGCAGTCACAGCCCACAGTGGCTAAAAAAACAGTCCAAGGTGGACACAGGTCAAATCACACACAATGTTGAAACCGAAGCACAGCAGGTCACAAAACGCAAGAGCAAATTAACACCAAAAGCCCTAATGGATAAAATTGACACATTACATAAATTACATAAATCTAAATTTAACAAGGCTTCTAACTTGCAAAAAACTATTTTGGAGTTAATGCAAAGTGGAGGCAAACAGGAGGTGCAATGCGCATTTATGCAATATCTCCACATATGCAAGGAAGCAGCAGCAAACCAGGACGCTCTGTTGCCAATAGTACCTCCTGAGGAAAGGGGAAAACATGACATTTGGTTCAAGGCCAAAATGATCAATGTCAATGACTTTATTGATCACATGACTGCATGGACAAAAAATACCAAAACTGTGGAAAGTGTTAATGAGGATGAGGAGGATGTGCAAAATCTAATTAATCCAAATGACAGCATTTCTAATTTGGAAAGTAAAAAATCTGCTCACAAAGGTCACACAAGGTCTGGAACCAGCAGGTCCAGCAGATCTTCTACCTCAGCAGCTCGCCTACAGGCCGAGGCAGAGAGAGCTTCACTTGTGATTCGCGCTGCAGCATTAAAGGATAAACACGCTCTGGAGGAGCAGGAACAGATCCTGAAAAGAAAAAGGAAACGATGGAGCTTGATGCACAACTGGCAGCTACCAACGCAAGAATAGCAGTATTACAATCCCCCAGTCACCAAGCTCTTTCACTCACACAGTCAGATGGAATGGACTCCGTCTCCTACTACAGGAAAGGAACAAGGTTAAAGGAACCCTCAGTCACTCTCAATCCTCATGCAAAAGAATATACATCACTACCACAGCAACCGTCTATGCAACCACCAGAACCACAGCAACCATCTATGCAACCACCAGAACCGCAGCAACCATCTGCACAGCAATCATATGTGCAACAACCATCACTATGGAAACCACAAGCTATGCAACAGCAACAAACATCCATTCAACAACCACCACCCTGGCAAATACAACAACCTATGCACTTGATGCAGCCAACACCAATTCAACAACCACCACCCTGGCAAATACAACAACCTATGCACTTGATGCAGCCAACACCCATTCAACAGCCCCCATTTTGGCAAATACAACAATCTATGCTGTTAAAGCCAACTCCCATTCAACAACCACCATCTTTACAAAGACAACATGTGTCTTGGGATGGAGCACAGGACAATACAACTCACATGGACCCTCCTGTGCAGCTAACGACCCCAACTGTAATTTCACCTCAAAGCAATGAAACCTCAGTTGTATGCAACCTATTAAAAAGACAAAATGAGATAACAGCAATGCTAGTGGAGCAGCAAACCACTCACTTACTGCCACCAAGAGAGATTCCATATTTTGATGGGGATCCTCTGCAGTACTGAACCTTTGGCAGAGCCTTTGTTCATTGTGTGGAGAAGAACACGAGAAACAGAGGTGATTGTTTGTACTTCTTGGAGAAGTACACCAGGGGTCAGCCTAAAGAGCTTGTGCGTAGCTGTCAACACATGGCTCCAGACTAGAGCCATATGAAATCCGTTTAATTTTTTTTCCAAATTCCATTAAATTTTTTTCCAAATTCCGTTTTTTTTTCGTTTTAATATTTCAGAATTCTGTATTTTGCTTTGTACGCTCATTTTACCATCAGAAATAGTGTCTAATAAGTGGGAATGAATAAATGTCCACAATTTTATAAGATATAACAGTCCATTTAATAGGGCTGTCTTAAATACTTCGAAGCTTCGTTCGATGGGCATGGGATTTGAATATGAAAATAAAATTCGATTATAAAAAAAAATAAAAAAATTATTATATATATTTTTGCAAAATCAACTCTGCCTCTCTTTGTTAACTACAACAAGCAATGCTGTTTGTTATTTAAGATGAGGTCGGACTCGGCACCGACAGATTTGTGTTCATTGTGCTGCTTTTATAAAGCCTCAAATGACGGCTTACAATATTTCATGAAAGCAAAGTGTTTTGTTTGTCTAAGATTTAAAAAGGTTTAAACTTTACAGCACTGACAAAGTTGAACAAAGTGCTGTACAAGTCCCACAACATAAAAAAAATAAAGTAAAAAAAACGTTTAATTTTTTTTTATATATTTAATTTCATTTTTATTGCTTAATTCCGCGATTCCGTCCGCGATTCCGTGATCGCGGATTCCATATGGCTCTACGAGTCCAGACAGAGGCTATGATATGGCAAAGTACCTACTTTTACAACACTTTGGAGATGAATATAAAATCACAGCAGCTTATATGGAGAAGATGCTCAACTGGCCGCTAGTGAAGGCTGAAGACATAAAATCTCTTCAAGCCTATGCTCTTTTCCTTCGGGAGTGCTGTAATGCTATGGAGAATGTCCAGTACATGAGGGAACTCGATATGCCAGCGAACATGAAAGTATTGATTTCAAAGCTTCCATACAAGCTCAGAGAGAATTGGAGAGTCTCTGTATGTTCGATAATGGAAAAACACCATCGCAGACCACAATTCATGGATATTGTCACATTCATTGAGCGCCAGCTAAAGATTGTCTCAGACCCAGTCTTCGGAGACATTCAAAATACACCACCAAGTACAGGAAGTAGACCTATGAACATGAACAGAATGAAGTCACAAATCAAACCCAAATTCACAGGAGACAGTTTTGCAACCACAGTTACTACCATTGAAACCCCTGCAAAGCAAAGAAATGCATCTGCTCACAACACCAACACTTATGTATATTGCTCTAAAAATCACACTCTGGATCAATGTCCTCAGATGGAGGAGAAGACACACAGGGACAAGAATACTTTTATAAGGCAAAAATGAATCTGTTTTGGCTGCCTTGGCATTGGACATTTTAGCAGGAATTGCGAGAAGCGCTTGACTTGCAAGGTGTGCAGCCAAAACCATCCCAGTGTTCTTCATATAAATCAGAAGGACGAAGTGGGTTTCTTCACTTCACTAACCGGAGAAATGTTAAACCATCCCGAGTACTCATATATAATAGGTGCGGATTTTAATGCCATTTGGAACCCAAGGATGGACAAAACTTACCTTACCTTTTCCAGCGAACAAAAAAATTCATCTAAAGCATTAAAAGATTGGTCAAAATCAACAGGGGTAATTGATTTATGGCGTTCACTTAATCCCATGACCCGCAAGTACTCCTGTCGTTCGGCGAGACACAACACACTATCCAGAATTGATTACGTCTTTGCATCCCCGAGAATATTTGATAAATATGAAGTGGAAATGACACCCAATGCGCTATCAGATCACTGCTACTTAATCCTGAAAGCAACATTTGGTACACTATCTTCCCGGGCCCCAAGATGGCGTTTTAATTCTATGCTGCTTAACAACAAGGAATTCATTACACAAATTAAAGAAGCTCTCACAGTATTCCTACGGGATAATGCAAACTCGGTGCAAGATCCCAGAATATTATGGATGTCGGTAAAGAGTATGATCAAGGATTTCACGGATAGATTTTCCTCCATATTGCGCAAAAATCAATGCACAAAACTGTCTGAAATGGAAACGCTTTACTCAACGCTTTTTAATTCTTTAAAATACAACAACTCTACTAGACTAGAAAACCAAGTTAACATTCTAAAGACAGAGATCAAAGCAATATACAGACAAAAATCGGAATTGCAAATACGCAGCACAAGACAACAGCAGTACTTCCAAGGATCTAAACCTAGTCACCTATTAGCCATGCGACTAAGAATTAATGCAAAATTTGCAGATATAACTGCCATTAGGAAACAACAAGCTCTAGTAACAGAACCCAAAATAATAAACGATACATTCAAAGAATTCTACTCCGATTTGTATAATTCAGAAACGACCTTTGATCAAGACAAATTAGACACATATCTTAATCAAATTACTCTCCCTAAACTTTCGGAGGACGACGCTAAACAGTTAGAAGCACCGATCACATTAGAAGAACTCAAGAAGGCCATATCCGGAATGAAAAACGGCAAGGCTCCGGGAATTGACGGTATCCCATCAGAAATGTACATTTCTTGCTGGGACATATTTGGACCCTTATTACTAAATATGATCTTATACTCAGTCAAAGAGGGAAGCTTCCATAAACACCAAAATATCGCACTCATTTCAGTTCTTCACAAAAAAGACAAAGACCCCACTGAGTGCGGTAGTTACCGACCTTTAAGCCTCCTCGGAACCGATGTCAAACTGTACTCTAAGATATTAGCCATCAGATTGCAAAAGCATATGACGTCTTTAGTTCATCCGGACCAAACAGGCTTCATAAAAGGTCGCCTGATCAATGATAACATAAGGCGAATACTGCACGTACTAGATGCAGACAAAGAGGACACCACACCTAAGGCGATGCTATCCCTGGATGCTATGAAAGCATTTGACAGGTTGGAATGGTCGTTTCTATGGGCAGTATTAGAAAGGATGGGGTTAGGAAAAGGATTCATTGATATAATTAAAGTACTATACAAGGACCCATCGGCCAGGATTACAACAGGCACATTCATCTCCGATATCTTTCCGGTATCACGCTCAGCCAGACAGGGTTGCCCTCTTAGTCCCGGACTATTCGATCTATCATTAGAACCTTTAGCACAATTTATAAGACAATCCCAACACATAGAACCAATAGTAATCAAGGGCACACAACATAAAATTAGTTTATATGCAGACGACGTAATATTGTTCATGCAAAACCCCAACAACACATTGCCGCATATACTCAAGTTGATAGAGAACTTTGGTGATTTATCGGGATTTAAAATAAATTGGCCTAAGTCGGCTTTTCTTCCTCTTAACATCAGTGCAAAAAAAGACACAACCATCCCAGGTGCGATACCCATGGTCAAACATTTTAGATGCTTGGGTGTGGTAATATTTCCCACCATAAGACAAACGGTGAAGCACAATTACACAAAAATACAGAACAAAATCAAAGACGACCTGGACAGGTGGGCAAAACTCAAAAACTCAGTACAGGCAAGGGTATCAATAGTTAAGATGGATGTATTACCAAGAATCAATTTCTTCAGCTCAATGCTTCCGTTACCTCCTCCAGAGGGCTACTGGAAAAGATTACAAACCTCCACATACAAATTTATTTGGAATAACAAACCACCTCGCATAAAAAGATCCACCGCACAGAGAAATAAAGGTGGCATGGCAGTTCCAGATTTTTTACAATATTTTAAGGCCTTCACATTAAGACCATTGAAGATATGGTTTGACCCCCAGGCTTTGGTATCTTGGAGAGAATTAGAAGAAAACATAGTAGCCCCACAGAGACTGAAAGACATAGCACACACTAAACTTTCAATCAAGCATTGTGAGCGAGAATTTGGCCCACTAATTACCCATGCAATCAGAACATGGCGGGAAACACAAAAGAAATATCCTAACCCTCAAGAATGGCATAATCACACTCCCATATTCAATAACAATGCACTCTTAATGGGAAAACGCCCTATAAGATTCCCTATATGGGAAGAGCAAGGCATACACTCATTAGGGGATATTTTTAATAACCAGGGCCTCTGTAGTTATGTCGAAATATGCACAAAGTTTAACCTCACCGAGTCCACATGGCTTTTTTACATACAGTTACGACTTTGTCTGAGGTCTCACGGTGTTCCATTACTCATACCAATTGAACACCACAGATACCACAAATTTTTCTATGAAAGAGAAACATTGGGAGGTTTTGTATCAGGTTTTTATTATCAATTACTAACGTCCTCGTATGAAACCCTTCAACTAGACACTGTCTGGAGGAGGGATATACCAGACCTGGAAAATGACTTTGATTGGCAAGGAGCCTGGGCAAATGTCCGACTTACATCAAGGAACCCGGATCATCAACAAATCAATCTGAACTATATTCACAGGACATACTTGACTCCTATAAGGCTGTGCAAAATGGGGCTTAAACAAGACTCCAAATGCTCCCAATGTACAAATGGGGACGAAGGAACATTTATGCACATGTATTGGGACTGCCCACCAGTTAAGGCATTCTGGAAAGATGTGTCCCAACAATTATCAATACTCGTATCTTGGAATATACCTGTACACCCCTCGGTATTACTATTGAATGATGTTTTTGAGTTTGCAGTGAATCCACAACTAAAGAGATTGGTTTTATCGGGTATCACAGTAGCTAAAAAACTGATCGCATCACGTTGGTTTCAACCGGAAAAAATGTGCCGAAAAGTGTGGTCTCTTACATATCTCGATGTGATATATCAAGAAATATCTACAGCAAGAATTCTGGGTCTCAATGAATCCAAAATGTCAATGTGGTTAGAAGTGGTGGAGAGAATAAAAGCTAGCTTATAATGGTAGTGTCTGGTTAGGAGTGAGGGATAATGGAGGTACTATCCAAGAGGGGGTCCGGGAGGGGGGGGTTCGAGCTGGAGCATATGTGTGTAGGGTTTTAGAAAATAGGTATTAGGGGTATATTATATACTAACATTTATATAATTGTAATTTCGCTGGATATACACTGTATACGGTTAAAATGTTATTATAGACAATTTTTGTTTTATCTTGTTTCTGTACTTGCATATATTTTAACCACCTTTACTGAAAGTTTCATTATGCATTGTGTGTTGAGTACTGACTTTTAATAATTTTTGTTTTGCAATAATAAAAAAAATATAAAAAAAAAAAAAAATCAGAAGGAGAGAGCAAGCAACACAAACCAGCCAAATAAACCTTCTGTGAGTAACGCACAGATCTCTTTGCAGACATGTGGACAAACGGGCCGGAAGCAGCAATGGGGCTCTGTCAATCTTGCCTGTACAGGTGAAGTCCAGCAAGGGAGACAAAATCATTACAACATACCGGTATGCATTTTTAGATCCAGGCAGCACAGACACATTTTGTTCAGAAACCCTAATGAGAAGGCTGAACCTTACAGGAAGGAAAACACAAATCAGCTTACATACCATGGGCCCAAAGGCATCTGTGTCCAGCTACATGCTGACGGACTTGGAGATCGCCAGCCTCACTGGGAAACAGTTATATGACCTGCCCAAGGTCTACACCCAGAAGAGGATGCCCGTAACCACAAGTAACATCATTAGCCAAGAGGAGTTGGCTAAGTGGCCATACTTAGATGGGGTTGTCCTTCCTCGGATTCAAGCTGATGTGGAGTTATTGATAGGTACCAATGCCTCCAAAATGCTTGAACCTTGGAAAGTTGTGAATAGTCGTGGCAATGGGCCATATGCCATTAAGACCCTACTGGGGTGGGTCATTAATGGTCCCCTTTCAGGCTACAATGAGCAGCGGAGTGAGAGTGTCTACCCCGCTGCTATTGTTAATAGGATCTCCATAACTAATCTGGAGGAGTTGCTGAACAATCAGTACAACCATGATTTTAATGAAAGGTCATCAGAAGACAAAGAGGAAATGTCGAGGTATGATATGAAGTTCATGAAAATCATGACTGATTCATGCTAACTTCAGGACAGACATTACACCTTGGAGCTTCCCTTTAAAAGGAAAGAAGTGTCTCTGCCAAACAATCAGTTTGTTGCTAGGCAACGCATCCTTGGACTTAAAAGGAGGTTTGGGAGAGATGAGAAGTTCCACCGAGACAGGATTTCTGCCATCCAAAGAACATCTGATGTCACGCAGTGGAGGTACATTCATACCACTCAGAACCCTGCTGACAAAGCTTCAAGGGGAGTTAAGGTGGATGATTTGCTGACCAACAGAAGGTGGATTGAAGGCCCTGAGTTTCTTTGGAAACCAGAGGAAGGTGGTCAGATGGTATCTTGGAGTACAACAATTTCTGCTGATGACCCTGAGGTCAAAAAGGATCTCAACATCAATGCAGTAATTGTCGATGCACCAAGTGCCACACACCAACTGATCACCTACTTTTCTGACTGGAAAAGGTTGAAGAGGTCAGTTGCTTGGATCCTGAAACTACGAAAGACTCTATTGGAGATGAGTCATAAAAGAAACTAACTGAGTCATGAAGATGCAGACAAAGTGGAACAGGAAACACTGGCTGAGAGAATACTTACCTTTGCTATAGGAGCGGCAGAGGTGGAGTAAGGAGAGACAAAGTCTCGTCCCTGGAGACATTGTATTGATTGCAGACGCTACAGCTCCATGTGGTTCCTGGTTACTTGGAAGAGTCCTGGAGACCTATCCCGACAGGAAAGGACTGGTGCGTTCTGCACGAGTGTAGACCAGTAACTAAACTTTGCTTGCTTCAAGAAGCTGCAATTTAAAGCTTCTAATTCAGAGAATTGTTTTTTTGAGTTCTTTTGTATGAATTTATTGGCTCCATTACGTAAATATTATTTAGAATTGTTCCTGGCCTCCTGCCACTCAATTAGGGGCCGGTGTGTTGGAGCCAAAATGCCATTCTGTTTATTTCATTTTATTTTAACTTACGGTGCAGAGGTGTGGCATTATCAGTCACCATGGCAACCACCACAGGGGGTGGTTACCCATATACTGATCAGTGGGTGACAAGCCCCAGGTGCGCAAGGGTAATAGCCAAACAGTTTTTGACCATGTCTTGACGTGTTCGTGTTGATGTGCCGTATAGGTCGGTGTTCAGTGTTATTAGTAGGGCTGACCTTCGATTTTTTTTGGCAATCGAAGCTTCGGGGCTTCAGGGCTTAATTATTTTTTATTTTTTTTATAATAATAATTTTTTTTTTTTTTTATCTTATGTTGTGGGACTTGTACAGCACTTTGGTAAACTTTGTTGTTTTTAAATGTGCTCTATAAATAAAGTGGATTGGATTAATGAATTAAGTAGCCCCTTTCGTGACTGTGACACAGCCAACACGGCTGTGTGATTTAATTCAAGGTGGATCGCTGTTGTCGTTTGAACAACTTCAGATTTCATGGGAACTACCAATCCCCCAAATCAAGAATGTTTAAGATGAATGAAGTAAGATTTTGATTATTTGAAATATGGCCTGTGTAGACTAAACTATGCACAGAATTATGTCAGTCTACAAGGTCCGGCAATGTAGACCTTGTAGACTCCACTACAGACCAATTATCAGTGAATGTTCATGCATTTTTAAGAAGGGCTACTTCCACAAAAAAACAAAGAACTCACCAAAACATCTCAGTAGCACTTTATCTAAATGTTCTATTTCATATATGGAGATTCATATCTCTTTATGTATTGCATGCATTTCTACATTTTATTTCCCATTTTGTTTATTCATCCCAGTATCTTTCTTTCTTATGTGTGGAATTCTACAAGGCATTTACATTCACATTTACATTTAGTCATTTAGCTGACGCTTTTATCCAAAGCGACTTACAAGTTCTGTACGACAAGTCATCAGGAAGGGCACAACTCTATCAGCTGAGTAACAATATTCATCAAAATGTTGCGTGTTACAGTGTAGGTTAGTTTATTAGGACAAGTGCATGACAGTAAGGTTAGTTAGGGTTAGATTTTTGTATTTTTATTTTATTTCAGATAATGGTTGAAGAAGTGCGTCTTTAGTCGACGGCGAAAGATTGGACGGGATTCGGCTGTCCTAACTGGGGTGGGTAGTTCATTCCACCATTGTGGGGCAAGGACTGAGAATAGGCGTGTAGGTGGTGTATATGTGTTTGAGGATGATATCCTTCAAACAGGCAATAGTGATGATATAATTTGGGCAGTGCTGAGCTGGGTTACTTTCCTCCAGTGTATTTGTCCCCCGGCCCCACCCAATGGCCCCATGCGCACACACACACACACACAAAGTAAAAAAAAAAAAAAAAAAAAAAAGTAGATTTTTTTTTAAACTTCGATTTTTTTTTAATGTTCGAAGCTTGTGCCATCGAACGAAGCTTCGAAGCTTCGAAGTATTTAAGACAGCCCTAGCTATTAGTTAAAGAGATTTTGTATATTACTTGGTGGATAATGGTCAATAAATGGATTGGCATATCCAAAATGATACGAGCACTCTGGACATTGAATTCTTCAAGCACACGTCTAACTCAAGCCAGCCCACTTGCCCCTCGCAGTAGGCTTATAGGTAAAGGCTCTACAGATGGTGTAGACTACCACATGTCTCCTCTGTCGGCCTGGGGAGGGTGTAGACTACCACATGCCTCCTGTCGGTCTGGGTAGGGTGTGTAGACTACCACATGCCTCCTGTCGGTCTGGGGAGGGTGTGTAGACTACCACATGTCTCCTGTCGGTCTGGGGAGGGTGTGTAGACTAGGGCTGACCTTCGAAGCTTTTTTTGGCAATCGAAGCTTCGGGGCCGAGCTTCGATTTTAATTCGAAGCTTCGAAAAAAGAAATAATAGACTTCCGGTTTCAACTCGATAATGGAGTAGTCGCTGTGGTTATCAGCTCCGCTCCCGTTATTTTGCCTTTAAAAGCCTCTTTTTATACCACCAATGCGTTTAAACCTGACGTATATATCAACTGAGATTTTCAACTAACTATATTGACTGAAAGAACCAAGATGCCAGGAAAGAGAAGAGAACCTAGTGCTAAATCACTTGTAGACGACCTGAATCTGGGACAGGGTTTTGTGCGTAGCAGAGCAGAGGATATCGAGCCAAAGAAAGATGAGAGTGACACGGAGTATCTTGCTAAGCTAATAAAAGGGGTGGAGAAGACCTTAACCGATAAGGTTGACGCTATCAAAGAATCTATCGAATCCAAAATCGAGGAGCTAAGGGTAGCGGCTGGTGAACAGATCGAACGTATAGAAGTAGTGGAATCCCGCTTGGATGAACACAAGCATAGATTCGAGGAGATAGACGGAGCCATAGCGGAAACCAACGAGAAGCTAATGGCTAAGATACTCAACCTCGAGTACCATTCCCGCAGATTTTATATTCGTATAGTGGGTCTAGAGGAGTCAGTGAGCTGCGTACAACCCAATGTCTCGTTTGCGGCAGTGTTAGTTCAAATTCTGGGATCGGGGACCCTCTCTATGTTACCTGAAGTGGATCAATGCTACAGAATTGGGTCCCGAAGCAACAGCAACAACAAACCTAGAGTAGTTATTGCTAGCCTACGTCAAATTGGAATAAAAGAAATAATTATTTGGGAGGCACGGAAGAGGAAGGATAGTCTGAAATACAACGGGCAACCAGTCTATATCTACGAGGATTACTGGCGCGAAGTTGTGATTCTACGATTCTACAAGTCCGTGATGTCCCTACTTTATGGGAAAGGTCTCAAACCTACACTATGGTATCCTGCAAAGCTTTCCATCGTCGATAAAGACGGAAGGAGGGTTCATCTCTCCTCGCCTGAAGACGCCGAGGACTACTTGAAGAACCTGCATGGAGGATAGGCTATAAACGTTTTTATTTTTATTTTTTTAGCACTTCGTTATGGCTTAAACACCAAACGGCGTCAAATAAATTTTGATAACCTTGATTTATAAATAGGTTAATATGGGACACTGGATATCGTATAGAATACTTTATTTTAATGGTTCGCTATATCTGGGCTGGCTAGATCTATGAGTTTTATGCAAGTCATTGTGTTGGGCCTGAGGTTTTCCCCGTGTGTGTACACTTTCCTGTTGTTGACATATTGAAATATTCTAGAACTTTAACATACGTTCTGTGACTATACACACGGCTTAGATCACCTCCGGAGGAAACAACAGTCTTCACAGCGGAACATCGCCCACCCCTGGCTTGGGGGAGTAACTGCATATACGTATTTAAAACCTTTTTATTTTTTTGCAATAGCTCCACTACTTTTCCATTTTATTTCATCTAGGTGTTTAAACTTAGCAAAGTTCTTTTAAGATTTAAGTAAATGTACTTTACTCTTTGAGGTTTCTCTAATTTAGTTCCAATACCTTTCTTTTATTCTTCTGTGTGTTATAACTTACACAAGTTCGTATAAGGTTTAAGTGAATATACTATGATATTTTAGGCATATTTTTTTTTATTTTTATTTTTATATCTCCTTTTTATTTAACGGGAGAGTGGCCAAGCCACTGTTGACATTCTACTAATGGTAGAATTTATTGTTTTAGACCCTATGGCAATTTGCATAGGAGAGTTAAGGATGAATTGCTCGATTTGGGTATACTGGTCGTGTACTTTAAAGGGAGGGAGGGAAATAGGAATAGGGGGAATAGGGGATTATATGTATGTGTATTTTATATGTTTGTTATTATGCTCAAGCTCGGCTCTCAACAGGACCTCAATAGTTGGATATATATCCATTATGAATTGCTACTCCAGACGAATTACACACAGGGATACTGCAACCTGTTTAGACTATGGCTAGTTTGAATATATTGATTTGGAATACTGGGGGTCTAAATATACAAAATAAACGCGAAAGCGTGCTTACTTGGATGAAAAGACAACAGGTTGATGTGGCTCTTTTAAGCAAAACGCACCTTTTATTGGCTGACAATGTAAAGCTGGCGGATAAAATATATCAAAACATAAGCTACTCATCTTTTGGAACTAGATCTCGTGGTGTAGCGACTTTGTGAAACGAAAGTTGAATATTAAATTGTTGGACGTATGGTCTGATGCAGATGGCCGAGTAACTATTGCTAAGATAGACTACTGTAACAGGAAAATCGCTTTGGTAGCGGCTTATGCCCCTAATCTTTATGACATTAACTTCTACACTTCACTCACTAGAGCAGTGCTTCTCAAACTTTTTCTGTCAGGTCCCCCTTTTGCAGACCAAAATATTTTGGGCCCCCCCTCGCCCCAACAAAATAGTCATGAAATGGGCCATGTTTAAATTGATTGAAATAACAGCAATATCGTGACCTTTCAAATTGACAATACCTTCCCTCGCGAGAGCCACCTTGCCTCGCTGTGAAACAGCACTGCAGAATGGTCAGCTCCCATCTCCTCACACAGCGCAGAGAACAGGCGCGCTTTCAGGGGTCGGTTTTGATGAAATTTACCACGTTTATAACTTCTGTCAAAACCTCATTCAGCTCAGGGCTAAGCTGTCTTGACTAACGCCTCTCTGTGAATTTACAGTGCGTCCATTGCGCGTTTGGCGAGACCCCCTTGATGAGCGCCTGTAGCCCCCTCCTTTTCCCTGCCATGGCCTGTGCACCGTCAGAGCAAAAGCCCACACAGTTCTCCCATTTCAGTCCATGTTCTGTCAGGTAACTGTCAATAATTTTGAAGAGCTCATCAGCTGTCGCTCTGTTTTTGACATAATGCAAAACAGCAGATCTTCACTCAGTGACTGGGAATTTACAAAGCAAACATAGGAAATAAGCAAACAGTCTTTATTGCTGTCAGTCTTTGACAAGGCAACACGCATGTCATCCTCAAGGCTCAACTTGGCCCTATATTTTGTTTTCAGAGCTGTCATGGATGAAAAGCCAGCTTCACACAGATATGTGGTGCTAAATGGTATCAACACCTTAACTGCTGCATCATGAGATACTTGGTACTCAGCACCACACTCTGAAACTAGCTCTCCAGGTGGTATCAGATGAGATTTCAATGAGTTATTCCAAGAGTTTGGATGGAGATGTGTCAGGAAGCTTTGTCTCAATGTTGTCTGTAAAGTTTTTTTTTATCCAGAGTAACTTGGTGATCCTTTTCTGTGTTTTATTAAATAATGATTTTCATATTTTGAGAAATGGTCAAACAAATATGGTATTTTCATGGAGAACAGTGCAGCTGCAACAGATAGCACTTTAGTGATAATTTTCTGTAATCCAAGAAAGAGTAAACTTTTTTATTTATTTTTTTTTAACTCAAGCCCCCCCCTGTCATGCCTCTGCGCCCCCCCTGGGGGGCACGCCCCACACTTTGAGAAACACTGCACTAGAGCAATGTTAGATCTCCCTGGGTATTCATTCATAACTGGTGCGGATTTTAATGCCATCTGGGATCTCTCGATTGATAAATCTAGTCTCACCACATCCAATGACCAGAAACATGCCTCTAAAGCATTACAGGCTTGGGCCAAGGATACAGGTGTAAATGATCTGTGGCGATTACTCAACCCAACGGCCCGAGAGTACTCTTTCTTCTCAGCAAGACAGACATTTTCTAGAATAGATTATGTTTTTGCATCCCCTAGACCATAGGTGTCAAACTCATGGCCCGCGGGCCAAATGTGGCCCGCCACGTCATTTGATGTGGCCCCCCAAGAGCTCGGATAAAAAAACATTAAAATAAATAAATAAATAAAAAATTATAAACATTCATCTTGGGTTAAAAAATAGCGGCGTTAAAATAATTGTGGGTTAATGCATTAATAAAGCTTTAACTTTGACAGCCTTAGTTATTACACATTCTTACACATACATGTATGTTGAACATCTGAGGTATTGATGAAGTAACAAAGGAAAAAAAGCCAAAAGCACTTACTCCTCAGACATTCTTTGACAATTTTACAGCCCAAAATACAAAAAAGATCCAGGCGGAATAGGTAACAAAGGGTTGAAGAAATATTGTCTGAACTGTCAGATGCAAACTGTGTGACATAACTGAGCATCTCGCTCAATTGAATAAGAAGCTGTAGGGACGCAAACAAGTCCCACCCAAAACTTGACCAATATAGTTGTGAACTGAGACAACCCTTATTTTGTTATTTTTGAGTACAGTTACAGTTGTGTGTTCATGCAGACACATAATAGCAATTTCATTACGAATTGAAAATGGTGGACCCTGATGTAAACAAGTCGAAAGTCTTTCTCTGGTCTGCATCCCCTTAACAATTGTGTGTATTGAGCTGTACTGTACTGTACCCATTCTGCAATCTGTTAATTAAAGTTAATTAAACTATCTTCCATTAGTTGGATGTATGGCCTCTGCAAGGTTGTGTGCAGCCATTTGTTTTTGTAACATCTGCTACATCTGTCCCACGTGTTCTTTGCAGCTCAGTTGTTAGTTCTGCCCATCTTGACTGTGACAAAAAGGTTTTGAACAAACTTAATGTCATAGCTTGTATTTGATGATCTTCTTCTTTGTTATTTACTTGAATGGTTTGATCATTGATTAATGTAGTAATATGGGGTTCTGATAAACTAAAATAATTTGTTAAAATAACATAAGCTAACATATATTTTTACATCTATGCAAATGTGTATAACTTGAATAAGTAATAAATACAGAAACAACATGTTTAACCATATGTAAATGAGTAGCTACATTTATTTTACATTACATTAACATTTATACAGTCTTTGGCCCTTTGAGGGCAACCATAATGCTCATGTGGCCCTCTGTGAAAATGAGTTTGACACCCCTGCCCTAGACTATTTGATAGCTTTGATGTGGAAGTGGGACCCAGTGCACTATCAGATCACAATTATTTACTCCTAAAGGGCTAATTTAGTAGAATGACATCCAGAGCCCCAAGATGGCGTTTTAATTCGACACTGTTGAAAAACACTGAATTCAACCTACAATTCAAAAATTTACGAAATGAATTCCTGCTGATTAATGCGGGTTCGGTACAAGACCCCAGAATGTTATGGATATCGGTAAAGAGTTTTATCAAGGGAAACACTACTGTCTTTCCCTCCAACCTCCGCAAGAAACGTCATTCCAAATTGGTAGAGCTGGAAACGCTTCACTCGTCGTTGTTCTCCTCTTTACAACGCAACTACTCGGGTCAATTGGAGTCTCAAATTAAAGTGTTAAAAAAAGAGATTAACTCCATTTTAAGACAACAATCTGAATTTCAAATACGCAGTACAAGACAACATTATTACTTTCATGGCTCTAAACCGAGTCACCTATGCTATGAAGATACGATCCAATGAACAATTTGCTGATATCCCTGCTATTAAGGACCAACAGGGACTTGTTACAGACCCCAAAAAAATCAACAAGACTTTCAGTGCGTTTTACTCCAACCTGTACAAATCAGAAGTGGTTTTCGATCATAATAAACTGGATACATTTCTTGATCAAATTAACCTACCTAAACTTTCAGAGGAAGACGCTAAACAGTTAGATGCACCTATTACACTAGAGGAACTTAGGGAGGCTATATCTGAATTGCAAAGTGGTAAGGCCCCTGGATGGGATGGTATCCCACCAGAACTGTACCTCTCATGTTGGGATGTAATTGGACCCCTATTACTTGATATGATTTTATACTCAATCAAAGAGGGGAACTTCTCCAGGGACGTTAATATGGCACTCATATCGGTCCTCCTTAAAAAAGACAAAGACCCCACCAAATGCGGTAGTTATAGACCCTTAAGCCTCCTCGGAACCGATCTCAAGCTGTACGCTAAGGTACTAGCCATCAGACTTCAAAAGCATATGACATCTTGGTAGCACTTTATAATAACACCCTGTTATAAGACATTTATAAGGTATTTGTAGATAATGAACTAATCATGAACAAACCATTTATATACATTCATAAATGATTATTAAATCATTTATAACTATATTTGTATACCATTTACAAAGTATTTATAACGCATTAGTGGATAATGAACTAATCATGAACAAACCATTATACATTCATAAGTTATTATTAAATCATTTATAACTATATTTGTATAACATTTACAGATTAGTTCTACATTATTTATAACTCATTATCAACATTGTTTGTACTTGATTTGTTCATCATTAAATAATGTTGTTTAATGTGTAGTAACACATTTGTAGATGCTTTGAAAAATGGATATGAAAAAACGACTATAGTGTATCTCCATTTATTTTTCATGTTCAACAAATGATTTGTTAAGACATTCATAAAACAGCTATAAATCATTTGCAGATGCTATCGTGGGGGCCAATCTAAAGTGAAGCCTATTCATCATTAACAAGTGTCTAATACAGTTAATTATTTGTTTACTTTTTCATCACATGTTACAAATGTTGTAGGCAGCTTTCGGATACACCCTTCTTTGTGACATCAAACAGTGACAGAATTAGGACTAAAGATAAATGCAATTTTATTAACATATAAAATACATGTGCGTGACATATAGTGTAACATCAGGGGGCACTAGGACCCAGGAGTACTCTGGCCAGGTATTGAAGAGTATCTAGAGAGGAAGTATCATGCGAGCGAGACTTGACGTCACGTGTGTTGCCGTCTGTTTGAATGGAAGCACAAGTTATCCGTGCTGCGTCTATACTTTCGCTTTTAATAAGGTATGAGCAGGTTAAACACCTTTTTTTGTTGGTAAATCTATTCCATCATTTCCGACCTACAAACAACTCTTATATGTTGTGTAGATGTTCGTGTAGATGAGGTGGCCGCTAACGTTACATTTGTGTGCTCAGTGTGCTCAGTGATGATGACACGACACAAATAATTATTACTCGTGTGTCGTGTCGTCATCACATACATACAGGGACCGAAACTAGAGAGCGCCACCCGCCATTTGCGCTCAGTTTTTACGTTTGGCGCCTCCCACTGAGAGGTCTGAACGCCGTGTGGCGGGCAATCAAATAGTCATGTGAAAACCGAAAATCATGATCCAATTCTTTAGCGGAGTTCTCACTCGCTGTCTCAGCACAGACATGCAGCGCACCGTGCACTTCTGCTGCTGCTCCTATACTCCCCACCTGTTTCTGTATGCCTGCATGTAAACAGAGGCTATTGCCTCAGACAGTCACCGTGACATTAGTCTAGTCAGAGGGACCTCCGTGAGATAACGTTAGCTACCGTTACAAAATGACGCAGTCAACTATTCACTTAGTTTAATACATGAGGCATTGTGTAACGTTATCCAGCCGGCTAGCTACGGATAGCTCCCGACATCAACAAATGCAATAGTCCAGTGCATAATACCTCCGTTGGCTAGGTAGCTCACTAGTCACTACGAAATGTCTCGGTAAACTAAATAGTTCACTGAGGCGTTGTCCCAACGCCATCCAGCAGTAGCTACAGAAAGCTCCTGACATCAATGTCCTACAACAACAACATGCGTATTCGAGTCCCTGGCTTACATCGCTGCTGAGGGTCCAGCTGTAGCTCAGGAGAATCTTTTGCATGCTGAATGTAGCGTTTAGGGTCCAGCTGCAGTGCCGGAAAATCCTTGCTGGAGCTGGAGGCCACTCGAGTATACACACAGACAGTGGAGCTGTTTGCAGACAGCGAGGTGGCGATGTCTCGCAGATAACACAATCACAAGTATGATTATATAATATATATATTTTATTAAAAAAAATTATATAAAATAATAATAATTCTTTTTTTTATCAAAAAAAGTTGGCAGGTAAGAAATATGCTTGGCGGGTAGATTCTTCCCATCTACCCGCCACTGGCCGGTGAGTCAAAAAGTTAATTTCACTCGCTGAACACACGCACGTACCCTCGCTCGGTTTAAGTATTATTAACAGCATTCTGAAGTAATTATTGTTTGGCTCATCACGTGTATTATGCTAAATACTTGAATTAAATGGGAACTTCACCCAACGGCAGGTGACACAGACTCGACATTGTGTATTTTCTAAATTGCGCGTCAAAGACGAGGAATCCCCGCGCCCAACCGGGCGTCTACCAGGACATCAGGATAGTCGCTACACAAGTAAAAACCTGATCTTACTTGGACAATGGAGGACTTTGGATCCTGGCTTGGAATGCTGCTTCTGGATAAGTATCATCATCCCGAGATAGCACACCAAAGAAGGACGGGTTAGTGTATCCCGTATGGGTTGCTTGCTAATGGAGCAGCAGCGTTGAAAGTTTGTTATTATTGTATTGACTTTTTTTCACGAAAGAGACTGTCGCACACAAGCAAGGAAATTGAAAAGGAAAAACATCACTCTTCTAGTTTCCAATGACAATGTAAATCTTGTGCACCAAAGTCTAAAACAGTTCAAAGCTCTATGTCAAGTTGCCTCTGAGGCACATAATACATTGATGACTGAGGTCGCTTTCACATATAGTTTTGGTGGACTCGGTGCGGTTCTGGTGGTGAAGTTGCAACATTGTTGCATTCTTCATTTGGTTCGTTTGCGTTCTCATAGCAATTTGTCAGGCGCACCGAACTTTCTGAACAATGTCACGCGGTCGAAAAGGGCGCTCGTCTATTGGACGGAAATGTGTGTGTGTGGCTGCGAGCCTGTGTGTGTGCGCGCGCGCGTGTGTCTGTGTGTGGACTGCGAGCCCTCCAGATCAGCGGAGGCGGAGTCGTTTATTTTGACGTGACATTGATCCATTGTTCTATTGAAGCCCATTACCACCATCCTCTCGCTAAACAACTTGTACACCGCGTTGTTTTTATGAGTGCCCACAAGTAGCTGTTTTATTTGGTCTTCTGCCCATATGTGTACAGTGTGCTTGTTTTGCAGTGAATGCCGAGCGCCTCGGTAATAATATAATAAGCCGCGTTTTTTCTTCCTTCTATCCAAGATGCACAGTTAGATAGATAGATAGATGCAGTGTGCTTGTTTTGCAGTGAATGCCGTGCGCAGTGGTAATAATAAGCACTTCCTATATTTGGTCCGCGTTTGGTCCGTTGAAGCGAACCGAGACCTATGTTTTCAGGCGGACCAGAGTTTGTGTGTTTGGTCCGTGGACCGAGTTCGACGCGCATTCACACAAACCCGAAAAACCGGACTATCGAATTCTGGTCCGATAGTCCGGACCAAACAGCCCCTGTGTGAAAGCGACCTGAGTATCCAACAACTGAGGATACACAGAGAAAGCACGACGAATGGTTTTATGCAACAAAGGAAACAAATGATACATTTGTAAATGAAGTGTCAACATGGTTGAGCGAAAATGGGATTTTTCAGGTCAATGATGATAATGCTGAATTGGAAAAAATGAAATCTGATTTGCATGAGGAAATTAAAGCTGGAGACAGTGCGTCTAATGTGTCTAGTAAAAGGTCAAGCAGAAGAAGCAATGCCAGTAGAGCATCAGGTTCTAGTACTGCATCTGCACGCTTAAATGCCATGGCAGAGAAAGCAGCTTTAATGGAGCAAACCGCTGTTCTGCAAAGGAAACATGAAATAGAAGCACAAGAGGAGAAACTCAGACAGGAACAAGAGAAACTCAGAAAAGTTAAGGAGCAACTGGAGCTTGATACACAAATGGCTGTTGTTACTGCAAGACTTTCTGTGCTGGAAGGCAGTGATGTTGGAGGAAAGGCCCCTTCAGATGGAATGAATTCCTACCTGAGCAAATCTATTAAAGAGCTGAGACCTCAATTCAACCTACAGGCAACTGCATTTGTGCCGAAGGAGAACACCCTGATTTTGGATCAAGGCTCAAGAGCGCCACCTATCTTTTCCACATGGTCGCACATGATGTGCGACCAAAGGTGAATATGCACACACACTTTCAGGAGAAAGTACAACATCATGGAATTCCACAAGCAAAGGATACTACTCTCATGCCACAGTGGCAACCAAACACTGGGACGTCTCTCACCACTACTCTAAAGCATCAGTCTCAAAACGCTTTCACAGCCTCCACTGCTGCACCTCGTAGGTCAGTAGCTGCACAGGAACGACAGTCTACACAGAACGCTGCAGTGCAAAATACAGTGGACCAGGATCCCATTTCTGAACAATGTCACGCGGTCGAAAAGGGCGCTCGTCTATTGGACGGAAATGTGTGTGTGTGGCTGCGAGCCTGTGTGTGTGCGTGCGCGCGTGTGTCTGTGTGTGGACTGCGAGCCCTCCAGATCAGCGGAGGCGGAGTTGTTTATTTTGACGTGACATTGATCCATTGTTCTATTGAAGCCCATTACCACCATCCTCTCGCTAAACAACTTGTACACGCGTTGTTTTTATGAGTGCCCACAAGTAGCTGTTTTATTTGGTCTTCTGCCCATATGTGTACAGTGTGCTTGTTTTGCAGTGAATGCCGAGCGCCTCGGTAATAATATAATAAGCCGCGTTTTTTCTTCCTTCTATCCAAGATGCACAGTTAGATAGATAGATAGATGCAGTGTGCTTGTTTTGCAGTGAATGCCGTGCGCAGTGGTAATAATAAGCACTTCCTATATTTGGTCCGCGTTTGGTCCGTTGAAGCGAACCGAGACCTACATTTTCAGGCGGACCAGAGTTTGTGTGTTTGGTCCGCGGACCGAGTTCAACGCGCATTCACACAAACCCGAAAAACCGGACTATCGAATTCTGGTCCGATAGTCCGGACCAAACAGCCCCTGTGTGAAAGCGACCTGAGTATCCAACAACTGAGGATACACAGAGAAAGCACGACGAATGGTTTTATGCAACAAAGGAAACAAATGATACATTTGTAAATGAAGTGTCAACATGGTTGAGCGAAAATGGGATTTTTCAGGTCAATGATGATAATGCTGAATTGGAAAAAATGAAATCTGATTTGCATGAGGAAATTAAAGCTGGAGACAGTGCGTCTAATGTGTCTAGTAAAAGGTCAAGCAGAAGAAGCAATGCCAGTAGAGCATCAGGTTCTAGTACTGCATCTGCACGCTTAAATGCCATGGCAGAGAAAGCAGCTTTAATGGAGCAAACCGCTGTTCTGCAAAGGAAACATGAAATAGAAGCACAAGAGGAGAAACTCAGACAGGAACAAGAGAAACTCAGAAAAGTTAAGGAGCAACTGGAGCTTGATACACAAATGGCTGTTGTTACTGCAAGACTTTCTGTGCTGGAAGGCAGTGCTGTTGGAGGAAAGGCCCCTTCAGATGGAATGAATTCCTACCTGAGCAAATCTATTAAAGAGCTGAGACCTCAATTCAACCTACAGGCAACTGCATTTGTGCCGAAGGAGAACACCCTGATTTTGGATCAAGGCTCAAGAGCGCCACCTATCTTTTCCACATGGTCGCACATGATGTGCGACCAAAGGTGAATATGCACACACACTTTCAGGAGAAATTACAACATCATGGAATTCCACAAGCAAAGGATACTACTCTCATGCCACAGTGGCAACCAAACACTGGGACGTCTCTCACCACTACTCTAAAGCATCAGTCTCAAAACGCTTTCACAGCCTCCACTGCTGCACCTCGTAGGTCAGTAGCTGCACAGGAACGACAGTCTACACAGAACGCTGCAGTGCAAAATACAGTGGACCAGGATGCCATTTGTGGAATCATGCAAAGGCAGAATTAACTCACCACATTGCTCATTCAACAGCAAATGTTATCTACTTTACCAAAAAGAGATATAACCGTATTTGATGGTGATCCATTTCCATTTCCTTTGTTAGGACATTTGAACATTGTGTTGAAGAGGTAACATGCAGTTATCAAGACTGTTTGTATTTTCTGGAGCAGTACACCAGGGGGAAGCCCAGAGAGCTGGTGCGAAGCTGCTTACACATGCCACCACAACAAGGATATCAAAGAGCAAAAGGTCTTTTGAAAGAACACTTTGGTAATGAGCACAGGATAGCAACAGCCTACATGGAAAAAGCCTTTCGATGGCCTGTTATTAAAGCAGAGGATGTAGAGGCGCTGCAGGAGTTCACACTGTTTCTAAGAGGGTGCTGCAACGCTATAACAGAGATACAGTACATGGAGGAGATGAACGTTCCGTCAAACATGAGGAATGTTATGATGAAATGGCCATACAAGCTGCGGGAAAGATGGAGGTCTACAGCTTGTGAGATACAAGAACGGCAAGGCTACAGGGCCACCTTCCCAGAGATGGTAAACTTTTTGGAGAAACAAGTCAAAATCTTGTCTCATCCCATTTTTTGGCAACATTTCAGATGCACGACCAAGCATCACAATAAAGCCTGTAGATAAGAGCGTGCCGCTACCCAGGAGCAGCATTAAAGGAAGCAGTTTTGCAATAACCATCGCAACCAACCAAGCTGAAACTGTGCCCACAGTGCACATGATGCCAAAGCAGCCTACCGTAACTAAGGAGTTGTCCTCAGAGGCCTGCCTCTATTGTGAAGAGTCACATCCATTTTCAAGTGTTTTAAACTGAATACGATTTCTCAAAGGGAGAAAATAGATTTTCTGAGAGGAAAGGGAATTTGTTTTGGATGCTTAAAGGCTGGTCACATGAGTAAGGAATGCAGAAGTCGTCTGACCTGTGATGAATGCAATCTTAAACACCCGACTATTCTGCATGTCCACAACAACGACAAATTGACCAAGTCACAAGAAACACCAGTCAGTAGTGCACTTGTTTCTCTTCAGGCATGTGGTTGTACTGGGGCCGGAGACCACGACTGTACCCTTTCCATTGTTCAAGTACAGTTGAGATCCAAGAAAGGAAATGGAGTGCTGCAGACCTATGCCTTCTTAGACCCAGAAAGTACAGCAACCTTCTGTACCAACCATCTTATGAAGAAGCTGAATCTACAGGGTACAAAGACCAACATTCTTATGCGCACTATGGGTCAAGAAAAGGTAATTGAAAGCCAAATCCTTACAGGACTGGAGGTGTCCAAGTTGGATAATAACCACTTTATGGAGCTCCCAGAAACGTTCACACATGAAACAATCCCTGTTTCAAAGAGTAACATCCCTACTCAGCAAGATATTGAAAAATGGGAATATCTGAAGGGTATCAGGATCCCAAAATTGGACGCTGATGTTGAACTTTTGATTGGAGCTAATGCATCAAAACTCACCCTGGGAAATGGAGGACTTTGGAACCTGGCTTGGAATGCTGCTTCTGGATAAGGATCATCATCCCGAGACAGTACACCAAAGTCCTCCATTGTCCAAGTAAGATCAGGTTTTTACTTGTGTAGCGACTATCCTGATGTCCTGGTAGACGCCTGGTTGGGTGCGGGATTCCTCGTCTTTGACGCGCAATTTAGAAAATACACAATGTCGAGTCTGTGTCACCTGCCGTTGGGTGAAGTTCCCATTTAATTCAAGTATTTAGCATAATACACGTGATGAGCCAAACAATAATTACTTCATAATGCTGTTAATAATACTTAAACCGAGCGAGGGTACGTGCGTGTGTTCATGCGGTAAAAACCGTGAGATCTCTCCGTCACCCATACCTAGATACCTGATTGACATAGCCTACACCTGTGCCTTTATTCAAAACCTATGCGCTCCGTGCTGCCACCCAGTGCTCCGTGCTGCCACCCAGTGATGAACTTAACAAACTACAAACTAAGCACAAAAACCATCAAATACACAATGTCGAGTCTGTGTCACCTGCCGTTGGGTGAAGTTCCCATTTAATTGAAGTATTCAGCATAATACACGTGATGAGCCAAACAATAATTACTTCATAATGCTGTTAATAATACTTAAACCGAGCGAGGATACGTGCGTGCAATTACACATATTTAACAAGCAATGCTTACAATAACACAAGACAAAAATAATCATAGGGAAAGCTATTAAATCAAATCAAATCAAATTTATTTATAAGGCCCAACAACACACGTTAATGTCCCCATGGGCTGTACAGGTCTTCTTTAAACAAGTCAAGAAGAAAACATAACAATAAGTCAAGAACAGAACAAGGACACCATAAGGTCCAACACATTTAAAATAAATGCAAATAAATGAAAGAATGCAAGCACTCCCAGACATACCCCACGCGAAGGTAAGGAAAAACTCACTAAAACCTAACAATAGGTAAAAATGCTCCACAGGCAGTGTGGAGGAGAGAAACCTTAGAAGGGCCATTCAAGGGGGGATATCCCTTCTTAGATGTCGGTGATAGTAGTGTTGCAGACTAACAGTTGGTAAGCATGCACTCAAGTGTGTAGTGAAACACAGATGAGTGCATGCAATAGCAACTGAACATTTTTTAAAAGATTTAAAGATAGAGCTGATAGCGATAGCAACTGAACATTTTGAAAGATTGAAGATAGAGCTGATAGCGAATCTATTTGATAAAGTCTAAATGTTCTTCCTTTATACATTTTCTTGAACTGAAAGATATTTGTACAACTCTTTAAGTCGTTTATGTCTGTATAGAATTCCATAGTGTTATGCCACATACTGAAATACACATCTGCTTTAAAGTAGTCCGTGCCAGTGGCGGCTGGCCACTGGGGGCGCTCGGGCGCCGATCCCCCTGTTAAAAGAGAGAAAAGAAAAAATTATTTTTTTTGTTTTATAGCCCTATAAATAATATAAACATGTTTAAAATGAATAATATTTACTCATTTTAAGTATGTTTGTGTTTCCAATGCACAATATAACGTTAATATATCAAATTAAAAATAATCGTTTTCCTGAACAGGAAGTGACTCACTGCGCATAGCCGCATTTCTCCCTAGCCGTATTTCTCGCCCGGGCTAGACGCAATAGCGCTCTGAGTGCGTCATCGCTGTATCCGTCGCAGCCAATCAGTGCGTAACGCGCTGTGCGTTGAAATATGATGTATTATGTTGGAAGCCGGGCGCGATTTAAAGCGGTCTAGGCAAGCAGCCTTAGCAGCGTCTAGTTTTTTCCATAGCCGCATTTCGCGGAGACGCTCTCTGATTGGCCGACGTCAGTTTTTTCTTTCCGTAGCCGCATTTCGCGGAGACGCTCTTTGATTGGCCGACGCGATGCCAGTACTTTTTCCGTAGCCGCATTTATCGGGTTGGCTTAGAGAGCAGGGTGATAGAATGCGCCAGGTAGTTCTTGGTCGGATGCACAGGCGAACTTAGGTAACGTTAGAGTTTGTCTTAGAGCGTGACGGCAAGTTCTTTCGACGGTTAAGCTTAGGCACTCTTTCAAAGTTGGTTAAGGTTAGAGTTTGTCTTAGAGCATGGTGATAGAACGCCAGGTAGTTTGCAGGCTGTTCAACGCGGAAATGGGCAAAGACACTCATTCATTGAATTCATCACAGTACTGTTGTGTTGTGCTAACAAGCTAATCTGGATGCAGTCTGGACAGAGTGGATAACTGGATATACATCAACAGTCTGGGACAACAGTGGACCACGTAAACAGTGAGTTAATTCGGTCTCTCTCTCTCTCGCTCTCTCTCTCGCGCTCTCGCTCTCTCTCTCTCTCGCTCTCTCGCTGATGGCAATGGTGATAGTTGTACTGTAACTGTACCTACTTAAATATCCGTATGCTTTTGGTTTCACCGACGCTCTCTGACGCACACAGTAGTGTGTGGTTTCGCGATGCGTGCGCACGCGCGTGTTTGTGTGCAGTGTGGCATTGTGCCTTGGTACATGTACATTTTTGGTATGATCGACCCCCCAAGAGAAAAATTCACGAGCCGCCACTGGTCCGTGCATACTGATGCTTAAAATTACATTTCCTTCTATGGTTCTCATCCTCAGAACTAGAAACAAACAACTTCTGCAAGTTTCATCTTACCTAATACGAAACTATCACTGAATTCTGATGTTTTTTGTTTTGGAGTGTGACAGATTATGTGTGAATCAAGCTTGAGCATGAAGTTACACTTTTAAGAGTTTTTAATGACATCTTTTTAGCTACTGATTCCAGTGACTGTGTTGTCCTGGTCCTTTTAGACCTGTCGGCCGCATTTGACACAGTGGACCATGACATTTTAATTGCCCGCCTTGAACAGTGGGTGGGCATCAGAGGCATAGCCCTTGAATGGTTCAAGTCCTACCTAGCAGATCGATCGTTTTGTGTCAAGCTCGAGGACTCCGTGTCCTCTACTGCCCCCCTATTGTACGGTGTACCCCAGGGCTCGATACTTGGCGCCGTCCTGTTCTCTATTTATTTATTGCCCCTTGGTTCCATCCTCAGAAAGCACGGCATTCCTTTTCACTGCTACGCTGATGACAGCCAGATCTATATGCCACTAAAAAAGTCTGGCTCCTTTTCCATAGAGCCGCTGACCAAATGTCTCGATGACATTAAAACCTGGATGGCATTGCATTTTTTTTTATTTTAATGACAAAAAGACGGAGGTCATGGTTTTTGGTGGCTCCTCTGTGACCTCACTGCTATATCTGGGTTCGCTGGCACAACATGTCAAACCGTTAGTGAAGAACCTATGTGTAAAAATCGACCCAGACCTTAAGTTTGATAGCCAGATCAAGGCCGTGGTCAAATCGAGTTTCTTCCAGTTGAGGCAGCTGGCCAAAATTAAGCCCATCCTACAGGCGCAGCATTTTGAAGCAGTAATCCATGCATTTGTGACTACTAGGCTGGATTACTGCAATGCACTTTATATAGGGGTGAGTGGATCCTCAGTGGCTCGCCTTCAGATGGTGCAGAACGCCGCTGCACTTCTTTTAACTGGCACTCGTAAATATGACCACATCTCACCGATTTTATCCTCACTCCACTGGCTCCCCGTGCACTTTAGGATTCATTTTAAAATTATTTTATTTGCTTTTAAAGCTCTTCATGACCTTGCCCCACCCTACCTCTCTGAGCTGTTGCAGGTCTATACACCTTCTCGCTCTCTCAGGTCAGCTGACCAGCTGCTCCTAGTAGTGCCTACAACTAGGCGTAAACTCAGGGGGGACCGTGCTTTCTCCGTTGTCGCCCCCAAAATGTGGAATGAGCTGCCACTGCAGATTAGGCAGGCCTCATCACTGCCCCGTTTCAAAGGCCTCCTTAACACTTTGAGCGCCACGCCTGGTTTTCCTTTTTACCGGCTGAATGCCACCATCGGCGCCAATGTTAACGTTAATATCGCCTAATCTATGTTTTAAATTATGGCTATGTGTCTAATCTGCCCATCGCATTATCAAAGACTATTTTCCAGTCAGTGCTGTCAAGGCAGATTGTTTTTTTATCGCGTCGTTTCCGTTTCAGAGCAGTTAGAAAAGCCCCCGTTTTGATATAAAAAACAGCTAATTCTGGAGCATTCTATGAAAATCGTCTTTTAGTGGAATATTCCACAATGTTGATATTCGTCGGCCTTTTTATGAATCATTTTCAAATAAACGCTAGATGATCAATATTATACGTGCACGCAAGCACATTACGGCCGCGCACGGATAATCGCCTCGTTGATTTCCTCTCTGACTTTTACAGTGAAACCGAAAGAAGACATTTCACAAAACAGCCTATATCTTCATCAAACTTACTCTGATTATCCTAACACTGATAACATAGAGTCCTTACCTGACATCAGATGGTATCCAACTGGTATATTCCAATTCCTGATCACCATTCGAAAAAATCGATACGTGTATGGATCCAACGCGATACTGTAGAACTCCATGATCAGCGGGGATCTGAGGTTCCAGAATGAACTGTGGTAACCCCGGCTGGATCAGTGGACTGGAAAATGTGGAGTACCGGATTTTTTTCCCCATTCATTTTCATTGAGTCCATTCCAAAATCACTTATGTCATCTGGGAGACGACAGGGGGCGCTTTTTTCCACAGTGATCGCCGGCGCCGCTCGGCTATACTCGGGTAGGCTCGGGTGATGCAATAAATTTTCAGATCAAAAAAAAAAAAAAAATCTCGTGAGTGGCACGGAAAGAGTTAAGACCCACCTTTTCTCTCTGGCTTTCGACACCATGTAGCTTGTTGATTTTATGATCTTATTGTCTTACTGTGTTGTTGTTTTATCGTTCTGTTACTGTGTCCTTTGCTTTTAAATATATATATATATATTTTTTTAAGTACTCTGATCTATTTAAATTTGTATTGCTGCCTATGTTTACCTATTTTTTTCTTCTCTGTTTTGCTACTCTTGTTTTTTTTATCTATTTTTAGTGCTGCTTATAGTTTTTAATATGCTCCCTCTACAGCACTTTGTGCCCCTGTGGCTGTTAAAGCGCTTTATAAATAAAGTTGGATTGGATTGGATTGGAAACTCGAGAGGTGGAAATACCCATATTACGTGTACATTTTGATATAAGAAGGCCGGCTGTCACAAAACAGTCACATCTAGAGACCTCAAAACCTACTCTAGAGAGGCCTTTAACCAAGAACTGGAGAGCATGGACTGGTCAGATGAACTCAGTGGTACGTACACAGGTTGAAGAAACATGGCTTGGATTCAAAACCAAATTCACAACAATACTCAACAACATGGCACCCCTAAGAACCACCAGGGTTAAAAATCGCGCTGAGCCATGGATGCACACTGAAACACTGGCCGATATGAAAACCAGAGAAAAAAAAATGCTCTGAACTTCATAAAAGTCAGACAAAGTTTTCCAAAAGCTCAAACAGTGAACTCCAAGCCCACGTGGTTGAACAAAAAAATTCAAAGAAACAGACTAAGAAATGACATAAACACCATGATCAAAACCGCAAAAAAAGATTTCATCAATGACAAAACTGAGCAAAACAAAAACAAACCACGTGAACTTTGGAAATTACTCAATAATCAACTAGGCTGCAGTAAAAAACTTAAAACCAGATTCTCAAACATAAACATAAAGCCGGACAACACGCTCATCACAGACAAGCTGGATGTAGCCAATTACTTAAACATCTTCTTCACGAACATAGCCACAACACTGGTAAACAAACTACCCTCCCACTCAGGGCATTATGGGGTAGAACACATAGTAGCATACTACAAAAACCTAGGGGTCTGCAAAGACGACTTCAAACTAGTAATGGTAACGTTAGGTTATGACTATAACCAAGTTCTGTTAGTTAGGGGCGATGCTTGGCATCGCTACTGCACTATCTCGCGTACGTGCACGCGTACTGAATAAACCACAAATGTACCTCTAATACCAGTATTAGTCTGACCACACCCCTCATCAGCTTACCTTCATAAGCAGGTGTGTGGTCACCTGCTCTCCTCCTTCCCAAGCTTTCACCACAAGGTGAGGACAAGGGCTGCAGCGGCCGTCCGATGCCAAGCATCGCCCCTAACTAACAGAACTTGGTTATAGTCATAACCTAACGTTCTGTATCGTTAGTGGCTTAGCTTGGCATCGCTACTGCACAAGGGAGGCCAAGCGGAGCCACTTGGCTGACAAATACACCCCGCTGACAGCCCCCCAAAACCATCAGAACAGGGAGGGCCGAGCCCCCCCGACCCCCCCTAATGGAGGGTAGCCCCCCTATTAGGGACGTCACGGGAGGGCGACGGACCCGACCGTGCGAAGAGGCACTCAAGCAACTCAACGCACAGGGTGAGCAGACCGTGGCTTGACCCCACGACTACACACACGCACAACCCGCATGCCACCCGGGAACGAACTGAGGAACAACCTCGTTACTGCCCCCAGAATCACGGGGTCAAGGGCAAACCCAACCCCGTGGCAAGGCCGTAGCAGCGGAGCACGAAGGAAGACCCAGACCCACCAAAAGGACTGGACTCCCTAGAATGGGGGCCCGGAGAAGTCCATGATGCCAGCATCAAGACCCCACCAGGTGGGCACGTAGTGCCCCGCCCCCCACATCGCCAGCGTATTCGGACAAAGGCCCCTCAGTTACTGCACCTGGTATTCCCAGGCGGAACCAACCAGGCCAGAACCTGCCCAGCTTCCGAGATCGGACGAGATCGGGCGTGTTCAGGTCGGTATGGCCGTAAGCCGAGCGGGCCCCGTCCCCCCAATAGTACACCGCCTGGCACACTGACCCTGCAGAATAGGCAGTCAGCATGGCCGTAAGCACACAAAAAAGGTTAACCAACGGAAGCAGGCAGCGCACCGGGGAAAAACCAGGCAACAGGCTGTTAACCCTAGCCTGGAGACTGCGGACGAGACAGGCGCCAGAGGGGACAGCTGAACACAGCCGCCCCGGCGGAAGGAGCGTAAGCTGGCGGTGTTGCATGACCAAGCCTCCATTTAACAACCCCCACCCAGAGGGGTCGAGGCAGAGAAGGCTGACACGATTGGCAGACGTCATGAACGTGCAGGGGCACCCTCAAACGGTGAACCCGGGAGTTGACACTGCTCCAACACACCAGGGAATCAACCACCTCGGTGTTACCCAATGCGGTGGTTGTTCCTATAACCCCTCAAGAAAAAACTCCAAAACACACCTGCGGGTATACACCGGCTATACCGCAGTACAAGTGTTTCAGTTTCCAAAAAGGGTTAACCCAGGCCTACGGGTCGCAAACATCACTTCGGACCGGGCCTGGCGGTACGGGAAGCACAGGGTCACCAGAGGAGGTCAAAAAACCACCCCCACAGGCCCCTCTTCGCCATGCGTGAGAGAGGAGCGAAAAACAATGGAGAACCAGCCCCTAAGCACACCGTACCTGGTATTCCCCGGCGGTCTCCCAACCAAGTACTAACCAGGACCAACCTGTGTAGCGGCCGAGATCCGACGAGATCGAGCGCGTACAGAATGGCATGGCTGTAAGCCATGACGACAGTGCTGAGTAAAAACATACCCAACCAGGGTCTCCATAGCGCTTAACCCTGTGACACCCAGACCGACCTGGCATTTTTCCCCCTGAAAAAAGCCCAAGTCCCTCAGGGTACCAGAACAGCAGATCTGCATCCCTGGCGGACAACAGGTTCAACTGATCTGGACCAGCGTGACCAGAACCAGTCCCGTGCCCTAACCACGCCGACATGCCTACTCCAGGAGAAGGGCAGATATGCGTGTTGATCTTAACATGCAAAGAAGGCGCCACCCAGACGTTCGGACGAACCGCGCCTGGTGGCCCACCCCAAGGGCGTGAGACCCCACTACATATGTTCAGATCCATCCCGTCATCATCCCCCAGACATGAACGAGAATCCGTCGACAACCCACCCAGGTCATGGGATGTGGTCGTCGGAAGAGGAAAAAGCCCCATCTCAGTTGCTTTATAAAAACGCCGTTTCAACCACAAGCAACCAAGGCGTGCCAGTCAATCGCCTGTTTACAGCGAGCTAGCACTATACGTGCGTCGGGACACACCCCCATCAACGAACAGGCTATTTAGACCTGTCATTGAATCCCCAAGGCGCCCAGGGGAACGACAAGAGGGGTGTGACACTCCCTAACTCCAACACTTCTGGAATAGAAAGAAGGAAGCATCAACAGTATGTATCCCAGTCTACACAGCCGGGGTAAAAAATGTTCACATTTTTACATCCCACCACCCTCCCATAGGAAAGAGACGGGGATCCCCAGAGAGACTTCCCACGCGAGCTGTACAGATTGAAAAGAATATATTGTACCTTGAGCCATGTAAAAAACTGGTTTTAGGGCCTCCGGGGAAGAGGCACTGAACCCATACACACTCAACAAACGAATTGAATCGAATATACATACAATAGAAAAGGACCCTTCTAGAGGGTCCACTCACTTTGACAATCTGAGGAGGAAGGCTCTGTACTCTGATGGAGGCTTCCTCACATGGAAGAAGGAGTCCGAACTCACAGAAGGCCTGAATAGGCGCTTGGTGAGGAGGAGCCCTGACCACCCCCCCTGAAAACAGATCCATCACATGGACCTGAACAGCACACGGAAGTCCTACCAACAGAGACGCGCACGGTGACGTACTCTATGGCGGGGGAATTCCTGCGGTGCACACGCCCAATATACCAGGCCGTGGGACCAGGAACTCCCTCCCCCCCCCCCCCCCCCCCCCCCGTAACGTGCCGAACCGCCACGTGACGGGAACCTTGAAGGACAGGGGGTGTACCCCTGACCGACAGAACAATGGGGAGAGGAAAGGTTACCAGTTCACCCCTTTACGACCCCACACCCATGATACGACGTAACGACAAAAAGAGAATATGACACAGTCATAGTCAGCTCTATGAAGCGTTTCACAGCTCCACACAGCGCATGAGCTAACCTGCTATCTGATTTTTACTAAGGAAAAACACAGAATAGAGAGGGCTCTAAGAACCCCGGTCCAACATACACATGTGCTTCTGTGGCCAGTACAACCCAGTTGTAGGTCGCATGACACACACAACCCATCACCTACAAAAAATGGCAAAAACACTCAACAGAGGAACGCCGTTTTTTTCACAATGAGAGAATACATCATTCTTGATTAGTATCGACCACAGGCCTTGCTAAGCCCACATGACAGCAACCAAACCAATTTCCCCTTAGGAAATAAGTTTCTCCAGCAGATTCAGCACAACCTCAGCAATCAAGCTAAGAGTTACATCGTATCCCTACCACACAAAAGACACAATTAATGCACAACATGTCTGATAGGAGGTGATAAAGTCCCCAGGGAACCGGGGGGGAAAACACAATCCTCCTATTTTACCCTCAATACGGCCAGTTAAAACAGGAAAACCTGTTAATGTGTGAACACACTGTTCATTGTCATTACAGTCTGAGAAAGAACATTCTTTTACTCACTTGTCACCAAGCATAGCTTCATAGGTTAGTTGCCTTAGTAGTGAGTACACGGTACACAAACACCATGATGTTTCTCACACAACAACCAGATCAATACATCACGATCTGCACGGAGAAGCTAACTGCCAGCGACAAAAACAGCTCACACATAACCCGCAACGTATCCTAAATGCATTGCGACAACACACGTTTTGGGAAAAAACACCGTTATTCACAATACACTTAGCAAAGTAAAACCAGAAGACGTGTTATGAGGTCTGGCCAACCCCGTACCTACCCGGAACGCAGATCAGCGAAGTGCAGTCACAAGACACCGTAGAACACAGCCGACCTGTGTTGTTCGATCCGGGCAGCGTCGCCGCTCCAACCAGTCGCCACAGTCCTCTTTGTTGACGCAATTCCCGTCCAGGCTCAGGGCAGGGTCGACGAAACATCCCCTGTCAAGGATGACGTCGCGGTCAAGAGTGTAAAACATGTTAAAATCAAAGCACGTTCAACAGAATAGCATCAAGCCAACGGCGATCAGAAGCGAGCTCCGGCGGCGCGCGAGAAGCTGAGCTACCCCGCGCCAGCCATGGCCCTAGCAGCAAGCTAACGTTTACCCAGCGACCACGACATGCTAGCCCCGCAGCTAACAGCTGACTGGCTAACAGTAGGCCTTAAGCAGGCCATGCAGCGATCCAGCAGGCTAACGCAGCAGTTAACAGCTGACTGGCTAACCGTAAGCTATGAACATGTAAACAATGACATAACACTCACCCAGACAGGCCGCCGTTCTGTTTAAGAGAAAAAAGAAAACAAGACGTCAACACCGCTTCACAACGGTGAACATCCGGCGGAATCAGCACAGTACCAACTGGCCTGTGTAGCTGACTTCGAACATGAATCTGCCGCTATCGCACATTACATGCACATATCCCCTCGTGAAGGAATACTCTCATTTGGATATGAAAGATGGGGTCTTAACACGGTGACAGAGAGAATCCACTCGTCCAGAACACACAGGGATCACCAGTGTCAATGGTCGCGGCCCACTAGTTAAAACTATAATGGTCGCCAGACCAAGGCCTTCTGTCGCCTAGGCGGCTAAACAAAGGACCCTAGCCTGGGGCCGGTTTCCATAAACTTTGTCAAGTAGCCCCCATAGCACTAACAGACAAGTGGAGCCCGCCAGCAAACACTACTCACCCAACCTGGAACGCACCGCTCCTCACAACAGCGGCATGTCCGACAGTTCAGCTGTGGCCTGACAGGTTTCACCCCAACAAACACAGCAGGGAACTGCAGTTGAGAAGCATGCAGCGGCGTGCTCCCAATACGAAAACCGGTGGAGGGTTTTTAGAATGATCATCATCTTCTAGACACTCCAGTACGAAGACAATATCGCCGTATTTTCTCGAAAATAGTGAGAGAGAAAATAAAGATATGATGTCAACGTATCCTTGTTTCCCAAGCTGTTCCTAATCCAATTTCTTCCATCATGGTGTCAAGTGTGGGGATCTACCGAGGCACCTCTTCCTTGTGGTGAAAGCGAGAAGGAGGAGAGCAGGTGACCACACACCTGCTTATGAAGGTAAGCTGATGAGGGGTGTGGTCAGACTAATACTGGTATTAGAGGTACATTTGTGGTTTATTCAGTACGCGTGCACGTACGCGAGATAGTGCAGTAGCGATGCCAAGCTAAGCCACTAACGATACAGAACAACCGATGAGGTACTCAAAAAATTTGAGCGCCCTCCAACCTAACAAGGCCACTGGCCATGACAACTTCCCCTCCAAATTCCTCAGAGACTCAGCAGCCGCCATCACCCCAGTCATCACACACATAATAAACCTCTCCATAAAACAGGGACACGTCCCCAAGGACTTCAAAATTGCGAGAGTGACCCCTCTGCACAAAAAGGACAGCAAATTAGACCCAGGCAACTACCGCCCTGTTTCTATTACCTACATCTCGCAAGTCATGGAGAAAATAGTCTCGAACAGGTCGAAAAGTACCTGGCGGAAAAAAATCTAATCTACGAATTCCAATCTGGCTTCAGAACGTCCCACTCCACTGACACATGCCTTCTCTATTTGAACGACCACTGAACTATCCACACACAAGCACACATGAGCACACACACGACACGCACGCTGTGCACGCTCACACACTAGCAGCCACTTTAACACTTTAACATGGCACACACTCATGCCGCACACACCCACTTATGGCCAAAAGGAAAGGCCACTTTAAATTAGTATAACAACAGTAACAGTGTATTGCACTACCAAAGCTACCTAGCATGTCCTATATGCTCTGTAAATAACTATGTACAGATACCGAGATGTCACACCATGTTACCTGTTACCTGTTTATTGCACAATGTTGTTTTATTGGATTCTATATTATGTTGTACCACTGTATTGCACATCGTTGCGGGCAAGACCACCCGCATTTCATTGTATACTTGTATGCCGTCACAAATAAAACTCTTGACTTGACTTGACTTGACCACATCAGAGGTGGACGCGGGCAAATACTGCGGCATGGTCATGCTGGACCTACAAAAGGCCTTCGACACTGTCAATCACTCCATTCTGATTGACAAGCTAAAAGCAATTGGTTTTGATAGTTTATCAGTGAGCTGGATGCAATCCTACCTGGAGGGGAGAGAACAGATGGTGGACCACAAGGAAGCATACTAGGACCGCTACTGTTCCCAATTTATGCAAATTACATGTCATCAGCCTGTGACTGCAACTTGTTCCTGTTTGCGGACGACTCAGCCCTGCTGGTCTCTGACAAGAACAAGTTGCAGGTTGAAAAAACCCTCAGCTCGGAACTAGGCAAAATCTGCATATGGCTCGCTGGTAACAAACTATCATTACACATGGGCAAAACAGAGTCCATTCTCTTCGGTTCAAATAACAAACTCAGCAAGACCGACGGCTTCTCAGTTACAGAGGGTGACAATAATGTCACAAGGAAAGATGAAATTACCTACCTGGGTTCCATCCTAGAGGCAAATCTTTCCTGTGACAAAATGGCATCCAATGTAATAAAAAAAGTCAACCAACGAACTAGATTCTTTTACCGGATCTCCTCTCTGGTAAACAAGAATACCCTGAAGACTCTGGCAGGAGCACTCATTCAAGGGTACTACGACTATGCTTGCACCTCATGGTACCAAAGCACCTCAAAGGCGCTATAAAAACAAGATTACAAACATCACAAAACAAACTGGTCAGACTACTACTTGACCTTACCCCTAGAACCCACCCTGCCCACTTTGACAACCTAGGATGGCTTAGAGTAGACGACAGAGTACCGCAACTTGCAATGGGCCTGGTCTACAAGATACAATATACGACTAAGGTACCCATGTACATGTCAAAATACTTCCCGAAGGTCAGTGAATACCACGACCACAACACCAGAGGAAGCTCAACAAATCATGTTAAACACAGATTCGGCTCAAACAAGGAACTAAACACGTTTAGCAATTATGCCACATCAATGTGGAATGCCCTACCCAAAGCTGTAAAGGAATGTGAATCCCTACCCACATTCAAAACCGCTCTTAAAGAGCACCTACGGGACGCTGCAATTCGAAACTGGCCACCGTAAATGTCCAAACCCCCCACCCCCTCCTAATAGACAGGCTCCTCCCCACCGCATGTATATTTCTCTCCCACCCACCCACCCCCTCCAAATGTACAGTCTCTCTCCACCCCACCGTATGTATATTTCTCTCCCACCCACCCACCCACCCCCTCCTAATGTACAGTCCCCTCCCCATCATATGTATATACTCTGTCAGGATCTATGGGTAACAGTACTGTATATTTGAATACCGTTTATGTCACAAATGTATCAGTACTAAATACCTGTATATCCCTATGCCATAAATGTCATGTATGTTGTGATATGTCATAAATGTCAATATGAATTGAAAATGGGGGACCCTGATGTAAACAAGACAAAGGTCTTTCTCTGGTCTGCATCTCTTAACAATTGTGTGTATTGAGCTGTACTGTATTGTACCCATTCTGCAATCTGTTAAATAAAGTTTTCATTCATTCATAATGCTGCTCTGCTCTCATGTCTTTCCCTGTCAGCTTTTTGTCTGGTGGGACCCAAATTATTGTTTTGTACTGTCACCTTGCGGTGCAAAGGTGACACGACATGCTCCTGCAAAATCTTTGAGTTTTCAATTTTTTTTTTACCATTTTGGTGTCACAATAAAGTGCAGTGTTATAAAGTACAGCTAACACTGCACTTCTACACACTGGAAGAACGATATTTTTTTTGGCAAATTAGTTTGATTCAGTTTTAAAAATAGATAAAAATAAAAAGAGTAAGATAGAATAGACAGAGTAAAATAGTGCAAATGTGCAATAGTGCAGTGCAATAAGTAGTAGAATAGAATAGACATTAAATGAGCACATAAAGTGCAGACATATACAAATAAATGTTACAGTGCAACAAAATAGTTCTGGATTACTGTTTAACAGTTTAAAGTCATCTTTACCTCTCTGTTTGGTATCCACAGTTTAAAACCTGATAGTCTTCCCTCCTATTTGATACCCACTTTGACCCTACTGAGGAGGGGTCTGAGGAGGCCAGAAGATGTAGAACGGGGGATCTACAGGATGAGGATGTGTAGTTAGAGACCATTGATCGGAGGTAGGCAGGAGCCGTTCCCTTCGCTGTGCCATATGCCAGGTCGAGAACCTTGAAGCGGATTTGTGTGGCGATGGGGAGCCAGTACAGATGCCTAAGAAGTGGGGTAACATGGACTGATTGATTGATTGAATTGATTGATTGAACATTGTATTAACAGATTGCAGAATGGGTACAATACAGTACAGCTCAATACACACAAATGTTAAGGCGATGCAGACCAGAGATCAGTTCATCATCAGAGACACACCAGCGTCTGACCAGAAAGTGACAAAGAGGTCTTGGTCAGACATACATTAAATACATATTTTATATGACGTACATAAGATACCAGATTATGATAAATATGAGAAGAATCATAACAAAGAATGAGTCTATGGCTTTTATGTCTTCACACACAAACTGGAGTCCAGGCCAAATGTCTCCTCAACCGCGGTTGTTTATAAGAACGCCGTCAGACTGTCACTTAGTGTCTTTGCCTAGTATACTAGTTGATCATATATTAACTAGTCAAAAGCTGTACAGAGATGTAACACAGATGGACATAGATAACATTTCCAGTCACAAGGTTTTTATTGTTAAACATTCTCAAAATGTGTGTGAGATACCACTTGTTACAAAGGATCAGATTAAACCGAATATATATATTTATTTATTGATATATATTGCATAGTATTTGTATATCGTTTGATATCCCTTGTATATTCCTTGTACATATACACGGAATATCCCTTTAGCCCAGACCATAATAGTTCATTCTCCTATTGGACAGCGGTCCACCGGCGCCAGGGACCGGCCTCCGCAGCCAGGTTCAAAGTCACCGTCAAGATGTGTCTGGACATGCCCGGCCTTGCCCAGGGATACGCGACAGAAATGAGAGTGGAACTAGTTTGTTCACCGTGCGTATAAATACGGCGCAGGTGAATATAGAAGCCCCTTACCTCCTTACCCTTCGTCCTTAGTAGTATGTTACCGACAAGTTGAAGCCTCACCCACGATACAACGTGCGGTGAAGTATGGCCTGTTTGGCCCCAGAATAGAGCATTGAGACCGCGTGCGAATTAGTAACTGAATTGTCAGAGTTTGGCGCTATACCGTCGAGTGCGACATATTTCTATTGAGTCTTTAATAGTCTATTTGAGTATAGTGTATCGTGCGGTTAAAGTTCTACAGTGACCAGCATCTCCAACGCTTCCTCGTATTAGCTAGAGTTCTTATCCAGGCTGGGCCGACCGCATGGCGCTTTCACCCGAGGAGACCTAGACGAGAACCGTATGGACATGTACACTGGATTAATCTACCCGACGACTACATAGCCCTTTGCGGCTGGAATATATTTGCTTTGGTCCTGTGATTTATGGAGCGGATAATCGCCGACGCCTGCACGTGTTGGATTTACCCCGCGAGGAGTCAAGTCGAGTCGGCGCCTCAGAGAGTCTGAGGTCGACTAGCTTTCTTCACTGTGGAGCTACAGTCTACAAGAGAACCAAGCTGTATTCGTCTGTGGATCAAGAGGCTACTGCACCGGCTTCTGTACCTGAAGTCTCCCTAGTCATCGTTGACCAGACGTCCTACTACCGACAGATCTTCTACCCCACCCCGCTGGCTTACAACCAGGGGAACCCCTTCCAGTATCTCCCGCTATATTACTAGTGTACCATAGATATAATTCCCTAAGATTCAGGTTGTATAAGTACCTCCTAGCATACCGTGCGGCAAAGGGAACTGCTCCCGCCTACCTCCGGTCAATGGTCTCTAACTACACACCCTCAAGACCCCTACGCTCTGCATCTTCTGGCCGCCTCAGACCTACTCCTATCCAAGCTCCGGGAGGGTCATCAAAGAGAAGTCGCCTATTCTCAGTCCTTGCCCCACAATGGTGGAATGAACTACCCACCCCAGTTAGGACAGCCGAAACACGTCCAATCTTTCGCCGTCGACTAAAGACTCACTTCTTCAACCATTATCTGAATTAAAAAAAAAAAAAAAAAAAAAAAATCTAACCCTAACTAACCATACTGTCATGCACTTGTCCTAATAAACTAACCTACACTGTAGCACTCAACACTTTGATGAACATTGTTACTCAGCTGATAGAGTTGTGCTCTTCCTGATGGCTTGTCGTACAGAACTTGTAAGTCGCTTTGGATAAAAGTGTCAGCTAAATGACTAAATGTAAATGTAAATGTAACCAGAGAATGGACATTCGTTATTGATTTGCCTACGCATACTCCTTTGCCTTACAAGTGCATTCAAAGAATAATGTAAAGTATCCTATGTACCTTTTGCTCCATTAAATACTTGATTATACCTTTGACTGGAACCGATTTCATTGTGGGAAGTGTTCATCATATTCATATATCGTGTACTGTATGGCCAGTAAGTAAAGTACATAAAGCGGTAGTGGTTTAATGATACCATACTTATCAATACAGTCAGGGAATTGTACCCCTCAGTTACAATTGGTCCTTCGAGCCGGAGGGTAACTAGTGTAATATTAATATAGCGCTATTAATATTGACATGGCCTATGATGAACACTCCACAAAACGGTTCTCCTAAAGTAGATCGCCCGCAGCGTAGACACCTCAGTACTTAGAGGATTACGTTGCCAGTATACTACCTAGCCTTCTACAGACGGTAAACGCGGAAAAAGTAGATAGTAAAATTATGTCCGACCCTATCGCCCAGGTTACCCCGCCAATAGAGGCCCTAGTAGGTTCTAACGTAACTGACCAAGCTCACGGTAGGGACCAGGAGGGACCTGACACGACTTTACCCCCCGCCAAGACCGAAGAAGTAGTCTCCGGAGAGCTCCAGGATAAAGACAGCTCTCCAGGGATGGAACTTTACCCGCTACAAGAAGAGGAGAGCACCCCGGAGATGGATCTCCAGGACTCGCCACAGGAGAACAGATCTCCAACGAGTACTGCCAGGAGCGGATCACCTCAACCAGCGTCTTCCCCCAGCGGGGCGGACAAGATGCTGGCACAGGCATTCCTCGCCAGCCTAGCAGCCTCTACAGAGCGCGATCGACTCCAAGCACAGATGCTTAGCGAGCGCGAACATTCTTCCATGGAAAGAGAACGCCTTCAAGCGCAGCAACGGAGCGACGAAGATCGTATACGTCTAGAGATTAGACGCCTTCAGACGGAAGAGAATATGGTAAGAGACCGGGCCGAAGCAGAGCGCGCCGCCGCCGAAGCCCAGCGCGCCGCTGCCGGTGCCCAAAGAGAAGCCGAGCGCGACCGATTACAAGCGCAGATAATGGAGCAGCTGATCGCCAGGGCGACACCCCCTCCCTCCGCACGGGGTTCCAGGGCCTCGTCAAGACACGGGTCAAGGGCACCCTCCCCTACCCGATCAAGCGACCCTGAGCCCGACCACCAGAGAGAGCCTATACCCCCCTCCGAACTCCTTCCCCGACCGGTCCACGCGAGGACCAGCTACAAGGAAGAAACGGTCTACACCGCGGAGAGGCTAAATAGACGACTACAGGATCTAGAGGACCTGCCAGAGCAAGAAGAAGAGGGAGAGGAGGAGAGTCAAGCCCGACAGCAGCACAGAACTCCACAGGACCAGGAGGTCCAGTACAGCCCAGGCTCTACCCCCGCGGCTCTGCGCTACAGACCCCCGACTCAATTCACGGGTGAGCTTGACGCACGACCAGCCCCGAGGAATAGCACCTGGATACGCGGGCCATGGTACCCAGCAGGTACCAGCCCACCAAGAGGCGTAAGAGGAGACTCGCCTAGGAGGCCTCTCTTCCAACGCTCACCGATGTGCCAGCCATCCATGGCATCATACATTGGCACACCGACGTTTCCGGACTTCACCCACGAGAACAGAGCACAGTACACCGAGCTACGAATGTGCTTAGAGACAATGATGTCCGATGTAACTGACGAACCGTACAAGTATGCTATCCTACTGAAGCACCTCAAGGTGCCCCGGGCGCACAATATAGCGCTGGCCTATGCCACCTCTACTACCCCATACACAGCGGCTCTAGCAGCACTCGACCAAAGATATGGACGCATATGGGATTACGTAATACAAGAGATAAGGCATATAGACCGCCTACCCCCAGCCACAGACAATCGCTCACTAGATGACCTATCTATCAAGGTACAATCCCTGGTAGGGATGCTGGGGGCGCAAAGAGAAAAGGGTATGCACGAACTGTACGCAAACTCTAATGTCGAGAGGATTTTAGAGAAGCTTCCGCCCGCCCGACAAGAGCGCTTCAGGCGGCAAAGAGACCACCGTGATCCTAACGGTCCCGAGCCATCCCTCCTAGACCTAGCCGACTTCCTGGCGAGAGAAGTCAACAGCCTACGGTTGGATACGTTCATGCGGAGCACCCCAAGCTCCAGAGAGGGACCTAGGAGAGCAAACGATGGCCGAAGATTGGTGACCGTCATGCACCAATCAGAATCAGTACCGAGCAGCAAGAACCACAGTACCCCCTCGATGAAAGAGAAGTGGAAGATGGTGTGCCCGTACTGCGAAAAGGAACACTGGTTGTCACAATGTGACACGTTCAAGAAGATGACCGCCGACGAGGTGGGTCAATGGATAAAGTCCAACCGACGCTGTTACCGATGTGCACGCAGTCACATGGCAGCCGACTGCCGCTTAAAGAAGAGGTGTAGTCGGTGTGACGGAGCCCACCTAGATGTCCTACACGACAGTAACAGAAGAAAGCTCGCACCCTCAAGCAGCACAAAGGCAAGTGTTATGTACATTGACCCCGCCAGCAGCGGGGGCGCCCGAGTGCTCTTAAAGGTGGTCCGCGTAACACTGAGTTACCAAGACAAGGTCATGGACACTTACGCCGTCCTTGACGACGGGTCAGAGAAGACCCTTCTCCTCGCGTCCGCTGCGGCCCAGCTGGGGCTGCGGGGGAGCGAGAACCAGATGACGATTCGGACAATAAGAAGAGATCTAAAGACGATAAAGGGCGAGAATGTCTCCTTCACTATCGCAGCAAGCGGGCAGCCAGAGAGACGGTATAGGATTACTAATGCTTTCACCAGCCATGAAATAGGCCTGTCGCAGTACACCTACCCCATCGCCAAGCTGATGGATAAATATGTGCACCTGCGTCAACTACCTATCCCGCTCATAGACGGTGCCACCCCGACCCTGCTGATAGGCTCCGACCATGCAGACCTCATAGTCCCGATAGACTGGGTCCACACAGGGCCCAGAGGCTGTCCTGCAGCAGTCGAGACCCGCCTAGGATGGACATTACAAGGCCCCCTCGCTAAGTCTCTTAACCGAACAGCAGCCACTAGCTGCCTCCACTCCAGAGTGACAGAAGAAGACACCACCCTCCTACAGCATGTCGAGAGGCTATGGACACTAGAGACAATGCCCTTTAAGAACGAAAAGAAAGACATTCGTTCCAAGGAAGACATTTACGCTATAGCACTCCTCGAGCAGGGGACAAAGAGAGTCAAAGTCAACGGAGTGATGAGATACGCAACTCCACTCCTGAGGCGAGAGGGTATGCCTACCTTCCACGCCCCAAAAGAAGCCACGGAGCGGTATCTATTGAACACAGAGCGGCGCCTAGCCAGAGACCCCGCTCAGGAGACTGTGTACCGCGCTGAGATTAACAAGCTAATCACAGCGGGACACATAAAGAAAATTGACATTAAAGAGGCCGATCAGACGACCGAATCATGGTACGTGCCGCACCACAAAGTCCACCACAACGGCAAGGATCGTATTGTGTTCAACTGCAGCTACCAGATCGGATCACAAAATCTGAATAAAGAGCTCTTGCCCGGCCCAACACTCGGCCCCTCCCTACTAGGCATGTTACTACGTTTCCGCCAGGACAAGGTGGCCATCAGCGGCGACATCAAAGGGATGTTCCTGCAGGTGAGACTAGTGGAGGAGGACAAGCCCCTGCTGCGGTTCCTATGGAGAGAGAGGATCGGGGATGAGCAACCAGCCATCTATCAATGGGAAGTCCTCCCTTTCGGAACCACATGCAGTCCATGCTGTGCTACGTTTGCACTGCAAAAACACGTCGCAGAGGACCCAGCAGCTGATGAAGAGGTCCGAAAAAGTGTAGAAAATAGTTTCTACGTGGACAACTGTCTGCAAAGCGTCTCGACGCCAGAAGAAGCCGAGGCCCTTCTACTCAAGCTCTGCGCCTCCCTGATCAAAGGCGGCTTTGATCTCAGGCAGTGGGCCAGCAGCGACCCGCAAGTATTGCGCAGCCTCTCCCCCGAGGACAAGGCAGCAAGCAGCGAGACCTGGATGGCGACCATCCCAGGAGAAGCCCAAGAAATGACATTAGGACTAGTCTGGCGCTTCAAAACAGACTCGCTCCATTATAAACACACACCCCTGACCAAGGAGCAGGGAAGGTCAACTGCACTACCGACCACCAGACGGAGTGTATACAGAACACTCGCCAGACAATATGACCCGTTGGGATGTATTCTACATTACACCACCAGGGCAAAGATGATTGTAAGAGCGTTATGGGACAAGGACCAGGGCTGGGACGACCCCATACCCGAACACCTTGCATCCACATGGAGAGAGTGGGAGACGGAACTCAGCTCACTCCCAGGTGTAAACATACGCCGCAGCTACTTCCCACCCACAGTGAGGCCGGAGACATGCCAGATGGACCTGCACGTCTTCAGCGACGCCTCCGAAGTAGCCTACGGTTCGGTGGCCTACTTGCGTGCCCGAGAGGAGGGAGGAGAAATACATACTGCTTTCATCCTGGCCCGCTCAAGAATAGCCCCACGAAAGCAACAATCCATCCCGCGTCTAGAGCTCTGCGCAGCCCTAGCAGGAGCGCAACTCGCCACGTTAATCCAACGTGAACTCACCATTCCGGTGCAAAGAACAATCTTGCGGTCAGACTCCACGACAGTACTCACATGGATCCGGTCTGATTCGTGCAGATACAAGGTCTTCGTGGGAGTCAGAGTCACAGAGATTCAAGATTTAACAGAAGTAGCAAGCTGGAGGTATGTGGACACAAAACACAACCCAGCTGACGTCATCACCCGGGGAATGTCCCTGGATGACCTCACCCGTCACAACCTATACAGTGACGGGCCAGAGTTCCTCAAGCTCCCGGAAGAAGAGTGGGCTACACCCACCCCACGGGAAGCGAGTAAAGAGGAGGCCGAAAACAAGAAATCTATGTTCTGTGGATTGAACACACTCGTCTCCACAGACCCCGACATAGACGATTGCCTCACCCTAGAGAGTGCGCAGCTAAAGACATTCCTGTGGCACCACCCAGAGGTTCAGCTCACTACTGACATTACTGCAGCTGACTACGAAGAAGCGGAACTTCTTCTACTACAACGAGCCCAGAGAGACTCGTTCCCCGATGAGCTAGACTGTCTACAGGGAGCAAAGCCCGTCCCATCAGACAGCAGACTGCTCCACCTAGCCCCCGAGAGCGACGCCCATGGTCTCATCAGAGTGGGTGGTCGTCTGCGGAGAGCTCCAGACTTACCGGATGACGTCAAGTACCCGATAGTCTTAAACAGCCGACACAAGGTCACAGAGCTGATCATAAAGAAATACGACGAGGATGTGCATCACGCCGGGGCAGAGAGAGTCTTCGCGGAGATCAGACGTCGTTATTGGATACTGCAAGGGAGAGAAGCAGTGCGGCGCTTCCAGCGAACCTGTCTAGACTGTCGTAAGTGGCGAGCGCAGCCCAGTATACCCCGGATGGCTGACCTACCTCCCTGTCGCCTCCGACTCGGCGACAAGCCTTTTCACTCCACCGGTATGGACTGTTTCGGCCCGCTGTATATAAAGAAAGGAAGAGGCACCGAGAAGCGGTGGGGTATTGTATTCAAATGCATGACCACCCGAGCGATGCATATAGAACTCCTTCCAACCATGAGCACAGACTCATTCCTTATGGCCTTCCGAAGATTCACATCGCGGAAAGGTAAACCGTCTATATTGTTGTCTGATCACAAGACAAACTTCAAAGGCGGAGAAAGAGAGCTGAGAGAGAGCTTCCAAGCTATGGGCCCAGAACTTAAGACCCACCTCGCTCCATACCAGATTGACTTCCAGTTTAATCCCCCGAACGCACCTCACTTCGGTGGAACTTGGGAACGAGAAGTACGTTCAATAAAGACAGCCCTGTACGCCGTGCTTGGGGCCCAGACCGTGGCGGAAGAAGTCCTAATGACAGTCCTCACGGAGATCGAGGGAGTATTGAACTCAAAGCCCCTCGGTTACGTCTCAAGTGATGTAGCAGATGTCGACCCAGTCACCCCCAACACACTCTTGATGGCGCGGCTGGACCCCGCGCTACCACAGACAATGTACAGGCCTGAAGAAGCGAACGGCCGAAGAATGTGGAGGTACAGTCAAGTATTGGCTGACAAGTTTTGGAACAGCTTCCTACTCCACTACCTACCGTCTCTACAGACCCGCCAGAAATGGGTGAAAGAGAGAGACAATTTGACAGAAGGAACAGTCGTCATGATTATCGACCAGTCACTACCCCGAGCTATGTGGCCGGCCGGCCGCGTAAGCAAAGTGATCACCGGTGCCGACGGAAAGGTCCGAGCAGCCGAAGTGCTCGTCCAAGGGCGGACCTACACCCGACCCGTGGCGAGGCTAATAGAACTGCCAAGGCTCCCCGATACCATCGATGACGACCATGACCCCATGACTTTGTGAACTGACCGACCCCTCACAACAGACATTGAGTAGTGGACAGTGCGGTTAATCTGTCTCTGCTTAGCTAATTAGGTGGGACTAATTAGGGGGCGGATGTTACAAAGGATCAGATTAAACCGAATATATATATTTATTTATTGATATATATTGCATAGTATTTGTATATCGTTTGATATCCCTTGTATATTCCTTGTACATATACACGGAATATCCCTTTAGCCCAGACCATAATAGTTCATTCTCCTATTGGACAGCGGTCCACCGGCGCCAGGGACCGGCCTCCGGAGCCAGGTTCAAAGTCACCGTCAAGATGTGTCTGGACATGCCCGGCCTTGCCCAGGGATACGCGACAGAAATGAGAGTGGAACTAGTTTGTTCACCGTGCGTATAAATACGGCGCAGGTGAATATAGAAGCCCCTTACCTCCTTACCCTTCGTCCTTAGTAGTATGTTACCGACAAGTTGAAGCCTCACCCACGATACAACGTGCGGTGAAGTATGGCCTGTTTGGCCCCAGAATAGAGCATTGAGACCGCGTGCGAATTAGTAACTGAATTGTCAGAGTTTGGCGCTATACCGTCGAGTGCGACATATTTCTATTGAGTCTTTAATAGTCTATTTGAGTATAGTGTATCGTGCGGTTAAAGTTCTACAGTGACCAGCATCTCCAACGCTTCCTCGTATTAGCTAGAGTTCTTATCCAGGCTGGGCCGACCGCATGGCGCTTTCACCCGAGGAGACCTAGACGAGAACCGTATGGACATGTACACTGGATTAATCTACCCGACGACTACATAGCCCTTTGCGGCTGGAATATATTTGCTTTGGTCCTGTGATTTATGGAGCGGATAATCGCCGACGCCTGCACGTGTTGGATTTACCCCGCGAGGAGTCAAGTCGAGTCGGCGCCTCAGAGAGTCTGAGGTCGACTAGCTTTCTTCACTGTGGAGCTACAGTCTACAAGAGAACCAAGCTGTATTCGTCTGTGGATCAAGAGGCTACTGCACCGGCTTCTGTACCTGAAGTCTCCCTAGTCATCGTTGACCAGACGTCCTACTACCGACAGATCTTCTACCCCCCCCGCTGGCTTACAACCAGGGGAACCCCTTCCAGTATCTCCCGCTATATTACTAGTGTACCATAGATATAATTCCCTAAGATTCAGGTTGTATAAGTACCTCCTGCGTAACCAGAGAATGGACATTCGTTATTGATTTGCCTACGCATACTCCTTTGCCTTACAAGTGCATTCAAAGAATAATGTAAAGTATCCTATGTACCTTTTGCTCCATTAAATACTTGATTATACCTTTGACTGGAACCGATTTCATTGTGGGAAGTGTTCATCATATTCATATATCGTGTACTGTATGGCCAGTAATTAAAGTACATACAGCGGTAGTGGTTTAATGATACCATACTTATCAATACAGTCAGGGAATTGTACCCCTCAGTTACACCACTGATGTAATCAGGTTTGTTTACATAATGGCAAACTATCTGATATATATATAACAATAGCTTTGGCATTTCGTGGAAAACTGGAAAAAGTGGAAACTTAATTTAATTATTTTAGTCATTTATCTCCAAAACTTAAATATTCTGTCGTCTGTCACCCAGACGACCCAAGGCTGGATCAGTGAAGGGAGGAGGGAACACAGCTGACCTGCCACAACCCTGCCCCGCTCTGCACCACCAGCGGAGATGGAGATAGCTGCTGCACCTGCTCCACCTGCTGCACAGAGGGGGGTCGCTGGCCCCTCCATCGTCCGTCTGGGACAGAACCGCAGGACTCCACCTCCACTACCACTACCTACCAGCAGGAACTACTGGGGATAATTGGGGAAAGTCCCAGTCCCAGTCAATGGGGATGACATTTTTTTATTGAGCCTGCTACCAGCTTTCGATAGACTAGATCAGGGATGTGATTGCGCCTTAAGAAAAAAACCTGACAATTTTCGAAACAATCTTTTTTTTTTATAAACACTCCATTTGAATGAATGAACACATTTTATTTGTATATTGAACAGTTCACAGGGAAGAGGAAGGTGGGAGAGGAAAGGGACAAAGAAAATGAATCAAATATATCAGTGTCCCCCTAACATTTTTGAAGGGGGTCATCTTGACCCCTCCCAAGTCATCCTGGCTCAAACACTAACGTTAGGACCTTATCTTTTCTTCTTTGCAACCAGATTGTGCAACACCTGTAACTGCCTCCTCTCGAAGTCTTGCCTACTGTGAAGGGCTGCAGTTGGACTAATGGACTCTTTTGCTTTTCTTTTGCTCTCAGGTCGATTTTGAGAATGAAGGTTGTGACGTACATGGGTACGTGGGTTGGTCATTACCATTATTACTGTATTTATGACACCATCTGAACATCAGGTTAGTATATGTAAATATGTTATGTTTTGGATGTGATGTGTGTGTGTGTGCATGATAGCTAATGCTGTCTCTTTTTCTCTGTCAGGTGCCACCCGTCCCTACACTGAAGAGTGCTGATTGCCTAATGGGTGACAGCTGATGGCAATCACCTCGAGAGGGACGGGTGGACAAATACCTGACAGCACACACTCGTCCGGGCGCCTCATGGAGTCATTTGCCAGTGACCATAGAGTTGGAGGTTGCCATTGTTTACCACTGTTTGTGTGGAATAGTTATTATAACACTGTCCACTGTTGTTTGTGTGGAATAGTTATTATAACACTGTCAACTGTTGTGTGGGACTGATTTATTGTGTGTTCATGTTGTTCACACCACTTACCTGGTAGGCATTGTATTTGTGTTGGTGCAGCTACCAGGTGATTAATATATATATATCTATGTATTGGGCCTTCTGCCTTTTTGCCACTGCTTGTGTGGAACTATATTGTGCTGTGCACGTGGTGTACATTTGCTGGGGGATTCCCCAGACTGCCAACCACAGGGTTTGTGGTTGTGTCCTGTGACACTAGGTCACTAGGGCTTGTGTTGGCCCTTGTGCCTTACTTTATTATATTTGCTTGTGTGTTCTCCAACTACCCTTTTCCCTAATTGTTATATGTTTGTGGGATTATTTCCCCTCTTCCCTCATCCTAAAGCAGTGGAGGTTTGAAGTCCTACCCTGTATAATAAATATAATTTACTATTTTTGGAACAACGCCTTGTGTTTACTTTCTTACCTGCTCGGGACCGTGCTTAGTGCACTACTGAAGGGGCTGGTTTTCACATACAGCCCGCTTCAGCTTATATTTTATATTGTCATTAGACATTGCTATGTGACATGGTGGCTCTATTCCGGTCTTTCATGTCCTTGTGACATGGGAGCTTGCGAGTTTGCACAATTGTATAGTTCCTTGTTGGTACATGACATGGGCATGTGACATGTGGACTTGTCGATTGGAGCGTGTCAGGTAGGTTGCGTCTTTTCATTTGGTAAGTTGTATTATTATATATCCATATTTCCGTGCTGCACACTTGACTGTTGTAAACCGTTGTTGTGAGTTATGCTCTTAACCATTCTATTTTTTTCCACATAGGTAAAGGGTGGATCACCTGCTTGGTTAGGGGGAGGGGGGCACGCGTCGTCTATTCCGGTGGAGTGCGCAATGAAATCGGTAAGCGACTGAAGATATGTGTAGTCCTCATTCCGCTAGGGAAGTAGTTAAGACGGGGTAGTTAGTGTTACCCAGTGTGATCCTAGTTAGGTGGTTAGAACCAACATTTATTATTTTTATGAATGTTAGATGTGGACATTAAATCGAATTGGTCAGGTTGTCATACTGCATAATGTGGCTGTTAAGTGTTGCACAGGGACATTGTTGAGTACTATAGGTGAGTGGCTATTTTGTAGGGCTTATTGAAGTCTGATTGGTTGGGTAGTATTGTGTGTTGCTACGGGAGTGTACTTTCTTTCATGTATTCTGTGGTAGAGTGTAGAGCTATGGAGGTTTGTGATCAGGATATTGGTATGTCGGATCTTGATGGTGTTGACTCTGCACTAGGTTCAGAACATACTAGTGTTACTTCTGCTGGTGACTTGAGCGCACTGAGCGCTGAGCTGCGTTTAGCCTGTCTAGAGGAGAGGGCGGCTTTGCGCAGGGAGGATAGAGAAGAGAGAAAGGAGGAGAGAGACAGGCAGGACAGAGACAGGCAGGACAGAGAGAAACAGAGAGAGAGACAGAGAAGAGAGAAAGGAGGAGAGAGAATGGGAAGAGAGAAGGGAGACAAGACAAGGAGACAAGGAGGAGAGAGACAGAGAGAGGGACAAAGAGGAGAAGGCGGCTGATAGGGAATTTCAATTGGCGATGAGGAAACTAGAGTTGGAGTGTGGTGACGCTAGGAGTAGCGCCACTTCCTCTCCAGTACTTACCGACTCCCAGGCACCCTTTGATATTAGCCAGCATATGTCCTTGGTTCCCCTTTTTCATGAGTCTGAAGTGGAGTTGTTTTTTACTGTGTTTGAACGCATCGCGCAGGCTCTGTGTTGGCCAGTGGGCATGTGGGCAATTATGTTGCAATGCAGGCTCACAGGGAAGGGACGGGAAGCACATGCCGCGTTGTCATTGGATGACAGCTTAAACTATGAGCGTGTGAAAAGCGCTGTCTTGCGTGTGTACGAACTGGTACCAGAAGCATACAGGCAGCATTTTTGCAACCGCCGTAAATCTCCTTCCCAGTCCCATGTTGATTTCTCCCGAGAGGAGAGACTTAATTTTGCTCGGTGGTGTTCTGCGTGTGAAGTAGCAGACTTTGCGTCATTGAGTGAATTGATGCTTGTTGAGCAGTTCAAGGCCTGTCTGCCAGACCGAACTGTGAACTATTTAAATGAGCAGAGGGTGTCAACCCTCCGACAGGCTGCGATTTTGGCAGATGAGTTTGAATGGTCACACATACATGGTTTTGTGCGTCCTGATTTTTGTGTTGGAGGTGGCTCATTCACTCCTTGTGAGTCAGCATTCCAGCCACGCTCACCGCCGTCTAAGAGACCGGTGGTGTGCAATTATTGTAAAAAGACAGGCCATATGGTAAAAGGATGTCATACGCTGAGGAAGCGACAGGAGAAAAAAGGGTCAGCCCAGAAACCAAAAGGTGTGGGGTTGATTGGTACAGTGTCATGTTCTGACCAGAATAGCTCTCTGGAAAAAGAAAGTAATGGCTGTTTTAAACCCTTTCTGTTTGATGGTTGTGTGTCACTGTCGGGTGACATCTGTGACCAACGGAAGGTGAGAATACTCCGTGATACAGGAGGTTCTCAGTCATTCATCCTGGCTGATGTCTTACCGCTGAATGAAAACTCTTACTGTCAGTCTAGTGCGATGGTGAGAGGTATTGAAATGGGGTGTGTGCGCGCACCGTTGCATAAGGTGCATGTACAGTCAGATCTGATCACAGGTTGTTTTCCTGTCGCCGTTCGCCCATGTTTCCCTGTGGAGGGCGTTGAGTTTATCATGGGGAATGATATTGCTGGGGAGAGTGTGATCCCTGTGTTGGAGGTTGGAAACGCTCCATTGACTGACTTGTGTTGTGATGAATTGATTAATAATCACCCCAATGTTTTTTCTACTTGTGTTGTCACCAAGGCACAGGAAAGGAAGCAAACTCAAGCTTTGACGTTGAGTGACTCTGTCGGTGGCGAGGCTCTCGCTGAGGACAGGGGGCCATCTATTGGAGAGATGGAAGAGGTTGCTGTAAGTAGCGTTCAGGGGAAGCTGGTAATTCCCAAATTTGCTGACGTATCACTACCACTGACTCGTCAAGCATTGATCACTGCTCAGCACAGTGATTCCTCCCTATCAAGTTGTTTTGCGGCAGTGGCCAGTGCTACTGCTAGTAGGAAACAGACTTTTGTGATAGAGGAGGGGGTGTTGCACACCTAGACCGGGTGTAGCAGATTTGAGGTGTGGAGAAGACTGGAATACAAAGCGTCAAATTGTTTTGCCAATGATATGTGGACATCACATGTAAATGTTGGCACATGACCATGTGTGGTCTGGCCATTTAGGTATTGCTAAAACTTGTAATAGTGGGGACGCCAAATCAGGGGGTTCATCCAGCTCCCCTGCGCTCTATTCCGGACATGGGGGAACCTTTTGAACATGTAACTTACATCTGCCTAAAACAAGAGCGGAAAATCAATACATGTTGACAATTATGTGTGGTTCCACCAGTTTCCCAGAGGCGATACCTCTGAGGAAAATTATTGTTCCGGCCGTTACCAAGGTTCTAATTTGAGTGACACCATTTTGGGTCCTGTTGATGTTATTTTTACAAGGTTCTAATTTGAGTGACACCATTTTGGGTCCTGTTGTCTGTTATTTTTACAGACGCTATTTTGGATCCTGGCCATGTTATTTTTGTGACGCCATTTTGAAGGGAGATGGGTGCTGTGATGGTGCCAGGGAAATGTGCTGATTTTTGTTTCCCTGTTTGCTGTCCTGTTACGCGCAATGAGATGATTATTTATTTTTCCCAGGAAATGTTTCCAGTTTGTTGTCTCCTGTTGACAGGTTGGTATCGGTGGAGCGGCCTATCAAAGTAAAGTTTGTTGTTGTTCTTTTCACAACATTTGGTAATCCACGTGTAGACCCTTAAAGGGCAAAACAAAACAGTTTAAGAAGTATTTCCGATAGTCCAAACTATTTGCGAACATGTTATTCTCTAGAGTTCTACACACCATGGGGAATTTTATGTGTGGCTACATTTTCTGTTCCTGAACTGAGAACACTACCAGTCTACCATATGCCAAATACTGTGTTGGTGCAGGTTGTGGTTGGGATGGGGGCTGTGCCATTTGTTCTGTTTGTTATTAGGGATGCTAAACAGGAGTCAAAATTGTGTTTAGCCCTGCAAAGCTGGTGTGGTCACGGTGTGCGTGGTCCATTAGCAATGCTCGTAGAGAAGATCTTGTCTGATTCTTCTAATTCAGGTGTGTTTGATTTTGTCTCCCAGAGTAGGGGGCACTGTGCGTCCTCGTTGGCTAGGGGAGCCCTCGCTTCTGTCCGGGGAGAAATGAGGATATAGGATCCTATGGAGTGGAGAGAAGAGTGTCGGGCACTACTTATGTGAGATGTACATTGTTGGTTTTGGATGTGATGTGCTTCATTGCTGAGAAAGACCGTTTACAACTTGAATCGCAAGTTGCAGTACTGACAGCAATGTAAAGAGCTCTACCGGCCTGCGTGGACCAAATATATATTGTTGGCCACTTTAGATTCATCCTACACTGTGAGCTATATGGTTAGAGTGGTGATTCATCCTACACTCTAAGCATTGGGGTTAAAGTGGTGTTCATCCTACACTGTGAGCTACATGGTTGGAGTGGTGTTTCTTTGTTTATCCAGGTGTGCTTGATTGTGTCTTATGGCACTTATGATTATTTGTGAGTTAGATCTCACCATGTTTTGAAAACAGTGTGCATACGGTAGCCAGTATGTACTACATGCAGTTTTCACGGTTTGATGAACTCGGCCTTTCATCATGCAGGCTTGTTTGCCAAGATGAGGTGACATATAGCCTCCGGTGATCCTGTGGTTATGCCCAGGGACGGCCCGGTGCGGCTTCTAGGTTACTTTGTTTATATGCCTTGGGGAAGTACTGTGTGTCCATTTTCCTTTTTGAAATTTTACTCAATATAGTGCGCTGGTGTTTGCTGCATCGGCGGGCTGGATTTTGGATTATGTATGCATTTCAGGATTCCCAGCATAATATTTTGGGTAGGAATTAGACCCTAATGGCCTAATAGACCCGCTGCATGTGGGTGACGTCACTGCGCGTCAATTGTACATATGTCGTTGTACATGTTGTGCATGTTTCATTTGTTCATTTGTTATGTTGTCTGTGTTTTCCAGAACGACCATCCTGGGGCACGGTGTTCGTGTTGGGGGTGCAAACTCCTTTTAGGCAATACGCATTTCAGTGTCCGGTGGCGATGAGGGAGGTAGTGAGAGGAGAGGCTCTGTGCGCCCTGGACAAGGGGCTAGCTGTGCCTAGCCATGGTCCCTGGAGCTCTCCTTGCCTTCTAGCTCCCAAGGCTAATGTGTCTCTCCGTTTTCTGTACTGCAGGAGGCTGAACGTAATGACGGTGCCTGACTTGTTCCCGTTATGGCCTTCGGGATAAGGAATGCACCGGCCACGTTCCGACGGCTGATGCGTCTGGTGTTGGGTGATGTGCCTAGGGGCATTGTGTGTGTTTTGGGTGAGGTGGTGGTCGACCGTGTGGGCCCAGAGCGGGGCCTGTGTGGTGCTGATGTAGCCCATTTGGTGGGTGTTTTGTGGAGGGAGATTTTTTTTGTTGTTGTTTCTGTTCTCCCTGGTATGTGGTACTAACCTCATGTTGGGTAATGAGTAATAATGTTTCGCTCTTATGGGGGGAGGTATGACGTACATGGGTATGTGGGTTGGTCATTACCATTATTACTGTATTTATGACACCATCTGAACATCAGGTTAGTATATGTAAATATGTTATGTTTTGGATGTGATGTGTGTGTGTGTGTGTGCATGATAGCTAATGCTGTCTCTTTTTCTCTGTCAGGTGCCGCCCGTCCCTACACTGAAGAGTGCTGATTGCCTAATGGGTGACAGCTGATGGCAATCACCTCGAGAGGGACGGGTGGACAAATACCTGACAGCACACACTCGTCCGGGCGCCTCATGGAGTCATTTGCCAGTGACCATAGAGTTGGAGGTTGCCATTGTGTACCACTGTTTGTGTGGAATAGTTATTATAACACTGTCCACTGTTGTTTGTGTGGAATAGTTATTATAACACTGTCCACTGTTGTGTGGGATTGATTTATTGTGTGTTCATGTTGTTCACACCACTTACCTGGTAGGCATTGTATTTGTGTTGGTGCAGCTACCAGGTGATTAATATATATATCTATGTATTGGGCCTTCTGCCTTTTTGCCACTGCTTGTGTGGAACTATATTGTGCTGTGCACGTGGTGTACATTTGCTGGGGGATTCCCCAGACTGCCAACCGCAGGGTTTGTGGTTGTGTCCTGTGACACTAGGTCACTAGGGCTTGTGTTGGCCCTTGTGCCTTACTTTATTATATTTGCTTGTGTGTTCTCCAACTACCCTTTTCCCTAATTGTTATGTTTGTGGGATTATTTCCCCTCTTCCCTCATCCTAAAGCAGTGGAGGTTTGAAGTCCTACCCTGTATAATAAATATAATTTACTATTTTTGAAACAACGCCTTGTGTTTACTTTCTTACCTGCTCGGGACCGTGCTTAGTGCACTACTGAAGGGGCTGGTTTTCACATACAGCCCGCTTCAGCTTATATTTTATATTGTCATTAGACATTGCTATGTGACAAGGTGGTGACATTTCTCCATCTCAGCTTCTTAGTTATGTCTAGGTTGACTTCTGTACCTCATGCTTGAGAGTTTGATGTTTCTACAGAGCTTCACATTAACTGGACAATGCTTGCTCTCCCTTGAGTAGTGTTGAGTGGCAGACTGCGGCACTGCTTGCAAGTAACCTTCCCTGGTTGGTCAGTTTCACAAAAGCAATCCAGTGTTAGTGTTTCCTAGCACTGGCGGACTCAGGGGGGGGGGGCAGGGGGGGAGTGCCCCCCCGCTTAAAAAATCGGCTCTAAAGTGCCCTTTTGATTGGCAAAAAATTAGAGGGTGTGCCCTATTGGTGCTTTTCCAATGGTCTAAACTTGACCATGTGCCCCACGGTTAAATAATGTCATGCAAAAGTGCCCTTTTGAGTGTGCAAAAACTATAGAGGACATGCCCATTGGTGCCCTTCCAATGGTCTAAATTTGACCATGTGCCCCCACAGTTGAAAACATTGCGCTAAACCTAAAGTGCCCTTTTGAGTTGAAAAAACTAGAGGACGTGCCCATTGGTGCCCTTCCAATGGTTAAACTTGACCATGTGCGCCCACTGTCATGGTTTTTGCCTTATTTCACCTTTCTGTGAGAGACAGCTGTCTATTTTTGCTTTATTTCACCTCTCTGTGAGGGATAGCTGTCAATCCCTGTTCCCTGTGGTTAATTGCCTCATGGGTCGGCAGGTGTGTGGGCTTGATTGCACCTGATGCAGTGCAGCTGTGCCTATGGCCATGTGGAGTCTATTTACGTTTGGAGATTGCAGTGTCAACTGCTTTTTCATTTTCCTTGTGCTGGCTATACTTTTGGTCAGGCTTCTTATATTTAAGTGTAGTGCTGCCCTATTCAGCATTTAGCCTTCTTTTGTAGCTATACTCGTTTTCGTCTACTGGCTTAGTTTACACTTTATTTTATAAAGGCTGAGTCCTTTATGGTAGTGTCTTCTTTGGTTCTTTTGGAACTGCCCTTTGCACATAAACTCCCTTGGTGGAGGTTTATTGTTTTATGTTTGCAATATAAACTCTGTTTTTAGGAGTTGCCTTTGTGGCTTATTTATTTTCTCTACAATACCTCTTTAATGAGTGTCGTCCTGTTCTTTTGGACATTACTTATTTTCTTGAATACTCACTTTGAGGCTTCCACCTGTAAAGGTTGTTTTGTGTTGTTTATTTTCCCCCTTCTCCTAAAACGTCTACGTAAGCAGTTAGTGGTTATCCGTTTTACATATAACTTTAAGAGTCCCTATTATCTGCTCATGACCCACACACACACACACACCCACAGCCCTCACACCCACAGTTGAAAACATCATGCTAAAATGCCCTTTTGAGTGGCGAAAATTAGAGGACGTGCCCATTGGTGCCCTTCCAATGGTCTAAATTTGACCATGTGCCCCGATGGTTAAATAATGTCATGCAAAAGTGTTAGCTACAACTCTGAGCAGCCCCGTCACTACAATATTCCATCCATTTAAGTTTTCAGTTTTAGACACATCCCCTCTTGAATGTTCAGATGCCAGAGGGCTTAATGCAGTCGGAGCTGTAACCCTGCATCATACTGCTGTGTGTGAGGTAGGTAATACATCAAGCTTTCTTTGAAGTTGCAAAGATTGAGTTTGTTTTACCAATTATGCATTACTAAATACTAATGTATGCAGTTGAGCTACAGGTGTTGTATATTATACAGCCTTTTCATGCATCTTTATCAAGGGAACCCTTATCCTAATGATTTTTTAAATAATATTATGATACGATATGGACCTAGTAGTTGGGTCATCTGTGGCACTTCGTTTCTCAATGGATTTGTCATCTAGGAGGGTTAATAAACAAATGTAGCCGGGTGTATTTAAAAAAAAAGGCGGGGACAATTTGTGAGAGACCAAAATCCAAAATGGCTGCCGTGGAAGTTAACTTTTTAATGGTTTGACCTACAATGATGCACAATACATGGTACCAGCCCCCTCTCAGTGATGTACCAGCCCCCTCTCAGTCATGTACCAGCCAGCCCCCTCTCAGTCTTGTACCAGCCTCCTCTCAGTCATGTATACCAGCCCCCTCAGTCCTGTATACCAGCCCCCTCTGTCATGTACCAGCCTCGTCTCAGTCATGTATACCAGCCCCCTCTCAGTCATGTACCAGCCCCCTCTCAGTCATGTATGCCAGCCCCCTCTCAGTCATGTACCAGCCCCCTCTCAGTCATCTACCAGCCCCCTCTCAGTCATGCACAGCCCCATCTCAGTCAGGTACCATCCCCCTCTCAGTCATGTACCAGCCAGCCCCCTCAGTCATTTACCAGACTCCTCTCAGTCATGTATACCAGCCCCCTCTCAGTCATGTACCACAGCCCCCTCTCAGTCATGTACCACAGCCCCCTCTCAGTCATGTACCACAGCCCCATCTCAGTCATGTGCCAGCCCCCCTCTATCATGTACCAGCCCCCTCTCAGTCATCTACCAGCCCCCTCTCAGTCATGTACCACAGCCCCCTCTCTGTCATGTACCAGCCACCCCTCTGTCATGTACCAGCCCCCTCTCAGTCATGTACCACAGCCCCCTCTCAGTCATGTACCAGCCCCCCTCTGTCATGTACCAGCCCCCTCAGTCATGTACCAGCCCCCCTCTGTCATGTACCAGCCCCCTCAGTCCTGTATACCAGCCCCCTCAGTCCTGTATACCAGCCCCCTCTCAGTCATGTACCAGCCCCCTTTCGATCATGTACCACAGCCCCCTCTGTCATGTACCACAGCCCCATCTCAGTCATGTACCAGCCCCCCTCTCAGTCATGTACCTGCACGACTGGTGGGGGGGGGGGGGGTGCTTAGTAAGAGATGTGATTGGGCCAGCCCAGTGTCAGTCAGTACCAATGGGCCGCTGTCCCAGCCTAGTAGTGGGCCGGTCGTTGACCAAACATAAAATATATATATTAAAAAATAAATAAAAAAAGTATAATATATATATATATTTTTTTTTAATAGTTACAAAGTTACCAAGGTCCAGACCTCGGTGACCTCATAGCTGGCTACGGCTATGTAGGAGACACAATGATAATAGCATTACACAATAGAGGCCTTGCATGGAATGTTTGTAGACTTCCAACATGGCTGCATGTAACATTGTTTTGTACATGGCAATGGAAGAGACATTGATTGATTGATTGATTGAAATTCTTATTAACAGATTGTAGAATGGGTACTGTTGTGAAGGGCCAGATTAAACCGAATATATATATTTATTTATATATATATATTTAATTGTATTTGTATATTCTCTAATATTCCCTGATATCCCTTGTATATTCCTTGTACAATATGCATTGAATATCCATTCTAGCCTACTGAACATCCCATAATAGTCTCCATTCTACTATTGGTCGAGACCTTGGTGCCAGGCTGCCATACCCCCCAGACCCAGTTCAAACGTACCGCTCAACATGTACGAACAAGTCCTAGTTCCGCGTAGGAATCTGGCTACCGCACCACTAACGGTACTATTTGTTCATAGTGCGTATATATACTGCGCTACTAAAGTAGGACTTCCTTTTTAGTCCAGTTTCTTACCCTCCAATAGAGTGACAGACGTAAAGCCTCCCCGCGACGCCACGTGTGGGAGTAAGGCCAAGTTCGGCCTACCATCGGTATTGAGACATCGTGTATATTAATATTTGAATAGTCATATTTGGCACTATATCGTCGAGTTGGACGTAGTCTATTAAGCTAATAATAGTCTATTCATATGTAGTGCTTCGTGCGGTGAGAATACTATCGTAGTCAGTACCCCATCGTTTCGGGCAGAGAACTGGCTGCTTATCCAGGGTGGCCGACCCCATGTGAGGCTGCACCCGAGGAGCCCCAGAGCCGACGAGCGAGTGGACCTGCATACCGGATTATTCTACCGACGACAGCCCGCCTTCCCAGGCACGGATTATGCTTTGTGTACAGTGATTATTCCATGGATAAAGACCCCCGACACTGCCGTGTGTTGGAACCCCCCCCCCTGGAGAGGACGCAAGGTGAGGAGGCGCTCTGCAAGACGAGGTCGCTTCACGTCTCTCCTCCGTGGACCGGAGAGAGCCGGCCCACAGAGAGTCCAGCTGCTTTCATCTGTGGTCCAAGGATCGCTGGCGCATTGAACTGCACTACTGTGGGTTCACCCAGGATACCCTTAGCCGGACGAGGCAGCCAGACTCTACCCCCCCCCCCCCTCCTACTCCTGTTGTCTTACAAGCGACCGGATTAACCCCCCTAGTGTATCCAGTCTTATAATCATTAAAGTATCATTGCTGTTATTCCTTAACTATTCCAGGTCGTATATTTACCACCTGCGCCATCAGAGATTGGACATTCTCTATTGATATACCGACGAATACTCTTGCCATAAAAGTGCATACTAATTCCCATTCATAAATGTGATTGATTTGATTAAGTGCTTGCTCTACACACCATCGCTGTGTAGAAATAAAGACCTATTTCTAATTCGTACATTTGTGTTGGATCCGTTTCATCTACGTGACAGTGTTCATCATAATATATTTATGCCGAGTACTGGGTGGCCGAATATTAAGTACAAAGGTAGTGGTAGTAAGTATAATATCTAGTAATACAGTCAGGGAATTGTACCCCTCAGTTACAGGTACAATACAGTACAGCTCAATCCACACAATTGTTAAGACAACTGTTGCTATGTGCAAAACAATGGTTGCTATACATGAGAAATATATAAACGACAACATAATCATTTGGCACTTATTACTGGATCTTATAAACATGTCACAGTAGAACAGTAATATGCTTTTCCACGGCACACATTTTCTTTTGAAAGTGGTTGCCAATGGTTACAGCAGCCATACTGGAAGACAGAGAACTACACCAACTATTTCTCTCTCTCTCTCCTCTCTGTCTCTCTCCATCTCCTCTCTCTTCCTCTGTCTCTCTCCATCTATCTCTCCCTCTCCTCTCTCCCTCTCCATCTTTCTCTCTGTCTCTCTCTCCCTCTCTCCCCCCCCCCTCTCTCTCTCCTCTCCCTCTCCATCTCTCTCTCCATCATTCTCTCTCGCTCTCTCTCCATCTTTCTCTCTCTCTCTCCCCCCCTCTCTCTCCATCTCTCTCTCTCCCTCTCTCCCCCTCTCTCTCCATCTCTCTTCCCCCCTCTCTCTCTCCATCTCTCCCCCCCTCCCCCTCTCTCTCTCTCTCCATCTCTCTCTCTCCCCCCTCTCTCTCTCTCCATCTCTCTCTCCCCCCCCCCTCTCTCCCCCCCTCTCTCTCTCCCCCCTCTCTCTCCATCTCCCCCCCCTCTCTCTTTCTTTCTCTCTCCCCCCCCTCTCTCTCTCCATCTCTCTCTCCCCCCCCTCTCTCTCGCTCTCAGAGTCATGTCTCTGTCGGTGCGTCTGCAGGAGATGATCCGTGTGATCCGGTCTGCCCGGACGCAGGGGGAGGAGCAGGGGGAGTGTGCTGCTATCCGGGCCCAGTTCAGACAGTCCGACAACAATGGTGGCCGCTCCCACAACCTGGCCAAGCTGCTCTACGTGCACATGCTGGGCTACCCCGCCCACTTCTGTCAGGTGAGGGGCTGATTGGTGCACATGCTGGGCTACCCCGCCCACTTCGGTCAGGTGAGGGGCTGATTGGTGCACATGCTGGGCTACCCCGCCCACTTCGGTCAGGTGAGGGGCTGATGGTGCTCAGAGTATAGGGCTTGGTAAACGCCGCAAAGTTGCCATCTGTGGAAGATCACTCCGGGTTGACTGTGTGTTGACAGGTGAATCACAGGTGGATCTTGACTGTGTGTTGACAGGTGGATCAGAGGTGGATCTTGACTGTGTTGACAGGTGAATCTTGATTGATATAGCTGTCACGTCTCTCCTGTCCGTCATGCAGCGCGTTCAGACACACGTCTCTCCTGTCCGTCATGCAGCGCGTTCAGACACACGGGAGAGGGAGACCGCCGGGGCTATTTTATTTTGTATTTTATTATGAAAAAAATCACACTTCAAATATCAATTTTTACAATCGAATGTATGTTTTTTTTAACAATTCGATTATTAATTCAAATATAGAATATTCGTTGACAGCCCTACTCCCTAGTACCCACTTCCCCGTTACAGAGTTAAAGAATAATGCATAGTAACGGCACAAACACCCCGAACGCGGGCGTGAGGCGGGCGAGCCATCAGCGCTTCACTTTCGCTGTTCACACAAGCAGGTTGGAATTTGAGGGGTGCGCCACGTGCATTTTCACAGAAATACACTCGATATCTGCATTATTACCACACATATAGATGTTGTTCAACCAGCTATATGTGTATGTATCTTTCCCAATACAAATAAACTAGGGCTGACCCCTATTAGTCGAATAGTCGACTAACCGATCGAAAGGAGCCGTAGTCGACTGCCAACCTCTTATAGTGCTGTGACAAACTGTCAAAAAGGGCTTTCGTTTTTGAGATACCCCTACCGGAGGTAGAACAAAACACAAGCATGTTTTTCCTCATCTCTAAGGTCTCCCATATATGAAATGGATTCTTGTATAAAAATATTTTACTGCAAAACTTGTTAAATTGATAGATATTGTTATACACCCCCAAAGGAAAACACAACCAAAATATAGCCTGGCCGTATGGGAGTTGAGACATATAAACTCATGTAGATTAATAATACAAGCTCCAAGAGCTTTCAAACTTGACATGCTAGCAGTCAGACAGTGCTTAACCTAATAGAAAAACCTGGATGTGAATATCTTTATGCATGTAGGAAATATATACCTATGTACACATACTTAAAATAAGCGGAAATGTAAAAAATGAATATCTATGCAGAATGTTCTCATTTACTTTGTAGTAGCTCTGCCATGGATTTTCATAGAAACACAGACGAGGGCTTTTTCAGAAAGGTGTGGTTGTGCTGAATCCAGCAATACCACATGTGTAAATATAGCATGCATGGTCAGGGAGTTACATCAGTAAATGTATGAGGTGTCCTAAATGAAAGAAAATGAAACATTGACATAATGAAGTCTTCAGTCCAAAGCCCATTGTCAGTGGTGAGAAGCATGTTGACAAATTCAATGTTACTGCAAAGTAAAGTCACTTGAGGTAATGTTCTGGTCTATAATGTTAATATATTTATGATACATTTAATAAATTATACATTTCATATGAGACATTTTATGATACTTCATATGGAAACAAAGATCCAATTGAATCAGGTTGAAATTGAAATAGAACACCTTTATTTCAATCTACTGCGTTCTGAGCCCCCTGCTGTATTCACTGTACACACATGATGTGTGGCCAGGTTCAGCTCCAACTCCATAGTGAAGTTTGTGGACAACACGTGGTGGTGGGGCTGATCTCTAACAATGACGAGAAGGCCTATCGGGAGGAGGTTGATGAACTGGCACGCTGGTGCCGGGATAACAGCCTACTCCTGAACATTGGTAAAACCAAAGAGCTGATCATGGATTTTAGGAGAATACAGCAGGGGACACACACGTCACTGCGGATAAATGGGGCTATCGTGGACAGGGTGAGCAGTTTCATGTACCTGGGAGTCCACATCACAGAGGACCTGACATGGTCAACACACATAGATTCTGTGGTGAAAAAGGCGAAACAGCGCAGTGCCTCAGTGCCGCCCTGTAGCCCTCACCTCCATAGCCATGAAGTGCTTTGAGAAGCTAGTGAAGGGCTACATCTGTTCCTCCCTCCCCATCAACCTGGACCCCCTGCAATTTGCATATCGCCCCAACAGGTCCACGAAGGACGCCATAGCCCATGTGCTGCACACAGCAGCATCACACCTGGACAAGAGGCAGGGGAACTATGTGAGAATGCTGTTCATCGACTACAGCTCAGCATTCAATACCATAGTCCCCTCCAAACTCATAGCCAAGCTCAGGGACCTGGGCTTGAACTATGACCTCTGCCAGTGGGTCTTGGACTTCCTGACGGGCAGACCCCAGGTGGTAAGAGCAGGCAACTGCACCTCCTCATCCATCACGCTCAACATAGGGGCCCCCCAGGGCTGTGTTCTGAGCCCCCTCCTCTACTCCCTGTACACACATGACTGCGTGGCACAGCGGAACAACAACACAATCATCAAATTTGCTGATGACACAGTAGTGGTGGGCCTGATCTCTGCCAACAACGAGAGGGCCTACCTGGAAGAGGTAGAGAATCTGTCACAGTGGTGTCAGGAGAACTGCCTCTCCCTGAACGTCAGCAAAACAAAAGAGATGATTGTGGACTTCAGGAGGTCGGGGGTCAAGGACTACAGCCCCCTCAGCATCGACGGGGCACCGGTTGAGAGAGTGAACAGTTTCAAGTACCTCGGAGCCCACATATCCGAGGACTTGACATGGACCACACACATTGACAGTGTTGTGAAGAAGGCACGACAACGCCTCTACTTCCTCAGGCGCCTAAGGAAGTTCCAAGTCAGTTAGAAGATCCTTAGGAACTTCTACTCATGTACAATAGAGAGCATCCTGACTGGCAACATCACCTCCTGGTTTGGGAATAGCACTGCACAAGACCGTAGCAGACTACAAAGAGTGACACGTTCAGCCGAACGCACAATTGGAGGGGGGCTTCCCACCCTCCAGAACATTTACAACAAGCGGTGCAGGGGGAAGGCTAAGAGAATTATTAAGGACTCGAGCCACCCGAACAACTGCCTCTTTGAACTGCTGCGGTCAGGCAAGCGATACCGGAGTCTTAAGGCGAGCACAGAAAGACTCAGAAGAAGCTTCTATCCCCAGGCCATCAGGCTGCTAAACGAACAATAAACACTATGCAACAACCATCAAATGCACACAGCACACACACCCACACTACCACTTAAACAAACAACACACTGCAGCACCCACTCTCCACACTTTAGATCACACAAACACACTTTATATTTATTGATAAAGGATTTGCACTACAACTCGTACACCTACTGTAAATTGTACCTAAATTGCACCTCATCCCATTTCTGCCTTGCACTATATAGTATTGTATATTATATGGTAACTCAGTTACGTCTATTCTGCATCGGACATTGTACATATGTCTATACTGAACACTGTGACCTCATTTTTTTTACTTCTAATTTACATGCTATACTATGTTATTTTATTTCATACTTATCTTGTCTTGCACAGTCTCTGGAGCGTAACAGTAAGAAGCATTTTGTATAAAAGTATTCTGTACTTCTGTATGACAACTATTAAAGAAACTTGAAAACTTGAAGAAACTTGACCAGAGAAAGACTAGTCATCATCAGGGTCCCCCATTTTTAATTCATCATAACATAATTTATATGACATACAGATAGACAGTATGTGACAACTATTAAAGAAACTTGAAACTTGAACTTGAGTGAAAGCTCTTGGAGCTTGTATTATTAATCTACATGAGTTTATATGTCTCAACTCCATACGGCCAGGCTATATTTTGGTTGTTTTTTCCTTTGGGGGTGTATAAAAATATCTATCAATTTAACCATTTTTGCAGTAAAATATTTTTATACAAGAATCCATTTCACATATGGGAGACCTTAGAGATGAGGAAAAACATTGTTGTGTTTTGTTCTACCTCCGGTAGGGGTATCTCAACATTTTGGGGGCATTGTCACTAGGCTATTAGTCGAATGCAAAAAAATATATATTTATATATATATTATATTATTATTATTATTATTATTATTATTATTATTATTATTATTATTATTATTATTATTATTATTATTATTATTATTATTATTATTATTATTATTATTATTATTATTATTATTATTATTATTATTATTATTATTTCTATTTAATTTTTTTTATCATTCTTTCCAAAAGAAAAGAGGCCTAGAAGCGTGGCTAATGGCACGCATACCAGTGGCTAACTGCCTAAGAAAACAGGCACTGAGGCACTGAAAGAGGATTTCACCCGTCTAATGAACACACTAGACTAGACAAATATCAAAATGTATCCATCAGTGGACCAATTGCATGCTTTTGCAGAGGACAAGGAGCCTTCCATCGACTCCTTCAGACATTAAGCACCCCCACAGCCCAAATGGAAGGTGAGGTGCATGCTGGGCCGGGTCAGCCATCCTCGCAGCGCCAGGACCAGATGAAGCACAGAGCCGCCCTGGATCTTGTAGTCCGCCGCCGTCTTCTCATCGTTCCTGGAAACCAGCCAAGGGAACGGGTCAGGACACCACCTCACAACCAAGCTTTTATTCTTTCCAACCAGAATGATCCCAAATACACTAAATGTGGTTGTATATAGGGATGCACCGATCCGACTTTTTCAGTCCTGATACCGATACCGATACACCTGGGTTTGGGTATATCGGCCGATACGGATCAATTATTTTTTTTATATATTAAAATATATTTTGTTTAAGAATTGTAAAGGATCACAAGTGTGTTTTTGATTTGTTGTAAACAAAGAGAAAATAAACTTCATTCATTAAATTAATAAACTGTATGCCTCACTGTCACTGTGTGGACAGGGCAGTATGGGGTAGAACACATAGTAGCATACTACAAGAACCTAGGCGTCCACAAAGACGACTTCAAACTAGAAATGGTAACTACAGATGAGGTACTCAAAAAACTGAGTGCCCTCCAACCGAACAAGGCCACTGGCCATGACAACATCCCCTCCAAATTCCTAAGAGACTCAGCAGCCACCATCACCCCAGTCATCACACACATAATAAACCTCTCCATAAAACAGGGACACGTCCCCAATGACTTCAAAATTGCGAGAGTAACACCCCTGCACAAAAAGGGCAGCAAATTAGACCCAGGCAACTACCGCCCTGTTTCTATCCTTACATCCATCTCGAAAGTCATGGAAAAAATAGTATACGAACAGGTCGAAAAGTACCTAGCGGAAAAAAATCGAATCTACGAATTCCAATCTGGTTTCAGAACATCCCACTCCACTGACACATGCCTTCTCTATTTGAACGACCACATCAAACAAGAGCTGGACGCGGGCAAATACTGCGGCATGGTCATGCTGGACCTACAAAAGGCCTTCGACACTGTCAATCACACCATTCTGATTGACAAGCTAAAAGCAATTGGTTTTGATAGTCTATCAGTGAGCTGGATACAATCCTACCTGGAGGGGAGAGAACAGATGGTGGAGGTAAACGGTACCCACAAGGAAGCATACTAGGACCACTACTATTCCTAATTTATGCAAATGACATGTCGTCAGCGTGTGACTGCAACTTGTTCCTGTTTGCGGACGACTCAGCCCTGCTGGTCTCTGACAAGAACAAGTTACAGGTTGAAAAAGCCCTCAGCTCGGAACTAGGCAAAATCTGCATATGGCTCGCCGACAACAAACTATCATTACACATGGGCAAAACAGAGTCCATTCTCTTCGGTTCAAATAACAAACTCAGCAAGACTGACGGCTTCTCAGGCCCTGTTTAGACGGAAACGCTAGCAGGTGAATCCGCAAAAATATTTTTTCGGATGTGCCTTTCGTATATACGGAAACAGCGTTTTTACGGGGTGAAACCGTAAAAAAGTGAGACCACCTTCCAGGGTGGAATTCCTAGAAACGATAAACCTTTGCGCTATCATCTAAACTGTCAAACCGCATAAAACGATGACGAAAGGGTTGTCAAGGCTTTCGTCGCGCGTACTGCTTACATCACAGGCATGCGCCAGTAGCCTAGAAGCGTAAACAAAGCATGTCTGATTCTATCCATGGCGATCACCTGAAGGCTACATTGGCAGTACTTTTAAATACACAAGAATCTGTCCCGCGGCTATCACAACTATTAGTACTGGACCCACTGTCTGTGAGTGACTCTGCTTTGGTCCAATCACATTCCCCACCCACAGTCTGCGAATCAGAGGCAGAGTAGGGCGGGTCTTCACAGCACATCATGTGACATATGCGCCAATCGTGTGACAGTGGGGCTCAGTCGTCTCGAGTCGTTACAGCGTCGTCTGCACCAGTGATGCCGGTAACGCGTTACTAAGTAACGCGTTATTGTAATCTGATTACTTTCCCCCGAAAATAGTAATCTAACGCGTTAATCTTTAAAAGCCAGTAATCTGATTGCAGTTACTTGTCCAAGTGGCTGTGCATTACTATTTCGTTACTATCTCATCATAAATTCATAATGCATGCGGAATGCAGTATTTTATTTCGTTTTCGACAGTCAAAAATACATTTTTGAGCTGTTTTTCTTATTTGGGAGTGACGTGGTGTGGCAGTGAAAGGGTTACACAAGAATGTGTCCTTGCGGCGTGACTGGACTCTCTGTCTGTGAGTGACTCTGCTTTGGCCCAATCACATTCCCCATCCACAGTCTGCGAATCAGAGGCAGAGTAGGGCGGGTCTTCACAGCACGTCATGTGACATATGCGCCAATCGTCTCAATCTCAATCGTCTGACAGCAGGGCTCCGTTGCATTCGTCTGAGAATTCCACCCCAAAACGCTTGTCTAAACGAAGTGAAACCGCAAGAAGACTAGAGAGACATTTATAAAAACAATTTAATAGTTACAGTTGATATAATTGAATAGTTCAGCCTGCATTTGTTAGATGTGAATGGATACACTGGTTTTGTAAAACCACTGGCTGGCTGCTCTAATGCTCTCCCACAGTTCTTCAGGTGGGAGAACACGAGTGACAGAGAGAGGGGAGAGAGACACACACACACACACACACACACACACACACACACAAGCACAAGCACACGCACACACGCGCACACACATACACACAGAGAGGGAGAGAAGGGATTATATTATAATAATAATAATAATTATTATTATTATTATTATTATTATTATTATTATTATTATTATTATTATTATTATTATTATTATTATTATTATTATATTAGAGATGTAGGCTGTCTGGGTGGGGTTGGAGAGAAAGAGGCATGGGGTGAGAGAGAGAGAGAGAGAGGGGTGAGAGAGAGAGAGAGAGAGAGAGAGAGAGAGAGAGAGAGAGAGGGGTGAGAGAGAGAGAGAGAGAGAGAGAGAGAGAGAAAAGCTCTTATTTGCCAGATTTACAGTTAATTTACATGTTAAAGAGAGACTGCTTGTATGTTTATAGAGAGACATTTATAAAAACAATTTAATAGTTACAGTTGATATAATTGAATAGTTCAGCCTGCATTTGTTAGATGTGAATGGATACACTGGTTTTGTAAAACCACTGGCTGGCTGCTCTAATGCTGTGAGCATCATAGACTGTTGCTTTACCATACTTGATGGTACAGAAGCTGAAGCACTAGTTTAACAATTTACGTTATGTGCAGAGAAACAAGTTAAAAACAATTTATGCACTTTCAATAAAGCGTTTAAAAAAAACTGTTGGGGGAACGACGACTTCGTAACCTAGTTACTTTCAAAGTAACTAAGTTACTCTGATAATCAAGTAATCAGTAAAGTAACTTGGATTACTTTTTAAAGGAGTAATCAGTAATCAGTAATCGGATTACTTTTACAAGTAATCTGTGGCATCACTGGTCTGCACGCAGAATTCCATCCCAAAACACTAGTCTAAACGCAAAATTAAAAGTGAGACCGTAAGACGACTTTTGCGGTTTCTGTTCAGACTCTCTCCGTCTAAACGTAGCCTCAGTTACAGTGGGTGACAATATTGTCACAAGGAAAGATGAAATTACCTACCTGGGTTCCATCCTAGAGGCTAATCTTTCCTGTGACAAAATGGTATCCAATGTAATAAAAAAAGTCAACCAACGAACTCGATTCTTGTACCGGATCTCCTCTCTGGTAAACAAGAATACCCTGAAGACTCTGGCAGGAGCACTCATTATAGGGGAATGCGACTATGCTTGCACCTCATGGTACCAAAGCACCTCAAAGGCACTAAAAAACAAATTACAAACATCCCAAAACAAACTAGTCAGACTACTGGCTTGACCTGACTCCTAGAACCCACCTCACCCCTGCCCACTTTGACAACCTAGGATGGCTTAGAGTAGACGACAGAGTACAGCAACTTGCAATGGGCCTGGTCTACAAGATACACTACACGACCAAGGTACCCATGTACATGTCAAAATACTTCCCGAAGGTCAGTGAATACCACGATCACAACACCAGAGGGAGCTCCACAAATCATGTTAAACCCAGATTCGGCTCAAACAAGGGACTAAACACGTTTCGCAATTATGCCACATCAATGTGGAATGTCCTACCCAAAGCTGTAAAGGAATGTGAATCACTACCCACCTTCAAAAACACTCAAAAAACACCTACGGGAGACTGCAATTCGAAACTGGCCCCTACAAATGTCCTAACCCAGTTGTACAGTAAATGACCAAGTATGGCTTTGTCAGTATTCCAATGTACAGTGTACAGTGTCCCCCCCCCCCACCCACCCCCCCCCCACCCAACCCCCCCCCCCCCCCCCCCACCTCCAATGTACAGCCCCCCACCCACCCACCCACCCAACCCCACCCCACCAACCTCCTCCAATGTACAGTTTCTACGTCAAATGTATATACACTCTTTTTCTGGACACTTTTTGTATCACAAACAGTACTGTATTTGCAAATCTGGAATGTCATAAATGTATAGATGTAGCAGTACTGTCTATCTGTATGTTATGTATGTCATATATGTTATGATGAATTGAAAATGGGGGACCCTGATGTAAACAAGACACAAGTCTTTCTCTGGTCTGCATCCCCTTAACAATTGTATGTATTGAGCTGTACTGTACTGTACCCATTCTGCAATCTGTTAATAAACTTTTCAATCAATCAATCAATCAATCAATGGAAGAGACTGGGATCATTCTTTTGTGCAAGGCAACATCAGGCTTGACTTAAAAAAAACATTACTTTCCTAACTTAGTGAAACTAAATGTAACAAATTAACACATAGATATAAATGTACTGAATGGTTATTTCTTATTTTATTTCTTATTTATAAAAATAAAAGAAAATCCGATATATATATATATATTTTACTGATACCCGATCCAGCTATTTTACTGATATCGGCGGCCGATACCGATACCAATATTGGATCGGTGTATCCCTAGTTGTATATACATGTTATGGTCCCCCTGGATCAGGCCCTGTAAAGAGTATGTATGCTACTACCCAGTGCTGCACCCTGTAAAGAGTATGTATGCTACTACCCAGTGCTGCACCCTGTAAAGAGTATGTATGCTACTACCCAGTGCTGCACCCTGTAAAGAGTATGTATGCTACTACCCAGTGCTGCACCCTGTAAAGATGCTACTGTACTTTTTCGAACAAAGATGGATGAGGGTTCCTCCCTGGTTTAGTTCTGGTTGAAGCTTCACCACATAAATACTACAAAAGGCTAATTCAAAATACTGACTATATACTAGCTTATGTTTTGGGAGAAAATAATGGGCTTCCTATTCAAATCAAATCAAATTTATTTATAAGGCCCGACAACACACGTTAATGTCCCCATGGGCCGTACAAGTCTTCTTTAAACAAGTCAAGAAGAAAACATAACAATAAGTCAAGAACAGAACAAGAACACCATAAGGTCCAACAAATTTAAAATAAATGCAAATAAATGAAAGAATGCAAGCACTCCCAGACATACCCCACGCGAAGGTAAGGAAAAACTCACTAAAACCTAACAATAGGGAAAAATGCTCCACAGGCAGTGTGGAGGAGAGAAACCTTAGAAGGGCCATTCAAGGGGGGATCTCCCTTCTTAGATGTCGGTGATAGTAGTGTTGCAGACTAACAGTTGGTAAGCATGCACTCAAGTGTGCAGTGAAACACAGATGAGTGCATGCAATAGCAACTGAACAACGTAATTTCGCCCCAGAGGTGGTGATTTATAAAACTCTTACTGGAGACCTCACTACCAGTACAGAATATTCTGCACAAGAGCTGCCCCCAGGGTCCAGAGGTGTGAAAAGAGGCTCTTGCACAAAATAATTAATGTGGTTTTGTGTTCATTTCACATTTTATTCTGCAATTTTGTTGTGATGACCCACCGCTGCTGAAAGTGAACTGGGGAAAATGCGTCTTTGGTGACGTTAAAGATTACTAGAAATAAAAAGGAACTCACATCTGTTTGCCACTGTAGATGAGTCTCTGTTGCTGAGGTGGGATCCCTCCTTCTCCTCCACCCTTTCCTTGATTCGCTCCACCTTAAGTTTAGGATTGTGTGCCGGCATGAGTACAATGCCATGATGACCCATCAGAAATGTGAGCTGCAGTGTCATCATCTGAATCGTGAATAACTAAATTAATTGAATGCCTTTACCTTGTCTGTGGGCTCAATGTCGATCTCTATTTCTTTTCCAGTGAGAGTCTGAAACATAATTTATATTAAACACAACATTAATATTTTGTCATGATTAAAGGCATCTCTGACACAGGACTGGGAATTACTTCACAACGTAGGATTAAACAGTCTGGACAGTTTGAATGTCTTCCAGTGATGTCATCGGAGGACACTGAATCCCTCTGTTGCGTGAATTACACCTCAATGAAATGGAGGACATCATGGTAAGAAAGCTATATGGATTGCAATAGGGACGGTTCTTTTTCCATCTACCATTTCATTGGGCAGAAATTATGCAGTGTCCTCCGATGATTACATCACTGAATGACATATCAAAACAAATTAACTCAATAGCTTTGCTTGATTATGTGAAAGCTAAAGCAGCACTGTTTTTCGGTGGAGATCCCCTTTAAGTACACACAAAGCCATCATCGAGACAAAGTCGTTTTATAAAGTATAATTTCCACAGAGCCTCGCCTATTTCCCAATCCGGACTTACTTCAGATGGTGACAGCAGAATCCGCTAGGCCAGGGGTTCCCAACCTTTTTCCCCCAGGGACCCCCAAACATCTCTGATGAAATTCCATTTTAATACTTTTTTTTGTCATTTTAATAACAAACTGCTTATACACAGGCATATGCATCATAATTAGACCCACTATGCTTCTTTGACTTGTGCCTTCAATCAACAAATCTCATCTTGCACCATATGTATTTCAAAATGTTGGCCAATATTCAAATCCTGTATTCATCCTCTCAAATCAGGCCCTAATGGTGAACGGTTTGCATTTATGTTGAATGAAGTAAGAATCCACTGCAGTAAAAATATCCTCACCTCAAGTGGTGGTAGTAAGGTTGACTGACATGAGAATGTCCTGCTTCAGATCCTCATTTTCGATATACTGCACATAAACGATGAGCACAGCCTCGTCTGCGACAGTTGTAGTTTCATCAAGTTGTATGGCAAATGGACCCTTTCTAAGCCTTTCTGACAGCTGCTGCTCGCAATCACTTGACATCTTATCAATTCGGTCTTTCACTACATTGTTCGAGAGTGGTACTGATTTTAGTTTATCCGCCACCTGTGGGCCGCACATATTTTAAACCATTTTGATGCAGGCTGGTTTGATGAGCTGCTCGCCAATATTGTGCGGTTTCTTTGCTTTTGCAATTAAAAGCGAACACTCAAAGGAGGCTTCGGTAGCCTTCTGTAAATCACTGCCACCCCTGCTCCACGCTACTCTAACATCAACGGGCTTGTTCGCCTTGAGAGACTGTTCTTTCCTCCGAAAAAAGTCTGGATCCTTCCCAACGGTTGGGAATCACTGCGCTAGGCTAACTTGGATCGGTATATTGTATATTGAAAGAGTTAGTGAGTATAAATATCTTGGTATATGGCTGGATGATAAAATTTCTTTTAAATTCCATATAGATAACCTAGCTACAAAATTACGGCAAAAGATTGGTTTCTTGTACCGTAACCGCGCTAGTTTTCCTATGTTCTGTAGGAAAAGAATTGTACAGGCTGTTTTTTTGTCAATATTGGACTATGGTGATGTCATTTACAGGCATGCGTCTGTGTCTACATTAAGGCCTTTGGATTCTGCCTACCACTCCGCCCTAAGATTTATTACGGGTGACAAATATGATACTCACCATTGTCTTTTGTATGAGAGGGTAGGCTGGCCATCTCTCTCGTTGCGACGTAGTTATCATGGGTATCTTTTTATCTACAAAGCAATTATTGGCAAACTTCCACCTTATATTACATCTTTGTTGGTCTGGAGTGCTGTCACCTACCAAACTCGTTCGAATGATCGGCTTGTGCTCAGGGTGCCTCGAGTTCGGTCTGAGCTTGGAAAGTCTGCCTTCTCCTACGATGCTCCGTACACATGGAATACCCTGCAAAAGACTCTAAAGCTCGGAACATTCCCGTCATTCATGGAGTTTAAAGGCATTGCACTTGACCTATGTACTGAATCATGTAATTGTTTTTAATCCATCATTGTAGTAATTGTAATTCATTGTAATTATTAACTGTTATGATATTTGTGTCCTTTGTTAACTCGTCATCACTGTAAATGAGGGAAACCTCAGTGCTTTCACGAGTATAAATAAAGGTTTGAAATTAAATGAAATGAACTCAGTTAGCTATGTGGGATACAAGTCGGCCCTAAACACATTAACGTTGACGTTAGGTGATTGGAAATTAACTCGACGTTAACATTAGATCACTTGTAAACATGTAACGTTAAGCCTGGTTTGAAATAAAGACAGTTAGCTTCCTCAGCTAACATCAGCTAGCCTCCTCGGGTTCTAACGTTATTATCGAACACGATGCGTCTAAACTGACGACGAGACTCACCGTTACTTTAATCTGCATCTTGACTGAAGCAGACAATAGCTTTCAAAACGTTGGCGGAGACGTGTATAATATCATATAACGGTAACGTTAATACTGTAATATAGCAGCGAGTGTCAACAAGAAAACCTGCTCCTCTTCTGATTAGACTTCACTTCCTGTGTGCACACTTATGAGGGCCGACATTCCACTCTACTGGTTAAAATTGCTTACTTGTGAGTAGTACGTTCGTTGATAAAGAAAAATAATGTCCACAGCCGCTCCAGTGTAAAACAAAGATATCCAAATGGTTTATTTCTCTTCCACAGCGAAGTCTTTCTTTACAGAAGTGGTCCTAAATCTATTTTCCTAAATAAAGAAAAGTGTATTTTCCCAGTCTCCAAAATCACCGCAGACTCGACACATGATCAAATTCCTCCACACTGGAAAGCCGAAAATCTATGTTGTTTGGTCAATCTGTTCAGTACTGCTCAGCACTGTTTCAAAATGCACACTGACTGCTCTTCTTCTTCTTCTTCTTCTTCTTCTTCTTCTTCTTCTTCTTCTTCTTCTTCTTCTTCTTCTTCTTCTTCTTCTTCTTCTTCTTCTTCTTCTTCTTCTTCTTCTTCTTCTTCTTCTTCTTCTTCTTCTTCTTCTTCTGAATTTCCAGCAGTGTAGACGCATCGTGGCGTATTACTGCCCTCCGCAATTCTTTTGATGGGCTCTTCTTCGTCTTCTTCTTTTCCCGCAGTCTACTGGAACCCGTCATCCCCTACATTGTCCATTGGAGTGCAGCTATTGCTGCTACTTCCTGTCTGAACTCCCCTTTGCGGGACACTCCTTGCCCCCTGCGATCTTATTCTGGGCTTCTTGGTCCCTCACAGCCCCCTCATCCAATTCCCTAACCACCTTCTCCCATTTCAGACCTTCCATTCCCAAATGTTGAACCGCTATCCTAACAATCATCTTTACCCTATCTGTTCTACCCTTAGCCTCTGCCAGACCATTAACTACCCCTGCCACGAAGGCCACAATACCAAATTTCTCCTCCCTTACCCTATCTCTATCCTCCTGCTCTACCCTCTCTGCCAAATGCCCTTCTCCAACCCCCTGCACCATTTCTTGGCTTCCCTGTCCTGCCCTGCTAACCGCCTCAGCATACAATAACTTACCCTCCATTCTCACTCTCCGAACCGCGACCTCCTTCTTCATCACCTCGAACTCCTTCTTCATCACCTCACATCCCCTAAATGCTACACTATGCTCCCCACCACAACTACAGCACATCGGCTTCACTCCCTCTCCACACTTCTCATAGTCTTGTTCCCCGCCACACCTAGCGCACCTCTGCCCCTTCCTACACGTGTTAGCTATATGGCCAAACTCCTGGCAACTTCTTCTTCTTCTTCTTATTTGAATTTCCGGCAGTGTAGACGCATCGTGGCGTATTACTGCCCTCCACAATTCTTGCTTCGCCCACACTTGAGAAAGTTTACACTCCTCTTCTTCTTCTTCTCATCTTCAAAACACATTTCTATCGTCTCTGTCTCCTTCTTCTCTGCTCCTCTTGTCATCTCCTGGCAACTTCTTCTTCTTCTTCTTATTTGAATTTCCGGCAGTGTAGACGCATCGTGGCGTATTACTGCCCTCCACAATTCTTGCTTCGCCCACACTTGAGAAAGTTTACACTCCTCTTCTTCTTCTCATCTTCAAAACACATTTCTATCGTCTCTGTCTCCTTCTTCTCTGCTCCTCTTGTCATACAATCACAATACAAACATCATCTCCTCTCTTGGAGGGCCCCCCCAAGAGGGGGAACCTCCTGGCAACTTCTTCTTCTTCTTCTTCTTATTTGAATTTCCGGCAGAGTAGACGCATCGTGGCGTATTACTGCCCTCCGCAATTCTTTTTATGGGCTCTTCTTCATCTCCTTCTTCTCCTTCTTCACCTTCTTTTTCTTCTTCTACTGGACCCCGTCACCAACTACATTGTCCATTGGAGTGCAGCTACTGCTGCTACTTCCTGCCTGAGCCCCCCTCCGCGGGACCCTCCTTGCCCCCTGCTATCTTATCCTGGGCTGCTTTGTCCCTCGCAGCCTTGTCCCTCGCAGCCCCCTCAGCCAATTCATTACACACCTCCTTCCAGTCCAGACCTTCCAATCCCAGATGTTGAACCGCTATCCTAACAATCATCTTCACCATCTCTGTTCTACCCTTAGCCTCTGCCATACCAGTAACTACCCCTGCCACGAAGGCCACAATACCTAATTTCTCCTCCCTTCCCCTCTCTCTTTCCACCTGCTCTACCCTCACTGCCAAATGCCCTCCTTCAACCCCCTGCACCCTTTCTTGGCTACCCTGTCCTGCCCTGCTAACCGCCCCAGCATACGTTAACTTACCCTCCCTTCTCTCTCTCCAATCCGCGACCTCCTTCATCATCACCTCGCACCCCCGAAACGCTACACTATGCTCCCCACCACAACTACAGCACTTCGGCTTCACTCCCTCTCCACACTTCCCATATTCATGTTCCCCGCCACACCTAGCGCACCTCATCCCCTTCCTACACGTAGTAGCTATATGGCCAAACCCCTGGCACCTATAGCACCTAAGAGGATTATGAACAAATTCCCTAACCCTATACATCCTACTCCCTACAAACACCTCCCTAGGAACAACCCCACCCTCAAACGTAATCACTACCGTCCCCGTCACTGCCCTCTCTGCTCCCCTCTTCATCCTTTCTGCACTCTTAACTATGCCATTACGCCCGTTCTCCCTTAGCTCTTCCACCATCTGCTCTACTATAACCTCGACCGGTACCCCAGCTATCACCCCCTTACATCCCCCCCCCCTCTTCTCCCCTACTCTCGCCACCTTACTTATACCCACCCCCCCAATGCTCTGCATCTTCCTAGCCACCTCCACCTGCCCCTCACTACCACACCCTACGTATATATACACAAATGTTCTAGAATGTTCGGTCATGACATCATACGGTGACATCACCAATGTTCTAGAATGTTCGGCTATGACATCATCACAAATGTTCTAGAATGTTCGACCATGACATCATACTGTGACATCACAAATGTTCTCGAATGTTCGGCTATGACATCATCACAAATGTTCTAGAATGTTCGACCATGACATCATACTGTGACATCACAAATGCTCTAGAATGTTCCATTATGACAAATAAGACGGTTCAATGACTTTATCTAAATCCAATCAACATTCCTAATGCCGTTTCAATGTAAGGTTATAAAAATAAACATATAAACATTCATATAATACAATAACCTAAATATATAGCTTTGGCTCCTCTACTCGGCCCCTAATTGTACTTCTAATCTAGAGACAATTACTAACAACTAAAAAACAAGGAGCTAAACCAAACACTATTCTAACTGATAAGTGTCTCTGCTGCTGGATAACCAATACCTGGTGCCAGAGGTCACTAGTACATGGCACACTGTAGGAGGACAGTCTTTACCACCGCCTCATGCAGCTTCTTGGAGAAGACAGACCTTAGTGATAGGTCTATCTAAAATGGTCGTCTTTGTCTTGACACGGACCCGGCGCACAAGCCCATGCTGGTCAGGAACCACCTCGATGACCCTGGCCAGGACCCAGGAGTGCGGGGTGCAGAGTCGTCGATGATCAGGACGACGTCTCCCTCAGCGAAGTTGTGTGACACACGTGTCCACTTCTGTCTCTCTTGGAGCTGAGGTAGATATTCCTGTGTCCATCATTTCCAGAATATGTCTGCCATATACTGGACTTGTTTCCATCTCTTCCTCTTGCGACACAGCATCAGCAGAGTGCTTCTAAGCTTCAGCATCCAACCGACTGCCTTCTAGAGACGGTTCCAATTGGAGTAATATTCCAGGAACTGCTGAACTGTGTCGAACTGCTCTTCAGCTGCAGTAGCGCTGACCACGGCGTTCTTTAACCTCTGGGTCCTCCGTGGTTAGGTCCCCATGGTGTTCTGGGTTCTGAGGCCATTCCTCTTCGGGCTTGGTGAGGAATTCCGGCCCCTGTATCCAAGTCTCATTGCGCAGGAATGATTCCACATTGAGTCCTCTCGACGCGTGGTCAGCAGGATTTGTTGCAGTATTTACATACCGCCACTGTCCTACCTCTGACAGTTTCCAGATGGTATCCACTCGATTTGCTACGAAGGTGCGAAACCTACTGGTTCTGTTTGCGATGCATTTGAGCACAATGGTGCTGTCCGACCAGAAAATAGATTTGTTTAATGGGAACTCCAGCTCGGATTCACGCTGGATACCACCTGCCATGGTTCCATTGCCTTGGGTACGTCAGTCGCTGAACTTGGCGCTGCGCTGATCTTTCTCTAGAAGACATAGGCTTTGCTTCTCCACCGCTCTCTTTGCTTGTACGGAAGCTTGGCTGTGATGGCATGCATATTTTATATGCTGTCAAGCTCCTGCATGTACTCCATGTCAGCCATAGCGTTGAGGCATCCAGTGAGATAGAGGCCAAAGGAGTGGAGCACCTCTCCGTTATCGGACTTGATAGTAGGCCAGTTCAGTGCCTTGTCTATATACGCCATTGAGATCTTGTACACATTTCCAAAATGTTTTTTCAAGAGCCTCCTTGCCTTGTGATAGCCTCGTTCTGGTTCCATGTGAAGACAACTTCTTATCAGCTCTCTTGGCTGTCCATCCGTGTACTGCTCCAAGAAGTACAGCCGGTCTCTGTTACTATCTGTCTTGTCCTCTACTCCATGTTCAAAAACCCTGATGAATAGCCTGTGCTCCATAGGGTCTCCCCTGAATATAGGAATCTGTTGAGGGGGCAGAGTAGCATGGGTTTGTTGCTTCACTAGGAAATCCACCATGGCTTGTGTGGACTCTTGTTGCGGAGACTCTTGTTCTTTCTGTGTAGCACCGCCAGGTGCTCTGGAGCTGCTACTGTAAGCAGGTTCTCTTTTTATCGCTACGGCCTGAGGAGTAGGCGTAGCCTGCTTGTGAGCTTGTGATACGAAGGGCTTCTTTTTCTCTATGTAAGAGTTCATTCCATCCCTACGGGACACTCTGGATGAGGCTCGCTGGCCCTCGTACTCTGCCAGTACTTTGCACTTAGCCTCCGAGGCAGCTAAAGCAGTCTGGACCTGTAAATCATCTCTCTCTGCTCTTAGCTTAGATGAGGTAGCTAAGAGCAGAGCCTCCTGTTCCTCTCTCTCTGCTCTTAGCTTAGCCTCCTGTTCCTCCCTCTCTGCTCTTAGCTTAGATGAGGTAGCTAAGAGCAGAGCCTCCTGTTCCTCTCGCTCTGCTCTTAGCTTAGCTAAGAGCAGAGCCTCCTGTTCCTCAAGTTGTAATTTTTATTTTAGAGCAGAAGCCTGGGCTAGCAACTCAGCCCTCTCTAATTCAGCTTTCAGACGCACGCTTGCAGATGATGTTTTGGAAAATGTAGTGGATGGTGCTCTAGACCCTTTCTTTTTCACGACGACGGATGCACTATCTTCAGGCCCGACCTCATCTTGGTGGTTCCTAGACTCCGCTATACGTTGATGCACCTCTTTCATCCATGTGTCAGCCTTTTCTGTGAAGTTGTCAAATGTGTCAGCCTTCGGCGTGAACCATCCATCCTGATCTTTCTTCTTCTTTTCTTCTGATGTCTTGCTCATGGTTTTGCTTGTTGAATTCCACCAATCTTGTCTGTACACCTTCCAAGTTACCGTTGTCGTCCTCATCCATTAATTGATTCATCTGATTCATGCGACCAGTTAGCTGACCTAGCTTAGCTTTCCTCTTATTGATGGCATGACGGACATCTTCCTCATAGGCCTTTTGTGTCATCTCAACCTTCTTAGGCTCCGACATTTTGTTGTTATCCTTCTTTCAGCGCTCCAGTAGTTCGCTGGCAAATTCAAAATACAGTAGTTCTATATACTTGCTTATATTTTAGGAGAAAATAATGGGCTTCCTATTCAGACGTAATTTCGCCCCAGAGGTGGTGGTTTATAAAACTCTTACTGGAGACCTCACTACGAGTACAGATTATTCTGCAGAAGCGCTGCCCCCAGGGTCCAGAGGTGTGAAAAGAGGCTCTCGCACAAAATAATTAATGTGGTTTTGTGTTCATTTCACATTTTATCCAGCAGTTTTGTTGTGGTGACCCACCGCTGCTGAAAGTGAACTTGGGAAAATGTGTCTTTGGTGACGTTAAAGATTACTAGAAATAAAAAGGAACTCGCATCTGTTTGCCACTGTAGATGAGTCTCTGTTGCTGAGGTGGGATACCTTCCTTCTCCTCCACCCTTTCCTTGATTCGCTCCACCTTAAGTTTAGGATTGTGTGCCGGCATGAGTACAATGTCATGACGACCCATCAGAAATGTGAGCTGCAGTGTCATCATCTGAATCGTGAATAACTAAATTAATTTAATGCCTTTACCTTGTGTGTGGCCAATGTCGATCTCTTTATTTATATTAAACACAATATTAATATTTTGTCATGATTAAAGGCATCTCTGACACAGGACTGGGAATTACTTCACAACGTAGGATTAAACAGTCTGGACAGTTTGAATGTCCTCCAGTGACGTCATCGGAGGACACTGAATCCCTCTGTTGCATGAATTACACCTCAATGAAATGGAGGACATCATGGTAAGAAAGCTATATGGATTGCAATAGGGACGGTTCTTTTTCCATCTACCATTTCATTGGGCAGAAATTATGCAGTGTCCTCCGATGATTACATCACTGGATGACATATCAAAACAAATTAACTCAATAGCTTTGCTTGATTATGTGAAAGATAAAGCAGCACTGTTTTTCGGTGGAGATCCCCTTTAAGTACACACACAGCCATCATCGGGACAAAGTAGTTTTATAAAGTATAATTTCCACAGAGCCTCGCCTATTTCCCAATCCGGACTCACTTTAGATGGTGACAGCAGAATCCGCTAGCCTAACTCAGTTAGCTATGTGGGATACAAGTCGGCCCTAAACACATTAACGTTGACGTTAGGTGATTGGAAATTAACTCGATGTTAACACATTGGTCGCCAAAAACGACTTATGCCGTTTTTGCCCGCCATGCGTTGAACGCCAACAACGGCGTACGCCGTTTTTGGGATCAATATTACATTTTTTCGCCATGGCATTCATAATTCATCCAGCCAACCTCTGGACTCCAGCAGGACCCTGTATGAGATTGCAACGCCTCAATACCGCCGCCTGGTGGATGGTCGGGCGAGTTACACTCTCGCCAAAACCGGAAGTGCCGATCGGTGCATCGAGGAAATCCCTCCGGCAGTCACATCTTGTTACGGGACTCCAGACAACCACTATAGTGCATTTGGATCGCTTTCATAACGCAATAATCTATATGATTTCGCCGTTTATTGCGCCATACAAACCGGAAATGGATGTAGGAGATCGGCGTCAAATAATTGGGATCTTTCTCCTCCAGTCTCATCGGCGCACGGTAAGAGGACACTAACGTTATTTTCAGCCCGATTGTTTATTAATTTCACTGCAAACCATCTGATCAATATATCAACCCATAGTAAATAAAGCCGTTACTGACGATCAAGGAATTATAAACGACCAGTGATGGGCAGTAGCTTGCTACAAGTAGCGACGCTACATAGCTTAACTACAATTCTCAGTAGCGTGCTGGTAGCTCGCTACTTTTTAACCAGGGTAGCAGTCTCTGTAGCGGAGCTCTTTATAGAACGAAGTAGTAACGTAGCGACGAGAAACGTTACACGCTACTTTCGAGAGAAACAGTCATTCATTCATTCATTCATTCACTAGAATATCTGCGAGGAGAAAAAAAAATCCCTGTAAAAAACTGTAAAGTGTCACAGAACAAGTGACACTCTTGGACAATGACATCCTGAGTCGTTCCTATGTGACCAGTATAATCTTTAAACTGAACTCTGGAGGATAGCTTTATGCTGGCTCTACTTATAAAAAATGGAAATGAGCCTTTAATATCTGCAGGGTGTCTGTGAAACGGGAGGCAACCTGGGGAATGTGGGCCTCAGCAAAGAAAGAGACATAGTGTGAGAGAGAGACACACACACACGCACACACACACAAAGAAAGAGACATAGTGTGAGAGAGAGACACACACACACGCACACACACACAGAGATATGACGGAGTGACACTAGTTAATAATGACATCCTGTTCTCTCTGTCAATTGTGGGATGTAAAAGGTTTAAGCATATGTTTATGGTATATATCTGTTTTAGATCTAGGCATATGTTACTGTATGTGTCTATATGTGAAGATCCGTGGCAGAGGAGACAGCTCTCTATGACGGGTGCACACTTGTATAACTTGTATACACTTGTATCTTATATAAGCTGTATATTCTTCATACACCTTTTAAAACTATAACTACAGTTAAAAGTTAATGTTATGTTACAGAATGCAGTCTCTGTTAGAGTAAGTCAGAAATGAAAGGGGCCCCTTAAGAATGTGACCTTGAGAGACAGCTCCGAGCGAGACGAGCACAGAGATGAGAGCAGAAGAGAGAACTGGCCTTAAACTACAAAATACATATATGATGTGTGATCAATCAGTGTTTAAAGTATATGAGTACTGTATTGTACATGTATATGTATGTATATCTGTATATATCTGTATATGTATGTGTTAGGCTATGTACTGTATATTACGGCAGTCTGCCTCGTCTTCTTCTCTTACTGTCAGAACGAGAGAGGCCCATGTACGTGCAGAGTTAACCCTTGCAGTGAGGAAGCAGAGCAGACAGGCATACATGTTTAAATGACGTAATGGGGTTTTTCCCAGAAGAAAGTAATCTGTTACTTCTCCAACAAAGAGGCATTCATGTTCTGAGGTAAATGGGGTTTTCCCAGTAGAGGTAATGACAAAAATGGGAGGAGAGCCAGTCCCCACGAGCCGTGCATTGACTGGCTGGTGAAATGACATCACGGTGACAGCGCTGTATTTGGACCAATAAGCAGAAGAGATCTGGGGGCTTTATAAGGGCCAACTGGCGAGAGAAAGGCAGAGATTTTTACACTGAGCTGGAGAGATAGGAAGAGGCACAAGCCGTGCCAGATCAGACTTTTTAGAGAAATGGAGATCCTGCTGCCAGACACGGGGCACGAACCATGCAGAGATGAGATGTTCTGTTTTCTGCTTATTTTAAACTGAATGGAGATCCTGCTGCCAGACACGGGGCACGAACCATGCAGAGATGAGATGTTTTGTTCTGTGCATATTTTAACTGAAATGGACACTTTTCCACTTCAGTATCTTCTTGTAACTAGCTTTTTCTAATTAAAATTACCTCTTTATACATATGATTTGTATCCTTTCTTCGGACCAGACGACCGGGTAAGCATGAAATGTGTTTTGCATTGTAACTTCACCCCATGCAATTTTTGATTAATGATAAAAACTTTAGAAGTGTGGCATTATCAAATAAAGTAAAAGGAGACATATGATTATGCATTAAGGACTAAAGGTGCATTCTGTATAATGGGATTATCAAGTAAAGCCATACAGTGGTAATACGGCCAACCTAGTAGATTAAAGCAAAATAAATAAAAGTAAACTCTACGGCCAACCGAATAGATTAAAATAGAATAAAGTAAATACACCCCGCAACTCCAATCCATCAACTGTATGACTGGAGGGGACGGGGGGGTGTCTGTGTGTGAGCCGAGGTCGGCTGAGTTTAAGCCCTGAAGTTTATAGACACAATTGAGTCCTAGACGTCCCAAACTTCGCAGGACGCTGCTTGAAGCTGGGATTCGGACCAATGAGTTATGGGATAATCAATCTGACCTCGGTTTACGACCGGTACTCAACATGGCGTCCCTGGCGATGGGCATTTATACTAACCAAAATAGGTGCTAAACGGCCGAAGAAGACAGGACTACTGTCAAAAGCCTCTGGAGTAAAATTAAATCACAGATTTGGCTAAAATTAAAGTAGAAAGCTCTACTGGCGACTCGAGTGGAAGGCTCTACTCGGGGATATCACAAATGAATAGAAAGCTCTATCTTGGTGATTAAAGCAACGTTTACTCACAACTAAAGGGTAACATAATGTTTATAGAGCTCTGGGGGGAGTTACAAGTGCAGCATAATTTCGTGCTTTGCCCACAGGAAGCGAACTGGCCCTACCCAAGGCGAGGGCTCCCTAGCCCAAAGACACTGTTTGTAAGGAGGGGGAGCTGGATGTGAAGCGAAGTCAAAACGACCGTTCACAGAAAGGCGAGGGCTCCCTAGCCCAAAGACACTGTTTGTAAGGAGGGGAGCTGGATGTGAAGCGAAGTCAAAACGACCGTTCACAGAAAGGCGAGGGCTCCCTAGCCCAAAGACACTGTTTGTAAGGAGGGGGAGCTGGATGTGAAGCGAAGTCAAAACGACCGTTCACAGAAAGGCGAGGGCTCCCTAGCCCAAAGACACTGTTTGTAAGGAGGGGGAGCTGGATGTGAAGCGAAGTCAAAACGACCGTTCACAGAAAGGCGAGGGCTCCCTAGCCCAAAGACACTGTTTGTAAGGAGGGGGAGCTGGATGTGAAGCGAAGTCAAAACGACCGTTCACAGAAAGGCGAGGGCTTCCTAGCCCAAAGACACTGTTTGTAAGGAGGGGAGCTGGATGTGAAGCGAAGTCAAAACGACCGTTCACAGAAAGGCGAGGGCTCCCTAGCCCAAAGACACTGTTTGTAAGGAGGGGGAGCTGGATGTGAAGCGAAGTCAAAACGACCGTTCACAGAAAGGCGAGGGCTCCCTAGCCCAAAGACACTGTTTGTAAGGAGGGGGAGCTGGATGTGAAGCGAAGTCAAAACGACAGTTCACAGAAAAGCGAGGGTTCCCTAGCCCAGAGACCCTGTTTGTAAGGAGAGACTGGATGTGAAGCACAGTCAAAAAGACCGTAGCCAGACGGAAGCTAACTAGCACTACATCGGCTAACAAGCCAGTGCTAACACCCATGAGCTGGCCCTAGCCAGACGGAAGACCCATGAGCTGGCCCTAGCCAGACGGAAGACCCATGAGCTGGCCAGACGGAAGCTAACTAGCACGACATCGGCTAACAAGCCAGTGCTAACACCCATGAGCTGGCCGTAGCCAGACGGAAGCTAACTAGCTCACCATCGGCTAACAAACCAGTACTAACACCCATGAGCTGGCCCTAGCCAGACGAGAGCCAACTAGCTCACCACAGGCTAACAAAGCCAGGAGCTAACAGCAGGCGAAGTAGCCAGAGCTAGCGACCAATGCTAGCTCAGGAGGAGCTGGCACAACCAAAGCTAGCACAAGAGAAGCTAGTTCGCATCTTGAGACATCTCAAAAGACTGGAGATCCCCGAAAGGGCCTCAATGGCGCAACGGATGGAAAGAGGAGTAAGCACCCCCGGTCAAGATCCAGGGGATAACATGGTGGAAAGACTGATCCCACAGGTGCGAGACGGGAGCATGTCTCTCAGTGTTGCAGCCGAATCAGTCATGAATGGAACACCCATGCAGGGATCATGCTTTCTGCTTGAAAAGCTATTCGGAGGAGTCCCAGGGGGTAACCTACTGGCAGCCCGATGCGCAGCATGGTCACAAGACCAGCTACGTATCGAGTGTAGGCTGTATGACCAAGTCATAATGCTATCTGACAAAAGGGGGGCCTCCCAGGAGCCTCCCCCGAAAACAACCAAGGAGAGAACAAGGAAGAAGAATTACATATACCTACCTCCAGACGAGTGGGCCGCATTAACCCCAGAACAGCAAGCAGAAAGGAAGGCAACAAGGGAGGAATTCAAATCCCGGAAGAAGAATTACATATACCTACCTCCAGACGAGTGGGCCGCATTAACCCCAGAACAGCAAGCAGAAAGGAAGGCAACAAGGGAGGAATTCAAATCCCGGAAGAAGAATTACATATACCTACCTCCAGACGAGTGGGCCGCATTAACCCCAGAACAGCAAGCAGAAAGGAAGGCAACAAGGGAGGAATTCAAATCCCGGAAGAAGAATTACATATACCTACCTCCAGACGAGTGGGCCGCATTAACCCCAGAACAGCAAGCAGAAAGGAAGGCAACAAGGGAGGAATTCAAATCCCGGAAGAAGAATTACCTATACCTACCTCCAGACGAGTAGGCCGCACTAACCCCCGAGCAGCAAGCAGAGATAGGGGCAACAAAGGGAGAAATTACCTTCTGGGGCCCTGACACATGACACTCAAGCAAGTGCAACCTGCACTTGACGGGAGAAACATGGGGGAGAAACTAACCCCAGAGCAGCAAGCAGAGATGAGGGCAACAAAGGGAGAAATTACCTTCTGGGGCCCTGACACGTGACACTCAAGCAAGTGCAAACTGCACTTGACATACCGCTCATCTGTCAAGAGGAAGAATATGTAGTGTTATTGTCATTTAGGAAGAAACATGACATAGAATACTACATGCATTTTGTATATATTTTAAGTATAATATGTAAAGATGTCCATCCTTGCTCTAAACCCAGAGTAAAGTAAAGTGAATTTGTAATCTATTTCATTCAGAAGGGATTTCCTGACAGCAACCATTTGGTAGGTTAGCACCCTACCAACCATATCAGCTGCATGAGATGTACACTCACCAGCGCCTATGGGTAACAAATTGAGACTCTGCAAACTCTCATCAAGCTTAGCACCTTGACGCGGGGGGACAGAGCGAGCATCAGGGTCTCTGTATCCGACGGGCCTATCAGATTTGTGGTGACTTGGAAGCCTCAGCATACAGGACGCTGTGGTGCTTAGGCGGCCAAGTCACTGGTTTATAGGTCTGTCAAAACGGATTGGAGGTTCCGGGGCTTAGAACATGAGTTCAAGTGAGTTGGGCTGTATACTAATCAAATAGGTATCAACAGCCGAAAGAATATTAACTGAAATAACTGCTGTCAGGTGTCTCTGGAGTAGAATTAGTTACAGATTTGAGTCAACCTTACTCAAGATTGGTCTTATCGGCAGAACCTCTCCAACCAAGACTCTTCCTAATGTTCGAGATCTGGAACACTGGTGACGTAGATGGTCTGCAGAGCGCAGCAGACAGCCAAAAGTATATTGGTAAAAAATCTATCAGGAACAAGAGAGGGTTGATAAGTAACGACTTGAAGTAGCGGTTACTCATGACTAAAAAGTTACGTAATGTTTTCTTACAGTCAAAAACGTAGAAGGTTCTACTTAAAGAAACAATCACAATTAAAGTATATTTTTGTGAAATACGGTAAAAAGGTTTACTCAAGACTAAAGTAACTAAATGCTTACTTAAAGTCAGAACTTAAGTAGAAAAAACTCTACTTTGCGAATAGCAGGCTGTAATAGCCATTGCGAATAGCAGGCTGAAATAGCCATTGCGAATAGCAGGCTGAAATAGCCATTGCGAATAGCAGGCTGAAATGGCCATTGCGAATAGCAGGCTGAAATAGCCATTGCGAGCAGGCTGAAATAGCCATTGCTAAAAGGACGAGGCTACTCACATGATCAGACAGGTATATGATAACCTTGGACATGCCGGAAGTAAGAGGATGTTGGTATACCTGAGAACTAACAACATTCTCATACCTAAAGCCAAACAAAGAGCGATAACAGTCCGAAAGGCCTGTGAACAATGTGCGCTGGTAAAGGTGCGCTGGTAAAGGGACAAAACCTGAACCAGTGCCACATTCTTAGACGGGGGGGGGGGGGCTGTCCCCCGGAGTCAGCGGACGACGCAGCGAATGGCAAGAAGGAATATACTGACTCAGGTCAGAAATCGGAAATGGAGGAAGACCGGGCTAGGTCAAGCTCCAGAGCATCCTCAAGGTCCTCATCTAGACCTCCCAGACCTCCCAGACCTCCCAGACCTCCCAGACCTCCCAGACCTCCTAGACCTCCTAGACCGGACAGAGAGACATCGGCCTGGACCCAGGCTACAGGGCGACGAGAGCCCTGAATGGACCTGAAGGAGAGAAAAGAAATGAGTCCTCTGTGGACTGTATCTGTGATGTCCTGCGAGGCCTACGGACAGGGTCACAAGACCAGGCCAACCACACCTCAATAGAGGACTGCTGCTACAATTCTCGGGGATCCGTGGGGGTCGCCCGAGAAGCGACAAATCAACCTACCTCAAACTATGGGAGAGATCCAAGAGGTCAGAGGGGACGACCCCAAGATGACCAAGGTGACCAAGATGACCAAGGTGACCAAGATGACCAAGATGACCAAGGTGACCAAGATGACCAAGGTGACCAAGATGACCAAGATGACCAAGATGACGAAGACGACAACAACCTGGGTGCATCGGCCGGGAACAACAGATGCAAGTCTTCCCGCCGGATACCAAGCAACAACGTGACCCCTATCCTGTCGAGCCGTCCAGCCAGGGAACAACAGATGCAAGTCTTCCCGCCGGCTACCAGGGTAACAAGGTACCAAGATGGCAGAGGGGGTGTGGAGAGTCACAGCCACGTGACCCCACAATCGCCATCTCGTCCCCCAGTACAGACGCTATTAAGACAATGGAAAATGACCGACCAGGATGACAGAGGGGGTGTAAAGTGTCACAGAACAAGTGACACTCTTGGACAATGACATCCTGAGTCGTTCCTATGTGACCAGTATAATCTTTAAACTGAACTCTGGAGGATAGCTTTATGCTGGCTCTACTTATAAAAAATGGAAATGAGCCTTTAATATCTGCAGGGTGTCTGTGAAACGGGAGGCAACCTGGGGAATGTGGGCCTCAGCAAAGAAAGAGACATAGTGTGAGAGAGAGACACACACACACGCACACACACACAAAGAAAGAGACATAGTGTGAGAGAGAGACACACACACACGCACACACACACAGAGATATGACGGAGTGACACTAGTTAATAATGACATCCTGTTCTCTCTGTCAATTGTGGGATGTAAAAGGTTTAAGCATATGTTTATGGTATATATCTGTTTTAGATCTAGGCATATGTTACTGTATGTGTCTATATGTGAAGATCCGTGGCAGAGGAGACAGCTCTCTATGACGGGTGCACACTTGTATAACTTGTATACACTTGTATCTTATATAAGCTGTATATTCTTCATACACCTTTTAAAACTATAACTACAGTTAAAAGTTAATGTTATGTTACAGAATGCAGTCTCTGTTAGAGTAAGTCAGAAATGAAAGGGGCCCCTTAAGAATGTGACCTTGAGAGACAGCTCCGAGCGAGACGAGCACAGAGATGAGAGCAGAAGAGAGAACTGGCCTTAAACTACAAAATACATATATGATGTGTGATCAATCAGTGTTTAAAGTATATGAGTACTGTATTGTACATGTATATGTATGTATATCTGTATATATCTGTATATGTATGTGTTAGGCTATGTACTGTATATTACGGCAGTCTGCCTCGTCTTCTTCTCTTACTGTCAGAACGAGAGAGGCCCATGTACGTGCAGAGTTAACCCTTGCAGTGAGGAAGCAGAGCAGACAGGCATACATGTTTAAATGACGTAATGGGGTTTTTCCCAGAAGAAAGTAATCTGTTACTTCTCCAACAAAGAGGCATTCATGTTCTGAGGTAAATGGGGTTTTCCCAGTAGAGGTAATGACAAAAATGGGAGGAGAGCCAGTCCCCACGAGCCGTGCATTGACTGGCTGGTGAAATGACATCACGGTGACAGCGCTGTATTTGGACCAATAAGCAGAAGAGATCTGGGGGCTTTATAAGGGCCAACTGGCGAGAGAAAGGCAGAGATTTTTACACTGAGCTGGAGAGATAGGAAGAGGCACAAGCCGTGCCAGATCAGACTTTTTAGAGAAATGGAGATCCTGCTGCCAGACACGGGGCACGAACCATGCAGAGATGAGATGTTCTGTTTTCTGCTTATTTTAAACTGAATGGAGATCCTGCTGCCAGACACGGGGCACGAACCATGCAGAGATGAGATGTTCTGTTTTCTGCTTATTTTAAACTGAATGGAGATCCTGCTGCCAGACACGGGGCACGAACCATGCAGAGATGAGATGTTCTGTTTTCTGCTTATTTTAAACTGAATGGAGATCCTGCTGCCAGACACGGGGCACAAGCCGTGCAGAGATGAGATGTTTTGTTCTGTGCATATTTTAACTGAAATGGACACTTTTCCACTTCAGTATCTTCTTGTAACTAGCTTTTTCTAATTAAAATTACCTCTTTATACATATGATTTGTATCCTTTCTTCGGACCAGACGACCGGGTAAGCATGAAATGTGTTTTGCATTGTAACTTCACCCCATGCAATTTTTGATTAATGATAAAAACTTTAGAAGTGTGGCATTATCAAATAAAGTAAAAGGAGACATATGATTATGCATTAAGGACTAAAGGTGCATTCTGTATAATGGGATTATCAAGTAAAGCCATACAGTGGTAATACGGCCAACCTAGTAGATTAAAGCAAAATAAATAAAAGTAAACTCTACGGCCAACCGAATAGATTAAAATAGAATAAAGTAAATACACCCCGCAACTCCAATCCATCAACTGTATGACTGGAGGGGACGGGGGGGTGTCTGTGTGTGAGCCGAGGTCGGCTGAGTTTAAGCCCTGAAGTTTATAGACACAATTGAGTCCTAGACGTCCCAAACTTCGCAGGACGCTGCTTGAAGCTGGGATTCGGACCAATGAGTTATGGGATAATCAATCTGACCTCGGTTTACGACCGGTACTCAACAAAAACCCACTATGATTGGTTGCTTGGTTTGTTTAGATATGAGTGACGACTTCACGATTGGGTATGGTAGGCCAAAACGTTATGGGTAGGCCAATCAGAGGCAGGATAGGGCGGGACTCCAGCCGCAAAGCAGGAAGTGAAAATCAAAACAGACGTATTGAATGAATGCAATTTAACGGATTACATGAACAAGAACCAGTCTGAGCGAAATGGCAGAGGGGTTCGATGGCATTGATGAAGATGATGATGTCAATAACAACAATGACTCTCCATGGCCCTATCTGGGACACATTTATGAGTTTGACTGAAAAAACGGCTAAAACTATGCTGCTCTCAACTTGAAGACACATTCAGGTGAGCTGATGAAAATCAACTGTTCCCAAACAGCACACAAGTCAGTACACTTTGTCAACAGCTTTAACTAAGATAGCTGCTATCATGATGTTTCACTGTAGGCAGAAAATGAACAATATTATTGGGGTGGAGAAAAGAAAAAAAGAGGGAAAAGCAGTGGTTCTCAACCTGTGGGACAGGACCCCCAGGGGCGGTCCCCACATGATTTTGGGGCCATGGAATGTTTTGTGAGTTACATATTTAAATACATTTGGTCATTTAGCTGACACTTTCATTCAAAGCAACTTACAAATTGTGTACAACAAGTCAGTAGGAGTGGTACATATCTAGCAGCCAAGGATAAGTAGTATTGTTTGTCAGTGTCAAGCTTGAGTGTTATACTCTGAGTACATACTGTAGTAGTATAGACATATTAGCATAGTTGGTAATGGTAGTAGTATATACATGGTAGCATAATACTAGTAAAATGAAGTAAAACAATTCAGATATTGAAGAAGTGTGTAATACAAGTTCATGTTAAAAGGATGACACAAAAAGCCAGACCGAGGGCTTGTTTCAGTTTTATAATAAACAATCAAACTGAGAATTTTCTTTTCCTGCCTATTTGTTTGGTGGAAACTTGGTCACGAAGTAAAAAAAAATAAAAAAGTAGTGCCGATGTAGCTAGCTATTTTTGCCATATTCTTGTAGTGTAGCTTGCTACATTTCTCTGGGGATAGCTTCCATTGTAGTTGAGCTATATTTAATCGAGAGTAACTTGTAGTGTAGCTTGCTACATTTTCCAAGTAGCTTGCCCATCACTGTAAACGACCCCCCCCCCCCTTTCCTTCACTCATGATGAAGCATAATGTATACCGATCATATACATTTGAATTTTTTATATAGGAAAGAAATGCCAATCGATAACGTCAGGGCCTATAACTACTGTTTTTGGAATTACAGCAAAAAAGATTAAAAACATACTTATATTCTCGACGCTAGTAACACAACAATGTATGAATGAAAAAATATAACGTTCCCACATCCTGAACGATAGATAATCAATGTTGAATGGGCCATAGTAATGTCAATATAGCAATACAATTTAAAAAGTTATAGCCCTGCAAAGAAGGTAAACATCTCCATAGGCTTTCAACTGTGGCAGACTGGCTATATTGATAGATATAACCCATGGCGCCCAACATTAGATCACTTGTAAACATGTAACATTAAGCCTGGTTTGAAATAAAGAGACAGTTAGCTTCCTCAGCTAACATCAGCTAGCCTCCTCGGGTTCTAACGTTATTATCGAACACGATGCGTCTAAACTGACGACAAGACTCACTTTTACTTTAATCAGCATCTTGACTGAAGCAGACTGTTGGCGCAGCAGCCATTTCCAGCAAAGGTCTAGATAGCCTTGGACTACTACAGAGGAATAAAAGACGCCACACACTTGCATTGTAGTTTCACATACCACTGACTGAATCTCACAAGTGAGCCAGCAATGATCCCTTTAATAGAACCAGCTGTGTAATTGTCAGACTGACAGATATGACGTCAGCATAAGAGCATTCAAGAGATGAATCGTTCACGACAGTTTAACACTCCCACTTGATCTTATTCTGACAAAACCTTTGACATACATTTACACTTTTTTTTTCATTTTAACCTTCAACACCAAAAATAAAATACACAAACTTTTCAATCATGAACTTTGTTGCAGGTTTGGTTAACATATCAGCTACCATTTCTGTTGTTGGACAGTATTCAATAATAATGTTTCCATCACTAACTGCAGATCGAACAAAATTATATTTAATGTCAACATGTTTACACCTTTGGCGACACACAGGATTCTTTGAAAGTGCAATTGCCCCTTGGTTGTCCTCAAAGATTGTCACTGGTGCATAATCATTTCCACTGTCCATTCATTTTAATAACTGCACAAGATAAAAACTTTCCTGTGTAGCAGCTGCCAAAGCCATATATTCTGCTTCACATGTGGATAAAGCAACTGTAGGCTGTTTCTTAGATTTCCAGGAAATAACAGGTCCTGTCTGACATAAACTAAAACAGTACCCAGTTGTGCTCCGTCTGTCATTTTGATCTGCTGCCCAATCAGCATCACAATATGCAACAAGTTTTAGTTTTGAATCACTTCACTTGTAACACAACTCCTGTCTACAGTTCCCTTCAAGTATCTTAACACATGTTTTGCTGTTACCATATGCTGTTCTTTTGGTTCGGATAAGTGTTGAGACAACTTACTGACAATAAACCTTAGATCAGGTCTAGTACATGTCATTACATAAATCAAGCTGCCTACCACTTCACGATACCTATTTTGATCAACAGATTCACCTTCATTGTCAAATTGTTGTTTATACTCACATGGAGTCGATCTTGCCTTGCAGTCAGACATGTCAAACCTTTGCAATATTTTCATGATGTACCTTTTCTGGTTCATCTTTATTTCACCATCTGTCTGTGTGAAATCAATGCCTAGAAAGTTCTTAAGTTTGCCAAGATCTTTCATCTTAAATTTGGCTTGTTTGACTGTTGCTTCCTGCAATGATAAGATCGTCAACCCAGATTATCAAAATAATCCTTTCACCTTTAGATGTTAGTTTATTGTAAACACAATGGTCAGCCGGGTTTTGAATAAAACCATTTTCACTTAGATAATCATGGAGCATTTTATTCCAATTCCGTCCTGATTGTTTCAGAACATACAGTGATTTGTTAAGTTTACAGACCAGTTTCTCCCCCTTCTCTGACTTAACCTCAAATACTTCAGGTTGTCCCATAAAACACTCACAGTCTATAGGAGCATGTAAATATGCTGTTTTAACATCCATTTGATGCAACTCTAAATCATGTTGTACTACAATTTGCATTAGACTATGTACAGATGTCATATTTGCAGTTGGAGAAAAGGTTTCCTTATAATCAATACCAGACACTTGACTATAGCCTTTTGCTACATACCTGGCTTTGCATGTTTTAACTGGGTTCTCTTTCACTGTGTAAACCCATCTGCCCCCCACTGCATGTTTACCGTCTGGCAGTGTGGTCAGGGTAAATGTGTCATTTTCCCTCAGTGAATCCATTTCCTCTTCCATAGCTTTAGCCCATAATTGAGAATTTGGTGATGTCATAGCCTCCTTCAATGTTTGGGGCACATTTATAACAGTAATCAAGGGTTACTTCTTCTTGGTCATCAGATTCGACTTTACACTCATAATCCTTTAAATATTGAGGAGGTTTTCTTTCCCTTTGTGGATAAGATGTACTCTGGAAATATTGAGGAGGTTTTCTTTCCCTTTGTGGATAAGATGTACTCTGGCTACTTTGGCCTTCACCTGTCTCAATGTTATCACAAATCTCAGTCTCATTTTCCTGTGACTCTTTTGTGATTACATTTGCCTTTTCAGTTTTTGGTAGGTGGTTTACAGCTTTCCTCATACTGAAATCTTCATCACCCGTTTCCTGCTCTGTTTGAGTCTAATTCTCAATGACATTCTTGGTGATGAATTTGACCAACCTATTTTTAAGTACTTTTCATGTGTCAGGATAAAACACCAAATAAGCAGGGCTGTTCTTATCATAGCCTACAAAAATGCCCTTTTCATATCTTGAATCCAACTTTTTCTTGTTTTGCTTGTAAGCATAGCATGGTGACCCAAATGTTCTCATTTTTGAAAGGTTAGGCTTCTTTCCTGTCAACATGTAGTATGGAGTCTGTCCTACAAGTTTGTTGTAACACCTATTTCGAATGACAGCAGCAGTCATAACTGCATATGTCCACAACTCTTTTTTGGTAGGTCACTCTCAATTAGCATGCATCTTGCCATTTCAAACAATGTTCTCCCATTTCGCTCAGCTGTCCCATTTTGATGCAGTGAATAAGGAGCTGAGGTCTCATGTCTAATGGCATTTCTACTTAGTGATGACTGAAATTGACAGAAGTATACTCTGTACCATTATCAGATCTAATGCATTTGATTTTTCCATACGGTGAAACGTCAGCAATGTACTTCTCAGTAGCCTTGACTGTGTCACTCTTCGATTTAAAAAAATAAACAAAAACTGCTCCTGAATAGTCATCAGTAAATGCTAATGTGTATCTGAACCCATCTTTAGCTGTAGGATCTATAGGTCCAGACAAATCTGTGTGTACAGGCTGCAGTGGAGCCTTTGCCCTTTCATCTGGCTCTCTGCTCCTGCTCTGAGCAAATTTATCTTTTGTGCACACTTCACATGTCAAATTAGATGTATCAGTTTTACCTTTAATTGTCATACCCTCTGTGACTTTTTGCAATTTTAACACATCTTCGTAGTTACAGTGACCTAGAATTTCGTGCCATGTTTTTATATCATAACAAGTTGTTATAGCGCACAAAACGTTTTCAGCCATCCGGCCTTCATCAGGGTGCAAATGACAAATGTGACAAACACAACTTAAATAGGCTGTACTTGACAACAGGTGGGAACAATCGGCAATCAGTCAACAGGCTAGGTTGACGTCATGATTAGTAGCAGGACTAGATTGACAGGTAGATATCACAATTTCACAATATCACATAAATGTGTATGATGGCTATGTATGAAAAACAACAAATTGATACATATTACAATACAATATTTTCAGACCTGTATGGAATACACTGATGCACACTGATGAAGGCCGGATGGCTGAAAACGTTTTGTGCGCTATAACAACTTGAAAATAAAAACAACGATATTCCGAGTGCGGTCCCTACCTCCTTTTTTGCAACTTAATTAATGTTGGACTACGCACCTGTCTGAGCGCAGTGGTTACCCCCCTTTTCTACTAAAATGTATATCATAACACCCATGACATTCATCAACATTGTCATCATTAACTGTGTTTAAATAAAACAATCTATCATACACCTTAATATCAAATGTCATACCGTTCTCATGAATGAGCTTGTTCTGTCCTTCTTTGAATACGACCGTGGCTCCATTGGTCATCGCTGCTTTGACCGAGAAAATGTCTTGGGGAAAGGATGGGACGTGCAGCGCCCCCGTCAGCATCGTCTCCACCTCTCGACCCGTATTGTCTTTCAGCCAAACTTTGGCTGCACCTCTCTTCAGCGCTATGCCAGAGGCCCTCACTCCATCAGCCAACTCCAGGACATGTTTTCGTGGCTCGAAACTCTCGTCAAAGTCTTTGAATTTGTTCATGTCAGTCACTATGTGCGATGTAGCACCGGTGTCGACCATAAGCCCTCTTTGCTTCAGTCCATTGCCTGGGTCGCTGTCCACCTGTCGTTCGCGGGCCTTGAAGGCGAATGTGTGGTGGTGGTCGTGGTCCTCTTCATCCACGGCCTGTTTTACGTTGTCTCGTCGTCCTCTCCGCCTGCAGTTTGCATCGCTGTGCCTGGAACTCCTGCAAAAACGGCACCACTGTCTCTGTTGTTCCCCGTGACCAGCAGCCTTGCACTCGCGGGCCATATGGCCCTTTTGGCCACAAGTATAACAGGTCAGCAGCTTCACATCAAAGTCTTTGCCTCTTACTTTCATCACGCTGTCATCAACTGAGCTCCCACTGAACTTCTCAGTGCTCTCGTAGCTCCTCAGCTTGGTCTTGAACACGGCGAAGGTGATCTTCTCATCACTTTGTGTAGTGTGGATAGAAAACGGCTTAAATGACGCTGGCAGCCCCTTCAGAATCATAGCTATCAATAAACCGTCACTTAAAATCTCTTCTGCATTCCTCAGTGCTGTGATAGCAGTCTCTGCTCATATAATATAGTCTGTGATGCTTTCATTAGCATATTTCTGGAGAAACGTAAGCTCTGTATACAAGCTGATCACACACGGTTTTCCTGTACTTGCGTAGTGATCCCTCAGAATCTTCAACGCCTTTCTCCCATTGTCCGCTGCATCTCTCATGACCAGAGACAAACTTGTATCGTCCAACAATTGAATAAGTTCAGCGTAGACTTCTTCATTTTTATCAGCGTCTTCTGCGGCTCTTACCGCGGCTGTCAGGCTCTTTCAATATGGTGCTTTTCAGCCCAAGAAACTTTGTTTCCCACAACTCATAGTTTTTCTCATCTCCGTCAAAGCACAAACGATTCCATCGGCTTCCAAGATCCTTTCTGGGCCCATAACCTGTTGGCGCAGCAGCCATTTCCAGCAAAGGTCTAGATAGCCTTGGACTACTACAGAGGAATAAAAGACGCCGCACACTTGCATTGTAGTTTCACATACCACTGACTGAATCTCACAAGTGAGCCAGCAATGATCCCTTTATTAGAACCAGCTGTGTAATTGTCAGACTGACAGATATGATGTCAGCATAAGAGCATTCAAGAGATGAATCGTTCACGACAGTTTAACACAGACAATACCTTTCAAAACGTTGGCGGAGACGTGTATAATATCATATAACGGTAACTAGGGATGCACCGATATGAAAATTTGCCACCGATACCGATTGTTCAACTAACACAATCGGCCAATACCGATACCGATATTTCTGGCAAAAAATAAAAAATAAACATTTGTAATTTTTATTTTTTAATTTTTTTATGAAACTACTGTATATTTGTATGTCTCTAAATGTTTTGATGAATTGAAAATGGAGGACCCTTATGTAAAAAAGCCGAAAGTCTTTTTCTGGTCTTCATCCTCCAGTCCACTGAGCTGTACTGTATTGTACCCACTCTGCAATCTGTCAATAAAGCTTTCAATCAATCAATCAGACAAATGCATAGAAAAGCCCTTATTATAACCAAATAACAAAAAATTATATTATTGTTTATGAAAAGGTTTTAGCCCTATGCTTGACTATTATTTTAGCCATGGCAACAAATAAAATAATACTAATAAAATTAATAAATAAAATATTAAATAAATAGGCTACACGTCTCTATTTTTGTGTTACAAATTGTGCTCACCGATATGAACATAGGCCTCTTTACTTACTTAAAAAAAGGAAACATCAAGAAATATGTTTATGGAATTAATTCCACCATGCCATGTAGCACTATCTCTCTCCCAGTATGGTCTGCCGGGCTGCAGCTGGATACTATTGTCTCAACCAGAGCTCTCAACCAAAGCAATGCAACAGAATTTTTTTTATTGACAGTTGATTCTGCCAATTACGTCACACCGCTTGGACCCGCCTCTGCTGTTACAACCAATCGGCAAGCGCATATTCGTTTTTTACTTCCTGGATGTCCGCCATTGATCTGCAGCGAGTGATCAACAACAACGCGCTAATAACGTTATCTCCCCGCCGGCCATGAGTAGATTACCAGCACTCCGCAGGATGACCAAACGAGGCATAATGATTTTACTGCAACAAATGTTATAATAAAACAAAGCTTTTCTATACATTTGTCTGATTGAAAACTTTATTAACAGATTGCATAATGGGTACAACTCAGTACGGGCTCTGAGCAACGGAAGGAACTGAGCTATGAATTTAGTAATGCTTGCTACTTGCTATGTTCGGGTAAATAATATGCTGATGTTATTGAACGTGTAACACTAACTATATAACGTTAATGCCACAAAACGAATGCCTTTGTTAATCATAAGTAGTAACTTTGATGCAGTAGCTTGTGTGTGTGGGGGCGGCGTTGTGCAGGTCGCTTGACTGAACTTCTTTATTTTTTTGCCTTTTGACGCGACACAAATTGATGGATATTTATCGGCTACTGCCACCGGCACATTTGAGCTTATCGGCCGATACCGATACCCGACCGATACATCGGTGCACCCCTAACGGTAACGTTAATACTGTAATATAGCAGCGAGTGTCAACAAGAAAACCTGCTCCTCTTCTGATTAGACTTCACTTCCTGTGTGCACACTAAACCAAGCGTGTAACCCTGTGTAAGAGAATGGTTCCGCTCTAACTTGTGATTTTCACCAGCCCTTCCTGAGACAGATGCACCACCTGTCACACCATATTTGTAAAGCTTGATTGATTGTAGACACGCCCCCTTTTTAACTTTGGGGCCCTCTGATTGGTCGAGATGTTTAATGGGCGGGGCTTATGGGTATGTGTAAAGTGTCACAGCCAACTAGTGACACTGATTATTATGACATCATGTTCTTATATATGATTATGAGGAATGTCTGTAGATTCTTCCTCCCACTTGTGTAAAACTGTGAGAACTATGGACTGTGGACTCCGGAACAGTAACTTGTGTACACTACAATATCTTGCGTGATCCTGGAGAATGGAATCAATGGAATCAATACAGGCTATTGAGATCTTAGAGATAAGATGTTTTGTTTTATATAATCTTTTAAACTGTAATGGATATTTCCAATACAGTCCTTTTTTGTACCTTTCTAAATAAAAACAGCTTTTTATAATATCTTTTGAATCCTTGGACTGATTTCTGCCAGCAATGTGCCACGATGCCAGCCGCCGCCCTGATTTCCTAAAGAGGGTGACTATAAATGTACTGTAACCTCATACAGATTGAATCAATTGACTGGTTAATGCTTTTCAGCTAAAAGATATATATATATATATATATATATGCTATGTACTGTATAAATAATATACATGGCAATGTTTGTTGTTTGCGGGTTCCGGTGTCTCTGTGTCCGACGGACTCTGTCGAGTTATGTGGGAAGTCGGTGTTCGAGTCACTGCAGGACTTGAGGACCGATACCATGGATCGACGGATCTGACGGATTGACGGGAGGTACTGGGGCGTGCAAACGATGATTACGTGTTAGTACTCTAATGTTACATTATTAACAGTGGTAATATTTATTAACAAAGTAGTAATACAACCAAGCTTTCAAATGAGCAGTATTACAAGCCCTTTCGTAAAATGATGATAATAATGATGATGATGATAATAATATAATTTTTATTATAGGCATATAAGAGTTCTCCTAGACATACATTCGGTTTATTACAAACAAGAAGAGATTAACAACTCTTCATACTTACATTTCATATCAACTGGAGATAACTAGACCAGTGACTTGACGTAATCTTGACAGAAATAGTAATTGACTCGAGAACTTGGCGAGTTTAGCACCTCGCTGGGGGATATCGAGCGGCTTCAGGCTTATATCTCGAGTAGGTGATTGAGATATATAGAGACTACCTGTAGCATTTAACATGGCGTCCCTTGGGTTAGGGCTGAGATCGGTAAGATAACAGCCAAAATAAAATAAAATAGAAATATTGAAAAACGGAGAACCGAGCTTTAGAATACACCGGACAAAGGATATTGATCTGTGTGGCCCTCAGTTGAAAGCAGTGGCAAATTAAAGGCATCTGCATAGTGGGGGCATTGCTGGTGGAGCGGTTGAGGCCGCAAAATTGGATTAAAGAAAAAGAAAGTAAAGAAAAGCCTCTCTCTAAAATGTCTGGCAGTTTAGAGAGACATCAGCGCAGCCATACAGGCTGGCAGCGCCGGCTAATAAGCTGGTGCTAACTGGAGGCTACAGGAGGCTAGATAGCCCGAGCCCACTTGGAATGCAGGCTAACTAGCCACAAGAATGAGCTGGCCCTAGCCAGACAAGAGCTAACTAGCTCCCCACAGGCTAACTAGCCAGGAGTGAACTGAATGCTAACTGGATGGCTACCTAGCCCGAGGCTACATGAGGCTGCCAAAACGGTGCCCACTGGAATGCAGGCTAACTAGCCACAAGCGAACTGAATGCTAACTGGATGGCTACCTAGCCCGAGGCTACATGAGGCTGCCAAAACGGCGCCCACTGGAACACAGGCTAACTAGCCACAAGTGAATTGAATGCTAACGTGAGGCTGCCAAAACGGCGCCCACTGGAACACAGGCTAACTAGCCACAAGTGAATTGAATGCTAACGTGAGGCTGCCAAAACGGCGCCCACTGGAACACAGGCTAACTAGCCACAAGTGAATTGAATGCTAACGTGAGGCTGCCAAAACGGCGCCCACTGGAACACAGGCTAACTAGCCACAAGTGAATTGAATGCTAACGTGAGGCTGCCAAAACGGCGCCCACTGGAACACAGGCTAACTAGCCACAAGTGAATTGAATGCTAACGTGAGGCTGCCAAAACGGCGCCCACTGGAACACAGGCTAACTAGCCACAAGTGAATTGAATGCTAACGTGAGGCTGCCAAAACGGCGCCCACTGGAACACAGGCTAACTAGCCACAAGTGAATTGAATGCTAACGTGAGGCTGCCAAAACGGCGCCCACTGGAACACAGGCTAACTAGCCACAAGTGAATTGAATGCTAACGCGAGGCTGCCAAAACGGCGCCCACTGGAACACAGGCTAACAAGCCAAGAGTGAATTGATGGCTAACTAGCCAAGAGCTAACTAGCTCCAAACAGGCTAACGAGCCAGAGCTAACTAGCTCACAACAGGCTAACAAGCCAAGAGTGAATTGATGGCTAACTAGCCAAGAGCTAACTAGCTCCAAACAGGCTAACGAGCCAGAGCTAACTAGCTCACAACAGGCTAACAAGCCAGTGCTAACAGGAAGTGAACTGGCCCTAGCCAGACATGAGCTAACAGCTGGCTACCAAGCCAGTGCTAACAGGAAGTAAACTGGCCCTAGCCAGACACGAGCTAACAGCTGGCTACCAAGCCAGAGCTAACGGAAGTGAACAGGATGTCTCACAATCATTCCCACATCACCGAGGACGAGGAATTACCCTCGGATGATGGATTGGGAGTTTCTACACCCAGCAGGGGGTTAGACTACCAAAGAGAACGGGGAACACACCCAGAGTCCCCTGAGACGCTTGCGGAAAGTGAGGAATTCACGGAACCAAGCAAATCACAATACCCAGAGCTGCCGGCTGTACAGCAGGCAGTAATTGGCACAGGAGAAAAACCTTACTGCTGTGACCAGTGTGGAAGGAGCTTCAAGACGAAGGCTCACCTTAAACGTCACCACATGGTACACACAGGAAAGAAACCTTACTGTTGTGCCCAGTGTAAGAAGACCTTCAAGACGAAGGGAGAGCTTAAAAGTCACCACTTGGTACACACAGGAGAGAAACCTTACTGTTGTGCCCAGTGTGGAAAGACCTTCAAGACGAAGGGGGATCTTAAAAGTCACCACATGGTACACATAGAAGAGAGACCTTACTGCTGTGACCAGTGTGGAAAGAGCTTCAAGACGAAGCGTCACCTTAAACGACACCACGTGGTACACACAGGAGAGAAACCTTACTGCTGTGGCCAGTGTGGGAAGACCTTCAAGACGAAGGCAGAGCTTAAACACCACAGACAGTGGAGGCAGCCATGCAGGGTGCCAACCTGCAAAACTGGAGCAGTTAAAGGTTATGTGTCTTGCTCAAGGACACTTCGACACACTACCTGGGACAAGCTGGAATCGAACCAGGAACCCTCTGATTGCCAGACGACCGCTCTGCCTCCTGAGACACTGTTTATGCAGTGTGAAAGTGCGGTCAAGACGGAAGTGTCAATTAAAGAGCAATGGTTGAATCATGAAGATTCTCAACGTGAACAATCCATAGATCTAGACCACAGGGAACTGACGGTGGAGGAATCACCACAAAATAAGGAGAGGGATGACGACTGGATGGTTATGTGTGTGGTCATGTCGGACCTGACATTTGAACCCACAAATGGAGACCCTGTTCTGCCACAGGATATTGGAAATGGAAAAAACCAAGAAGACGATGTAGTCATTCTTCCTCTTTGTGAGGCGCAAGGCTCCACCTCAAAACGAGCAGCAACGTCTCCCTCCACTGACATAGAGGTGTTCGACTCTATAGACGAGTTCCTAAAGGCCAAGAACATCAATTATGAGCACTGTTCCATTTTCTATGGACCAGAGGAGAAGAAACATGCTGGCTATGACGTACTACGTGAACAGGTGTACAAACGAGACAGGGCCATGGCCGAAATAGCCAGGAGAGAAAGAAACTGGTTGAACGAGGCCCCGTCCATAAGCCCAATCCGAGCCCTGAGACACCTCAAAGGTCTGGAGATTCCCGAAGGGGCTCCAATGGCCCAAATGATGGAAAGAGAAATAAGAACCCCCGGTCAAGATCCAGGGGAAAACATGGGGGAGAAACTAACCCCAGAGCAGCATGCAGAGGTGAGGACAAAAAGGGAGGGATTCAAAGCCCGGAAGGAGAATCAATAGTATCCTTACCTTCTGGGGCCCTGACACATGACACTCAAGCAAGTGCAAACTGCACTTGACATACAGCTCATCTGTCAAGAGGAATAATATATAGTGTTATTGTCATTTAGGAAGAAACATGACATAGAATACTACATGCATTTTGTATATATTTTAAGTATAATATGTAAAGATGTCCGTTCTTGCTCTAAACCCAGAGTAAAGTAAAGTGAATTTGTAATCTATTTCATTGAGAAGGGATTTCCTGACAGTAACTATTTGGTAGGTTAGCACCCTACCAACCATATCAGCTGCATGAGATGTACACTCACCAGCGCCTATGGATAAAAATTGAGACTCTGCAAACTCTCATCAAGCTTAGCACCTTGACGCGGGGGGACAGAGCGAGCATCAGGGTCTCTATATCCGACGGGCCTATCAGATTTGTGGGGGCTTGGAAGCTTCAGCATACAGGACGCTGTAGTGCTGGGGCGGCCAAGTCACTGGTTTATAGGTCTGTCAAAACGGATTGGAGGTTCCGGGGCTTAGAACATGAGTTCAAGTGAGTTGGGCTGTATACTAATTGAATAGGTATTAACAGCCGAAAAAATATGAACTGAAATAACTGCTGTCAGGTGCCTCTGGAATAAAATAATACCTACTACAGTCACTTGACCGTGAAGTAACATAATGCTTACTTAGTCAAAACTTAAGTAGAAAACTACTTGTGAATAGCAGGCCAAGGGAGCCTTAAAGACAAAGGCCAAGGGAGCTTTAAAGTCACTTAAACTTGAAGTAACATAATGCTTACTTAGAGTTTAACAGGCCGAGGGAGCCTTACAGTCACTTGAACTTGGAGTAACATAATGCTTACTTGGAGTCAAAACTGAAAACTACTTGCGACTAGCAGGCCGAGGGAACCTTAAAGTCCAAGGCCTAGGGAGCCTTAAAGTCACTTGACCGTGAAGTAACATAATGCTTACTTAGTCAAAACTTAAGTAGAAAATGACTTGCGACTAGCAGGCCGAGGGAACCTTAAAGTCCAGGGCCAAGGGAGCCTTAAAGCCAAAGGCCGAGGGAGCTTTAAACAGTCACTTGAACTTGAAGTAACATAATGCTTACTTGGAGTCAAAACTGAAAACGACTTGCGACTAGCAGGCCGAGGGAACCTTAAAGTCCAAGGCCGAGGGAGCTTTAAAGTCACTTAAACTTGAAGTAACATAATGCTTACTTAGAGTCAGAACTTAAGTAGAAAACAGGTAACAGGTCACCTAAACTAGAAGTAACCTAAATGTTTACTTAAAGTCAGAATAAGTCCTGCATAAGTCCTGCTACTGTGACGGAAGTGGAACCAGCGTAATCATACAGGCTGGTGGCGTGTTGCTTAATGACAGTGGAAGAGTGCAAGGGCGCTTCCGCATTCTTCGCCGCGCATGCGCATGAGGTCCTCGCTTAGTTCAGACGCCCCATTCAACACGGTGAATCCCAAACTCGAAACTCCGTTAAGCTCCAGAGAGAGAGGCTGAAAACCGCCAGTTCTTGCCCGACGGATGGGAGCCGAATCGGGATCCGAGTTTTCTGATGAATAGCCCCAAAACATAGAGGTCACGATTCGCGAACGGCGCCGGCTTCGCTGACCAGAGCTCTCTCAGATTCAAAATTGCAGCCTGGAACATACATGTTTCGGAACCAATGTGTAACTAGACAGTTACAATATAACATTTATATTAATTAACCCAGTTAATGCCTTAAGAGAAAGAGTCTGGTGGTCAATTACTACGGAAATGTTGTTTCTTACTAATAATAACTAATTCCGCGGTCAATATAAGTCTCTGTGATACTTTCTGAATATGATTTGGGAATGGGCAGGGTTATATTAGAAGAAAGACAGTGTAAACAAAAAATAAACAGGGTAGTGCACCTTGTTGTGTTGTGTATCCTGTTTATTTTGTCATTATTATATTCAGAGTTAATTATATTGTTTACACTGTCTTTCTTCTAATATAACCCTGCCCATTCCCAAAATCGCGACCTCCATGTTTTGGGGCTATTCATCAGAAAACTCGGATCCCGATTCGGCTCCCATCCGTCGGGAAAGAACTGGCGGTTTTCAGCCTCTCTCTCTGGAGCTTAACGGAGTTTCGAGTTTGGGATTCACCGTGTTGAATGGGGCGTCTGAACTAAGCGAGGACCTCATGCGCATGCGCGGCGAAGAATGCGGAAGCGCCCTTGCACTCTTCCGCTGTCATTAAGCAACACGCAGGCTGGTGTTATCAGCAGGAGCTGGGTCTACAAGAGGCTACATAGCCTGAATCTACAAGCAGGCTAACTAGCCAGAGCTAACACCAGACATAACAGTTACTAACTACCCAGTCTGGACCGAGTCAAGCACAACACAGGGTTGACCCCCTGTGCAAGAAGGAAATGGAAGGAAACAACAGTCCGAAAGGCCTGTGAACAATGTGCGATGGTAAGGGGGACAAAACCTGAACCAGTGCCATCGGGACGAATAGCAGTATCTGAAAGCAGGACTGAAACTACTGGAGGAAGACCGGGATAGGTCAAGCTCCAGAGCATCCTCAAGGTCCTCACCTAGACCTCCTAGACCTCCTAGACCTCCTAGACCTCCTAGACCGGAGGCCCGCATATCCTGTGACATGGAGACAGAGAGACATCGGCCTGGACCCAGGTTACAGGGCGACGAGAGCCCTGAATGGACCTGAAAGAGAGAAAAGAAATGAGTCCTCTGTGGACTGTATCTGTGATGTCCTGCGAGGCCTACGGACAGGGTCACACGACCAGGCCAACCACACTTCAATAGAGGACTGCTGCTACAATTCTCGGGGACCCGTGGGGTCGCCCGAGAAGTGACAATTCAACCTACCTCAAACTATGGGAGAGATCTAAGAGGTCAGAGGGGGTGACCACAAGAAGACCACCAGGTGTTGTATTCAGACGACAACACCTGGGTGCGTTGGCCGGGAACAACAGATGCAAGTCTTCCCGCCGGATACCAAGCAACAACGTGACCCCTATCCTGTCGGGCCGTCCAGCCAGGGAACAACAGATGCAAGTCTTCCCGCCGGCTACCAGGGTAACAGGGAACCAAGATGACAGAGGGGGTGTGGAGAGTCACAGCCACGTGACCCCGCAATCGCCATCTCGTCCCCCAGTACAGACGCTATTAAGACAATGGAAAATGACCGACCAGGATGACAGAGGGGGTGTAAAGTGTCACAGCCAACTAGTGACACTGGTTATTATGACATCCTGTTCTTATATATGATTATGAGGAATGTCTGTAGATTCTTCCTCCCACTTGTGTAAAACTGTGAGAACTATGGACTGTGGACTCCGGAACAGTAACTTGTGTACACTACAATATCTTGCGTGATCCTGGAGAATGGAATCAATGGAATCAATGGAATCAATACAATAGGTTTATTGTATATATTTGTTTTAAATCTAGGCATATGTTACTATAGGTGTCTAGATGTGATATGTATTCTGGCTGGTAATGCCCAGTCAGAAAGGAATTGAGAAGAAACACGTTATGTGTAAACACATGTTAAGTGCCACAAGTCAACTAGTGACACTGGTTATTATGACATCCTGTTCTTATATATGATTGGAGCTATGTATGTGACCTGTATATTCTTTATACACTTTAAGACCATGTTACAGTTAATGTGCAGTCGGAATGGAGGCAGAAGCCTTTTTTGATAAGTGCAGTCTCTGTTAAAGGGGGGGGGGATGTGCTCTCTCTATCTGTGGCCTTGAGCTAAGAGCAGGCCCGAGCTGAGAGCAGGTTGGCACATGTTAACTCCTGCCTGTCCTGCCTGCATAGAGTAAAACATGTAACCAATGATTGGTACAGGTATATTGTATATATATATATATATATATATATATATATATATATATATATATATATATACAATATATACAATACAATATACAATATATATTGTATATTGTATATAGTACAGGTATATTGTATATTGTACACTACACAGGCCAGTTCTTCCCTCTCAATACTGACTGGAGCCCAGAGGAATGTACGGAGCCTCTCTGCTCCAGAGGGACTTTCCACTCTGTTACTGTTACAATTACTTTTTAAGTTACAAATCAGTGGAGTAGACGGCAGCCAATGACAACTAGAAGGGGAGGAGAGTTGGTCATTGTGTGGTGTACGTTGGTTGGCTAGTGAAATGACATCATGGTGATATCACTGTTTTTGGGCCAATAGAACAGAGGTCTTGACATGATATAAAAATGACTGCTCCCATTCGAGAGACCAGAATTTCAGAGTTTTCCATGGCAGGCACAAGCCGTGTCAGGCTATTGCGATCTTAGAGATAAGATGTTTTGTTTTATATAATCTTTTAAACTGTAATGGATATTTCCAATACAGTCCTTTTTTGTACCTTTCTAAATAAAAAGAGCTTTTTATAATATCTTTTGAATCCTTGGACTGATTTCTGCCAGCAATGTGCCACGATGCCAGCCGCCGCCCTTATTTCCTAAAGAGGGTGACTATAAATGTACTGTAACCTCATACGGATTGAATCAATTGACTGGTTAATGCTTTTCAGCTAAAAGATATATATATATATATATATGCTATGTACTGTATAAATAATATACATGGCAATGTTTGTTGTTTGCGGGTTCCGGTGTCTCTGTGTCCGACGGACTCTGTCGAGTTATGTGGGAAGTCGGTGTTCGAGTCACTGCAGGACTTGAGGACCGATACCATGGATCGACGGATCTGACGGATTGACGGGAGGTACTGGGGCGTGCAAACGATGATTACGTGGTAGTACGCTAATGTTACATTATTAACAGTGGTAATATTTATTAACAAAGTAGTAATACAACCAAGCTTTCAAATGAGCAGTATTACAAGCCTTTCGTAAAATGATGATAATAATGATGATGATGATGATAATAATAATATTATTTTTATTATAGGCATATAAGAGTTCTCCTAGACATACATTCGGTTTATTACAAACAAGAAGAGATTAACAACTCTTCATACTTACATTTCATATCAACTGGAGATAACTAGACCAGTGACTTGACGTAATCTTGACAGAAATAGTAATTGACTCGAGAACTTGGCGAGTTTCTTTTAAATGTAATGAACCTGTACGTGCAATTTCCTGCAATATAGAGCCTTCAATCTTGACCAATAAAGCTGCTCTTTTCACTATAAAACTCAGTTTATATTGCAGTATGATAGCCAATTACTATAATAATAATATATTATACTGTATATACACTGTATATTGATTTTTCGCTCATTAATTTTTATTAAATCAATCTCCTTTCAAATAGGCCAAGTTTTTAATAAGAAAGAGAAAAAAGATATATTTCCATTACCTGTAAATCTTGTGTCTCTTTCTCGCCTTCTCTGCCTCCTCCCTGAGTCTGCAGTGCACAATCATGACATCGATCTAAAAAAAAAAAAAAAAAAAATTGAGGCCCCTCGTCACTATAGGCCCACGGGCCGCGGCCGTCGTTAATCCGGCCCTGCTCGTCTGCCATATAGATAGCGATAGCGTTAACGTTTGGAAATGAAGTCAACGTCATCCAGCTGAGCTCACACCACATATCTAGATAACGTTAGCTAGCGGCTAGCACTAAAGCTAACGCCAACCAGAGAGGGAAACGTTATTATTATTTATTCGAGGAAACCGTATGATTGACCAGATCGCAATTCGGGACCGTGAAACACTTTTATGTATTGCGTGGTAGAACCGTAGAAGTTCTACTACCACTCAATAGTAACTTATGTCTAACATAATCCTTTTATTTGAACAACTTACTGGAAAAGCCTGCCTGCCTCACTGCCTGCCACCAATATTATGACACACTCTGTGAGCTTTGATATTTACACTGACTCCTGCCTGCAGCCAGACTGCAGCTGTGAGGCAGTGAGCCAAGCTCTACGCGCTGGAGAGAACTGGATCAAACCATAATGGGGCAGGGGGGTTCGCAATCTTTGGAAACTTAAAAACGTGTTATTAAGTGTCATTGCGTATTATTAATTTGATTGAAATTACGTAGTTATGCTTAGATTTATATATTGGGGGGGGGTATATCATATTTTTCATATGATCAAAAAGTGGTGGAGCAAGATCATATCCTTGCTCCCCCAAGTTCAATAGTGGGAGAGCACGTGCATCGTCTGCTCTATTGCGCAGGCGTCTATGCCTGTAGCATTTAACAGTATGTCATACCTTATAAGGGCATATAACCAAGTTTGATGGATTGTAACCACGCCCCCTTTTTGAGATGATTTATGACCCCTTAGGGCTTCTCTGATTGGTCGAGAGGTTCAAGGAGGCGGGGCATCCGGTTTAGGAGGTGGGACATCCGGTTTCGGAAGGGGAGGGACATCTGGTTACGGAAGGGGAGGAGTTTTTAGATTGTTTTCAAAATAAACGTTTTTTTAATTTTAATTTTTTCAAAATAAAAGTTTTTCAAAATAAAATATTCAAAAATTATTCTTTTTTAGTGTCAGAAATAAAATATTAAATTTTCTTTTTTTTCAGATTGTATTTGTGTATTCCAAGGTTTTCAGATTAAACATTTCACAATATGTATTTGTGTATCTTAAGAATATAGTTTCACAATAAGTATTCCAAAAGTCTTAAGAAAAATACAATATCTTCACATTATGTATATGTGTATTCCAAGGTTTACAGATTAAACATTTAAAGTGTGTGTGGTTTAAGTTACAGAATTAAGAATAAGTGTATATGTTCAGAATGTATATGTGGGGGTATATTTTTTAAGCAAAAATACAATATGTATATCTTCAGAATAAAATACAATTTGTGTATTCCAATTGCCAAATGTAAAATACAATGTATTATTCTTCAGAAATGTTCAATAGCCGTTCTGTCAGTATGCTGTTTGTGAGTAGAAAGTGCTTTCTTCCAAATGGTGTGTGTGTGTAGAAAGAATTCTCCGCATGCTGTGTGTGTCTCCACTCCGTAGGGTGAAATGACGCTCTGGAGGTTCACTGCAGTTCTGAAACTGTCATGATTCTGAAAGTGACACCCCCTTAGCTGTCATAGAGGCGGGGGGAGAATGAAGATAGCGAATGGGATGGCTCAAAAGTGCCGTATTCAGCTTCTGTCAAGTCCAAAAGATTTACGATGTGTCTTACTTCCCCCTTTCTTCAGAGGCGTGTGTGGCTGGGTGTGTGTGTGTGTATGTTTGTGTGATTGTTTTTTTAAAAAGAAAATTACAAATGTAATGTGCCTATATTTTTTTGGTTTCATATGGAAGAGTGTGTTTAAGCAAAAGTCTAAATAAAAAGAAAATACAAATGTAAGTGAATAATAGGCTGATTTGTTTGAAAAAGAGTGATAACTTGTAAATAGGGGTTCTAACTAACCACAATAAGTATGTATGTATGTATGTATGTATGTATGTATGTATGTATGTATGTATGTATGTATGTATGTATGTATGTATGTATGTATGTATGTATGTATGTATGTATGTATGTATGTATGTATGTATGTATGTATGTATGTAATATATAGTGTTTGTGTGTGTGTATGTGTGTGTGTGGAGGATTTTTTTATTTTTTTTAAGAAAAATACAATGTGTCTATAAAGTGTAGAATATCACAATCTTTAGACACTTGTGTTCGGGGGCGTGAAGTTTAGACGACATGCAAACTCAGAGTAAAACTGTAGAACATTATAGTCACATTTACAGTCATCATTCAGATACAAATGGTTTATATCTTTGTAACATGAAAGTTAGTGTACAACATTATACTCATAGCATATTTTTTGTTCACACAATGGAAGGGGTCACATGAACACAATTTAAAACAGGTACTAGAATTAACGGATCAGATCCCAAATCCACTGTAACCTCACGCCTACTCACAAAGGCTATGGTTAATAAAACGTTATATTATTCTAACCTATATGGGCACATGTATAATGGACATTCAATTCCATCCATTTAATTCACACAACATATATATCTGAGTTAGGGGGCTAGGGGTTAACGTTTATGAATGTAGCATAAAATCATTAGAATTGTTATCGTGTAGCAATAAAACACAAAGTATGTTCATGAGAACATGCAGATTATTTATTAATTTCAGATTATTTGACTTGTTCCAAGACCAGATGACATTTGAAGGAAATTCAAGATATTATATGAGATGTTTTTAAAAGGGGAAGGAACTAATTTACTAGATTGAGTCAGACCGGGGTCTGAAGATGTCCAGGGCTAGGGTGTCTGTCTGCTGACAGTTTGGGACACGGTGCTTACAGAGAAGTTGTAGTTATTATTTCTTATTTCGTAAAACGAATACAATGTTGACTGACAAGGTTAAGAGGTAACAGATCAGAGAAATACTTTTGTCTTGTTTACATCAGAGTCCCCCATTTTCAATTAATCAGGGCCTATATGCAATGGCGTAACTCTCTCTCCAGGTGTGCCGGGGACAGATTTGTGGGCGTGGCGAGTGACGTCGCTGGGGGGGGTTAGGGGGGGCCCCCCCCCCCCCTCTCTACCTCGATTTTTTTTAATACCAGGGGTGCAATACCGCATTTTCCCAGGCGGTGGCGCCATTTCTCCATGTAAACGACACACTGAGCTCATACATACAGAATTACATTGCATTCAGAGATCTCCAGGGTTCAAACAACCAAAAAACAATTATCCTCCTCTAAACCACCATTTCATCTCTGATGGCTCCCATTGTGAAATGTATTTACAATACAAGGATGTTACAATACTTCCATTGAATATGACAACAACAACAACAACAACAACAACAACAAAAGCTATGGTATGTCATAAATGTATAGATGTAGCAGTACTGTCTATCTGTATGTCATGTGTGTCATATGAAGCCAGACCAGTACTCTCAGGTTCAAAATTTAATGGCAGCCCCCCCTCTCTACCTAGATTTTTTTTTAAATACCAGGGGTGCAATACCGCATTTTTTGTATCTTTTTTGTATCACAAACAGTACTGTATTTGCAAATCTGGTATGTCATAAATGTATAGATGTAGCAGTACTGTCTATCTGTATGTCATGTATGTCCTGATTAATTGAAAATGGGGGACCCTGATACAGTACAGCTCAATACATACAATTGTTAAGGGGATGCAGACCAGAGAAAGACTTTCGTCTTGTTTACATCAGGGTCCCCCATTTTCAATTCATGACTGAGCTGTACTATACTGTACCCATTCTGCAATATGTTAATAAAGTGTTCAATCAATCAATCACTTGGCCCCAGAACCTGGATAAACACTTAGATTCCCAAAAGTAGTGATAGACTGTAGCCTGTAGGTACCCAGGTCTGTTTGACATTTCGAACATATTTAAAGGAGATATTGAACGGCCCATTTTGTTAGTTCTTTTTTCAATACGTTGCTGCAAACTATTATTTTTTTTAAATATTGAACCACACAGACAGCAATCAGAATACTGGCATTTCCATAACGCTTTCATCTCTACAGTATATTTTCAAAAACATAAGGAACAACTTAGCTTGAATTGTCTTTATTATGAAAACTAAAACAGGACGTTTGCATATTCTCAATGTTGCTGTCGACGTCGTCGCGGTCGCGTCGATGTGGGGACTTGCTTCTTCAAACCGGGTGGACAAAGTTTACAGACAAACGTTAGATTGTTTCCGTCTGAGTCAGTAGTGACTGATTGATTGATTGATTGAAAACTTTATTAACAGATTGCAGAATGGGTACAATACAGTACGCCTGTACGTTAATGCCAAGCATACAGTGCAAAAATGCTTCCGCATTCGTCACCGCACGCTAGTGCGGTAAAGCGCCCTTCTTTTCAGACAAATGCTACCGTGCGTGCACCGGCGGCGGCGTGCTCGCTCAGGTGCGTGCGTGCGCCGGCGTGCTCGCGCGAGGTGCCCGCGCATGCGCATGAGATCCCGCCTTGGTTGACACGAGCGGAGCTCAATATATATAAGTCACCGCCCATAAATTCAGTATCTAGCAATAGCTCAATTGGCAAGGACACATGGCTGTGGATCCTATGGCTTGTTTGCTGGCGAGTTCGAATCCCATCGAAAATATTTTTTAACGTGATTTTTTTTTAACGTGTATTCTTTCGCCGGTTAAGGTTAGGCATTGTTTCGGAGTTGGTTAAGGTTAGAACGGTTAAGTTTAGGCGCTGTTAAGGAGCTGGTTAAGGTTAGAGTTTGTCAAAGAGAATGGCAATATAAGGTTAAGGTTAAGGTTAGGCATTGTTTCGGAGTTGGTTAAGGTTAGAACGGTTAAGTTTAGGCGTTGTTAAGGAGCTGGTTAAGGTTAGAGTTTGTCAAAGAGAATGGCAATAGACAGCCTATTTCCGCGCGACCTGGGCGCTGGGCGGCGGAAAATGAAAGGCGCATTACTGCACGCTACTACGGTAAATTTTTACACTGCTTGCTTGGCATAAAGCTACACGCATACAGTACAGCTCAATACACACAATTGTTAAGGGGATGCAGACCAGAGAAAGACTTTCGTCTTGTTTACATCAGGGTCCCCCATTTTCAATTCATCTGGACATATATGACATACATGACATACAGATAGTCAGTACTGCTACATCTATACATTTATGACATACCAGATTTGCAAATACAGTACTGTTTGTGATACAGAAGGAGTCAGGAAAAGGGAGTATATACATTTGACGTAGAAACTGTACATTGGAGGAGGTTGGGTGGGGGGGGGGTTGGGTACACTGGGATATTGACAACCATACTGGGTAATCTACATTGGAGGTGGTTGGGGGGGGGGGGGGCACACTGTATATGCAAGCAAAACTGTACATTGAGGGGGGGGGGGGGGGGGGGGGGGGGGAGACACTGTACAAACAAACAAAATTGTACATTGGACTATTGACAAAACCATACTAGGTAAATGACTGTACATTGGAGGGGGTTGGGTTAGGATATTTACAGGGGCCAGTGTTGAATTGCAGTCTCCCGTAGGTGTCCCTTGAGAGAGGTTTTGAAAGTGGGTAGTGATCTTAACGTTAAACTATTTTAAATCCCCAAGCACCGACGTCAAGAGGTAGAGTCTGACTCTGAGCGAGTGCTGCTCTCGACCTGCTGCTGCGCAGCGCTCAGCTTCTGCTCGCAGACGCAGATTCAGCTGTTGTTGTGATGAGTCTGATGACGTAGCAGGGGTTGCCAGATCGGTTGGTTTTCCACATAATTTTAAAGCCTGTTTACGGTGTATTTTAACTGGGTTTTCGGCTGAAATACATATGAAATCTGGCACATCTTTGAACGCCGTTATAACAGAGTGCTGAGAATGAACGCACTTTTGAACTCCTAGTGCTCCTAACTACTAAGTGCAAGCCCAGATAAGTACTCGCTATTTGCATATCAATAGCGCCGGTCGTATTTAACACACCTGACGACCGGCGCTATTGATATGCAAATAGCGAGTGCACTCTCAGTTGATTTCAGGAACGCACCACACACACACACACACACTGCTGGTGTCGTCACTGCTGCTGGTTTAGCTCTAGATAAGGGCAAGAATGCGACCCCCATCTACTCCTCTTTGCATAATAGTAGGACAGGTAGTCAGAAGGGGGGGGGACATAACTGCATTCTGAAAAAATGGGGGGGACCCATTCCGCGGTCCCCCGTGGGAAATACGCCCCTGCCTATATGGCATACTGATAGACAGCAATGCTACATCCAGACATTTAGGACATAGCAGATTACAAATACAGCACTGTTTGTGAAAACAGTCCAGAAAATATGTGTCTGTCCAAGCTGTTTTAACTGTTTCATATGTCTTAAATTAAGACTTATTTCATGGATATAGATCACTTCAAAGCCTGAATGTCCATATACTGTTTAGGCCTACATTTTTAGGTCAACTTCCCCTTTTTAGCACGGTTCAAACCGTACCAACACATCTAACCCCCATTTATGTCACAGCACCACTGAAAATTAGGACAGAGTTTGGGGTAAAAGGCGTTCTATGCTAGCTAGACCTTCTGTGATAGCTATGTCTGTAATGGACTTTCAAAAATGTTGAAACTGTAGACCATTCACCACCCTATCTGATTTTAAAGTTCCAAATTAAGGGGATTTAAAGAATGAGAAGGGCTAATGTCCCTGCATCATTGCATAACGTGGTGTTATATTTTATATTTATGACCTGACCATCTCTCCCATACGAACCTCCTGCAGATCAATAACTTCCATCCTCTTTTTTACCCTGAAAAACCCATTCAATATAGTTTGCGGTGCCTCAAATGTAATGTTCAGAAAATATGTATTTTAAGGTCTTTTGTTGTTGCAGTCAATTAGAGCCACGTCTAGCTAAAAGAGGGGTCGATGATCTCAAATGACTACTTGGTAAACAACTTTCATGCATGAATTGGAACTATATTGTGGTACACACGAGTAAAACAGCCATAATATTGGCAAACAGCATTGTTCTAAACAGTGTATTACAAAATCTTTGTATCTAATGTAGACAATATGCAATTATATAATTGTCACCTGAAAACATATTGCAGGATATTTAGCAGAAACTATGGTAAATGTACTGTGGTGCATGTAAAAACATGAGTTTCTTTAATAGTTGGGTCTGTGTGTGTGTGTGTGTGTGTGTGTGTGTGTGTGTGTGTGTGTGTGTGTGTGTGTGTGTGGGTGGGGGGTGTGTGTGTGTGTGTGTGTGTGGGGGTGTGTGAAATGGGCCTTAGGTGTTAAAACGCCCTACATGGGGGTGAGAAGTTTAGCAGTTTAGAGGACATGCCGACTTAGAGCAGAACTATGGAACGGTTCACATAACATAATTATCCTCTCTACTGGATTATGTAATAATAATGGACAAAGTAGATTCAAGAGAACATGCAAACTATTTATTAATTTTAGCATACATGTCTGAAAATTTGACTTGTTCCAAGACCAGATGACATACGAAGGAAACTCAAGATATTGTATGAGGTGTTTTTAAAAGGGGCGAATTAACAATTTTTTTAGTAGATTGAATCAATAGTCAGAAGGATAATGCTATTTTAGTCAAGGGTTGAGATATATCACCCCTTGACACATCCCTACTTTGTAAGACAAGCAGTTTGATGTTGTAATTACAGTGATCTTCATTTTTTATCAATCTGCTTATTGTGTATTATTAGGTGTTTGTTTATGTTTTATCAGTAATTTGTACCAGATCTAGCTCGGGGAAAAAAAGGGTCCATGATCTCAAATGACTACCTGGTAAAAAGTATTGGTTGAGTGTCAAGGATACACATAAATTATAAACATCTAAAACCATGAAACTGACCGATACACTTAAAACAGACATGTCAACATAGTTTTTTTTACCTGTTTACACACTGATGAGGTAAAAAAAAAAAAAGTGTTTCAATACAGATGTATTTTTTAGAAGTTTAGTACGCTCAAGCCCCAAATGTATTTTCTTTAACCTGTTCTAAGGTATACAAATAGCACATTTATGAAGGACTTTGCAGAACAGCATCTAGTTTTTTTTAGCCCCCCCTGAGTTTTATGCTCTCAATATTTCGATATGCATTAAATCCTACACACGATAGGAGATATTCAAACAGCTCAAAGATGATAATTCTAAGGCAAACAAAAATGTAACTCACTCACCATAGTTAGTGTATAGTATGGCTAACATGTATGAAAGTAACATAAAACCGTTATTAGAGTCGTTGATACAATATTATAATTCATAATTATTCAGAAAAAAAAGCGAAATGCACTGTATTACCGACGGAGGTTGTGTGCTCCTTGTCCCGATGATTGAAGGAAATTCATTTTAAGAACTATTTAGCATGAAACATCTTAATACAAAGATGTATTTTATACATTATAATCATGAAAATAATGCAACGTTAGGTTTTACCGTGATTATAGTGTTCACAGATAGGAATGTATCCAGGACGGGGTCATTTATCAGTAACCCTGGACAGACTTGTGAAGTCAGAGATAGGAATGTATTATTCACATTCAATTATCCAAATGTACTCTGTTTGAGTCAAATTTACTCTGTGAAATGTATTGTGTAGCAAAAACAATTCATATTGTTTCAGTGATGGCCTGGCTGATAGGTCTATTGTCGACATGTCTTATTTCTACATGAAAAATTTGCTTCATTCACACAATAAATATGCTGTTTGTGAAAAAATTATGTATAATATCTGGATTGATTCACTGTATAGTAAATCCAGGGGTATAGTGGATCGACTATATTTTGTATGAAGCATCTTAAAACAATGAGGCATTTCATTTATAATATCAAAACATGTCTTATGTTCTATAAGATGTTCTTATGTATCTACAAGTCTTATGTAGAATGATGTAAAAAGAGTTCTACTAATATATTTTACGTTAAAAACGTGTACAAAAAAAGATAAATATCCGACTCCTTCTATGGGAATTACACCTTTTCTATACAAAACAAATGTGTTGGTATGCTTTATTGTAACTGTTTGAATGTTTGTTTGTTTTAGTGCAACACTACTGTCAGCAACATTTAAGAAGGGTGACCCCTTGAAAGGGTCTGAGATGCATTTAAGTCCTATTGATTTTTTCCATACCTTTGCAAGGATATGTATGACTGTGCTGCATTCATTTATTTTAAATTTGGTAGACTTTATGGTATTTATAGCTTATTCATGATTTAATGTGATACTTCTTATTGAATTGTTTAAAGAATGTGTTTAACCCGAGGGGCCATTAATGTATGTATTGTAGGACCTTACAAATATGATTTGATCATGATCCCAACAAATGGTAAAAATGTTTCAAGCATTACATTTTAAAGGGATCACATTCACACAGCTGAATATAGTTGCACAACTGGATAATATTTTTTTTAACATCTATAACTGTAAGGAGGAACTTAAAATCATTCAAAACAATTATTACACTTTTGAGGTAGAATGAAACGCAGTTGGGTATATTATAAAAAATGTATTAAAGAATATTGCAGATCATGCTGTAACCTTTTTTATCAATAATATAAGCGTGGATAACATCGATAATATGGTTAACACTTTCAGTGCCACTCACGAGATTTCTCTTGTTTTTTTATAGGTGGTTGCTAGCCACTCACGAGATTTCTCGGATCTTTTTTTATTTTATTTTTTTTGCGATCTGAAAAATTATTGCATCACCCGAGCCTACCCGAGTATAGCCGAGGGGCGCCGACGATCACTGTGGAAAAAAGCGCCCCCTGTCGTCTCCCAGATGACATAAGTGATTTTGGAATGGACTCAATGAAAATGAATGGGGAAAAAAATCCGGTACTCCACATTTTCCAGTTCACTGATCCAGCCGGGGTTACTAGAGTTCATTCTGGAGCCTCAGATCCCCGCGAATCATGGAGTTCTACTGTATCGCGTTGGATCCATACACGTATCGATTTTTTCAAATGGTGATCAGGAATTGGAATATACCAGTTGGATACCATCTGATGTCAGGTAAGGACTCTATGTTATCAGTGGTAGGATAATCAGAGTAAGTTTGATGAAGTTATAAGCTGTTTTGTGAAATGTCTTCTTTTGGTTTCACTGTAAAAGTCAGAGAGGAAATCAACGAGGCGATTATCAGTGCGCGGCCGTAATGTGCGTGCTTGCACGTATAATATTGATCATCTAGCGTTTATTTGAAAACGATTCATAAAAAGGCAGACGAATATCAACGTTGTGGAATATTCCACTAAAAGACGATTTTCATAGAATGCTCCAGAATGAGCTGTTTTTTTATATCAAAACGGGGGCTTTTCTAACTGCTCTGAAACGGCAACAACGCGATAAAAAAACAACCTGTCTTCACAGCACTGACTGGAAAATAGTCTTTGATAATGCGATGGGCAGATTAGACACATAGCCATAATTTAAAACATAGATTAGGCGATATTAACGTTAACATTGGCGCCGATGGTGGCATTCAAGCGGTAAAACGGAAAACCAGGCGTGGCGCTGAAAGTGTTAATATCTAAAGTTTCTAAACACTTATGATTTTTCAGTTTAAAAGCCGTAACATCCACTATTACAGTGTATAAACATAACAGGTGTGCTCTGTTAAAATTACCATTCATATGATCTAAAATAGTAACTAAGCCGTTTTCAGATAGAAGACTTTCATCCTCTGAGAGTGTCTCTATCATATATTGCCAATTATTTAGCAAGCCTTTCTCTCTCACCAGCTTCAACATATTTTCAAAAAGCCTTAAAGGGGAACTCCAACATTTTGGGAAATTAGCTTATTTAACATCTTCCCTGGAGTTAGACAAGAAGATTCATACCTTTTTTGTCTCTGTGCATGCATTTTAGCTTTGGGAATAGACGCTCCGTTAGCATAGCTTAGCTTCATCACTGGAAGTGAGGCAGGACAGTAGCCTTACAGTGCCTTACAGTGTATTGCAAGGTCTGACATTGACCAAATTTGATATGCATGACCTTGGTGGGCTCTAGGTCAACTCCTGAAAAGGGGGTCAATGTCAGACCTTGCAATCAAAAGTTAGCGGGCGCACTGAAATTATGGCAAGGGTTATTAGCCCCCTAACTTTTGATTGCAAAGTCTGACATTGACCCCCTTTTCAGGAGTTGACCTAGAGCCCACCAAGGTCATGCATATCAAGTTTGGTCAATGTCAGACCTTGCAATACACTGTAAGGCACTGTAAGGCTACTGTCCTGCCTCACTTCCAGTGATGAAGCTAAGCTATGCTAACGGAGCGTCTATTCCCAAAGCTAAAATGCACGCACGGAGACAAAAAAGGTATGTTTCTTCTTGTCTAACTCCAGGGAAGATGTTAAATAAGCTAATTTCCCAAAATGTTGGAGTTCCCCTTTAAGCGCAGGCTATTGACATTCCCGGTTACAGTGTACAACTGGGCATCGGTGACTTTATTAGCTATAGCATGTTTTAAAAGCAATGCGATATCATAGTTTATAGAGCTCATAATACAGCTGGTAGTCCTGCTGAAGAAATTCCCCATTTCCTATGCTACGATCATGATACTTTAAACAACAGCTGATACTTCAAAGTTTCTGTCAAGGACTGTGACTGTCAAAAAGATTGTGTGGGTGTGTATATCTAGGTGGATGTATTTCTGTATGGGGGTGGGGGCGAAGCTGCGGACGGGTCTATATGACGCTATATAGGCGGTCAGGGTTGGATAAAAACCTATATATTTAGAGTTCCCTCTTAGAGAGACCCTAGAAAATAAAAAATGGTGAGCAGTCTAGCTACATCTACTATACGCACGTCAGCCCGAGTAGCGCATTTTAAGGCTGAGTTACTTGCACCATCCAAATTTGGTAGCGTGTTTTACACCGAGATATGGCCCCTCAGGGATGGGGTCCTCGGATTCTGTTATGATGTTAAATTTGAGAGAGTTGTCTTCTACAAGACCCCCTTGGAGAATTTCCAGGGTGCTGTAAGAAGATCTGAGATAGACCTATCGGAGAGTGAATTTTGGCAGATAAAAAAAGCTTTGTATGAGGCCATGGATGGATTAGTGGGTAGAACGCTTAAGGATGGGCAGATATTCACCCTGGTAATAAGCTCAATAGACTACGGGTATGTGTATTACGGGCGGATATCTATAAAAAGTACTCTGGCTTTTGGTGTAGAGACTAATCTAACCATCTTCTCAAGGTTCCTTAATACAAGTCATGAGTATTTCCTATTCTCAGTACCGGTACCGGCCTGGTTAGAATGTCTTCGGACTTGCGGAATGGTTACTAACGATGCGGTTAAGGTGAGGACAGACCTGGCATATTTTAGAAGAAGGCTCCATCCAGCCGATGATTCAGAGGAGATGGATTGGGAGTGACCCAGCGAGGGAGCGGAGGATGGGGCGGGTCAACCCTAAATCCTCCTTTAAAAAGACTTACAGTGCATTTTGTACTTTTAGATAGCAATCATGGCTTTGTATGTGTCACATGAGGCTGATCCTGCTAACTCTGCATTGGATACACTAGATAGCCTGTCTCCACTATACACGCCTGACGATGTTGAGACACTACCCGCTGGCGGTTATAGATTCGGTGACCCTACTTCAACGCGACCAAACTTTGCTTACTATGTGAGACACGGGGAAGATCCTTCTAAGCATGCATCGGATACACTAGATAGCCTGTCTCCACTATACACGCCTGACGATGTTGAGACACTACCCGCTGGCGGTTATAGATTCGGTGCCTCTACTTCAATGCGACCAAACTTTGCTTACTATGTGAGACACAGGGAAGATCCTTCTAAGCATGCATTGGATACACTAGATAGCCTGTCTCCACTATACGCTCCAGACGAGGAAGTTGAGACATTACCCCTGTATGATTCAACTAAAACTTTTTCATTGCAAAGCCTCCTAGACACCCCTAGGACTAGTTACAGCCCTCTTACAACGATTTGGGAGACTTCATCGCCGGATTCACCACCGTCAAACCCCGTCAGGTGTATGGATCCTAATAGCCCCTGGTACACCCCTCTTACATCAGAATCTGATGTATTCCACCCTGACCCCGAAGAAATACCTATCGCTGATGTAACCAACAAAGCATCATCACTGCCATCCCCAACCCGGGGTATGATTAAGAGACTGTGTCCTACTAGAAGAAAAACCCTCCACTTCCCAATCAAAGTAGCTACTCTTAAAGCCTTAGTGACTGCCGCGGAGCTGTCAGGACAATTGTACATCGATGGGTAACCGGGAATGTCAATAGCCTGCGCTTAAGGCTTTTTGAAAATATGTTGAAGCTGGTGAGAGAGAAAGGCTTGCTAAATAATTGGCAATATATGATAGAGACACTCTCAGAGGATGAAAGTCTTCTATCTGAAAACGGCTTAGTTACTATTTTAGATCATATTGGTAATTTTAACAGAGCACACCTGTTATGTTTATACACTGTAATAGTGGATGTTACGGCTTTTAAACTGAAAAATCATAAGTGTTTAGAAACTTTAGATATTAACCATATTATCGATGTTATCCACACTTATATTATTGATAAAATAGGTTACAGCATGATCTGCAATATTCTTTAATACATTTTTTATAATATACCCAACTGCGTTTCATTCTACCTCAAAAGTGTAATAATTGTTTTGAATGATTTTAAGTTCCTCCTTACAGTTATAGATGTTAAAAAAATTTTTTATCCAGTTGTGCAACTATATTCAGCTATGTGAATGTGATCCCTTTAAAATGTAATGCTTGAAAACATTTTACCATTTGTTGGGATCATGATCAAATCATATTTGTAAGCAGGCATGCGTTGTTCATGGGACGGGGTTGCACTCTGTGCAACCCCATTAAGTACTCGCTATTTGCATATCAATAGCGCCGGTCGTCAATACATTCACACCTAACTTGTTGTGAATGGCATGTGTTACATTCCACTCGTAGAGTCTTTAGTCTGTGCTCAAGCGAGGGGACATTAAATGCGCATTCGCGGGAGCGCGCGCACGCGCCGGGAGCGCGCGTGCACATGGCGCATTAGGTGCGTGCAACCCCAGTTGATTTAAATAACGCACCACTGTTTGTAAGGTCCTACAATACATACATTAATGGCCCCTCGGGTTAAACACATATTCTTTAAACAATTCAATAAGAAGTATCACATTAAATCATGAATAAGCTATAAATACCATAAAGTCCACCAAATTTTAAATAAATGAATGCAGCACAGTCATACATATCCTTGCAAAGGTATGGAAAAACCTATCAATAGGACTTAAATGCATCTCAGACCCTTTCAAGGGGTCACCCTTCTTAAATGTTGCTGACAGTAGTGTTGCACTAAAACAAACAAACATTCAAACAGTTACAATAAAGCATACCAACACATTTGTTTTGTATAGAAAAGGTGTAATTCCCATAGCAGGAGTCGGATATTTATCTTTTTGTACACGTTTTTAACGTAAAATATATTAGTAGAACTCTTTTTACATCATTCTACATAAGACTTGTAGATACATAAGAACATCTTATAGAACATAAGACATGTTTTGATATTATAAATGAAATGCCTCATTGTTTTAAGATGCTTCATACAAAATATAGTCGATCCACTATACCCCTGGATTCACTATACAGTGAATCAGTCCAGATATTATACATTATTTTTTCACAAACAGCATATTTATTGTGTGAATGAAGCAAATCTTTCATGTAGAAATAAGACATGTCGACAATAGACCTATCAGCCAGGCCATCACTGAAACAATATGAATTGTTTTTGCTACACAATACATTTCACAGAGTAAATTTGACTCAAACAGAGTACATTTGGATAATTGAATGTGAATAATATATTCCTATCTCTGACTTCACAAGTCTGTCCAGGGTTACTGATAAATGACCCCGTCCTGGATACATTCCTATCTGTGAACACTATAATCACGGTAAAACCTAACATTGCATTATTTTCATGATTATAATGTATAAAATACATCTTTGTATTAAGATGTTTCATGCTAAATAGTTCTTAAAATGAATTTCCTTCAAATTGCCTTAGAATTATCATCTTTGAGCTGTTTGAATATCTCCTATCGTGTGTAGGATTTAATGCATATCGAAATATTGAGAGCATAAAATTCAGGGGGGCTAAAAAAAACGAGATGCTGTTCTGCAAAGTCCTTCATAAATGTGCTATTTGTATACCTTAGAACAGGTTAAAGAAAATACATTTGGGGCTTGAGCGTACTAAACTTCTAAAAAATACATCTGTATTGAAACACTTTTTTTACCTCATCAGTGTGTAAACAGGTAAAGAAAACTATGTTGACATGTCTGTTTTAAGTGTATCGGTCAGTTTCATGGTTTTAGATGTTTATAATTTATGTGTATCCTTGACACTCAACCAATACTTTTTACCAGGTAGTCATTTGAGATCATGGACCCTTTTTTTCCCCGAGCTAGATCTGGTACAAATGACTGATAAAACATAAACAAACACCTAATAATACACAATAAGCAGATTGATAAAAAATGAAGATCACTGTAATTACAACATCAAACTGCTTGTCTTACAAAGTAGGGATGTGTCAAGGGGTGATATATCCCAACCCTTGACTAAAATAGCATTATCCTTCTGACTATTGATTCAATCTACTAAATAAATAGTTAATTCGCCCCTTTTAAAAACACCTCATACAATATCTTGAGTTTCCTTCGTATGTCATCTGGTCTTGGAACAAGTCAAATTTTCAGACATGTAAGCTAAAATTAATAAATAGTTTGCATGTTCTCTTGAATCTACTTTGTGCATTATTATTACATAATCCAGTAGAGAGGATAATTATGTTATGTGAACCGTTCCATAGTTCTGCTCTAAGTCGGCATGTCCTCTAAACTGCTAAACTTCTCACCCCCATGTAGGGCGTTTTAACACCTAAGGGGACCCATTTCACACACCCACACACACACACACACACACACACACACACACACACACACACACACACACACACACAGACCCAACTATTAAAGAAACTCATGTTTTTACATGCACCACAGTACATTTACCATAGTTTCTGCTAAATATCCTGCAATATGTTTTCAGGTGACAATTATATAATTGCATATTGTCTACATTAGATACAAATATTTTGTAATACACTGTTTAGAACAATGCTGTTTGCCAATATTATGGCTGTTTTACTCGTGTGTACCACAATATAGTTCCAATTCATGCATGAAAGTTGTTTACAAAGTAGTCATTTGAGATCATCGACCCCTCTTTTAGCTAGACGTGGCTCTAATTGACTGCAACAACAAAAGACCTTAAAATACATATTTTCTGAACATTACATTTGAGGCACCGCAAACTATATTGAATGGGTTTTTCAGGGTAAAAAAGAGGATGGAAGTTATTGATCTGCAGGAGGTTCGTATGGGAGAGATGGTCAGGTCATAAATATAAAATATAACACCACGTTATGCAATGATGCAGGGACATTAGCCCTTCTCATTCTTTAAATCCCCTTAATTTGGAACTTTAAAATCAGATAGGGTGGTGAATGGTCTACAGTTTCAACGTTTTTGAAAGTCCATTACAGACATAGCTATCACAGAAGGTCTAGCTAGCATAGAACGCCTTTTACCCCAAACTCTGTCCTAATTTTCAGTGGTGCTGTGACATAAATGGGGGTTAGATGTGTTGGTACGGTTTGAACCGTGCTAAAAAGGGGAAGTTGACCTAAAAATGTAGGCCTAAACAGTATATGGACATTCAGGCTTTGAAGTGATCTATATCCATGAAATAAGTCTTAATTTAAGGGGAGACACTACAGGTGAATAGGGTAAAGAAATTAACTAATAGATATCACAATGAAACTTCCCCAGTTGATTACTTATATTAAGACAAGACTTTTTTGTATTACAAGTTTTCTGAAATTGTATGTTTAAATATGCAAATGAGGCATTATCTACTTAAATATGCACTAATTTGCATATAATTCCAGGACAGAAATCTGAACATTGGATAAAGCCATTTTCAAAATTATAGTTTCATTTTGTTGACATATTAGAGCCAAAGGTTATTACAGAGGGGATTTTGGATATCTCTTTTTATCACTCCATAAATCAGAAAATACTCCATTCAGTCCATTTTTATGGTAAAATTTCATATTTCGCCATGTTTTTAGGAATAAAATGTGATATAAATCAGGGTATGAATGCGATATCAACAAACCCTTCTGTAAATACCTTCAGAACATAGATATGAATAGAACTGGAAGGTTTGGAGGCGGTTAGGTGGCCGAGTGGAGATTGCGTTCGTCACCAGCCCCGGAGCTGAGCTGGATTTGCCTGTTCGAATCCAGCTCACAGCTCCGGGGTTGTCACCAGCTTGGCTGGCCGTCTGCACTGATACAATTGGCTGTATCAGAGGGTGGGAGAAGCTGGCGGGGTGGGTCCGGGTCGTTGTAAACAGCGACTCCTACAGTTCGGTCGGGGCGCCTGCTAAGCGCGGATTGGACGTGAGGGGGATAGTGTGGTCCTCCCACACGCTACGCCCTCTCAATGAGAATCCGCGCTGCCAGGTGAAAAGAAGCGGTGATTGGCTGGACGTGTGTCGGAGGAAGCACGTGGTAGCCTCCACTCTCCCAGATGATCTGACTGTGGGGGGTAAGTGCGCAGCGACCAGGAAGGGACTGGGAATTGGCATACGACTAACATTGGGATGGGAGAAAATCAGCGGAAAATGGAGGGGGAAAAAGACCAAAAAAGAAAAAAAAAAAACTGGAAGGTTTGGTGTATGTGAGTGCTACTGAAGTGGAGATTTCTGGCTCAGAGTATGAGGAAAAACTCTTAAAACTCATTTTTGGGAAAACGCCTTCAAAGTTCTGTATTGTAAAATGCCATATTTTTTTTTTAAACAGATATTTACAAACACAATATCTAATCAAACCATTAGTAATAGACAACCTAAACACATGCCTGATAACTGAATAATAATAATAATGATGTTATTGAACTGAACAGAACTACACACAGGCTACAAACAGTGTAGTACAGTGTAGTACCCCCTAATAGGCAAAACATATTTAAATAGATATCACTATGAAACTTTCCCAGTTTGTTATGTACATATAAACTAAGAAAAAATATATTGCAAGTTTTCTGAAATGTATGTTTATATATGCAAATGAGGCACTTCCCCATTAAATATGTGCACATTTATGGATGCAATAAGGCTAAATGAAGTAAAATAAACAACTAAATGTGTGTTATTGACGTTTTATTGTCACTAGTTTCATAGAAGACATGTTTAGGAAGCAAAATATAACAAAATCTCAAAATCAACAAAAAAAGTATATTTGCCTATTCACCTGCAGTGTCTCGCCTTAAGACATATGAAACAGTTAAAACAGCTTGGACAGACACATATTTTCTGGACTGTTTTCACAAACAGTGCTGTATTTGTAATCTGCTATGTCCTAAATGTCTGGATGTAGCATTTCTGTCTATCAGTATGCCATATAGGCCCTGATTAATTGAAAATGGGGGACTCTGATGTAAACAAGACAAAAGTCTTTCTCTGATCTGTTACCTCTTAACCTTGTCAGTCAACATTGTATTAGTTTTACGAAATAAGAAATAATAACTACAACTTCTCTGTAAGCACCGTGTCCCAAACTGTCAGCAGACAGACACCCTAGCCCTGGACATCTTCAGACCCCGGTCTGACTCAATCTAGTAAATTAGTTCCTTCCCCTTTTAAAAACATCTCATATAATATCTTGAATTTCCTTCAAATGTCATCTGGTCTTGGAACAAGTCAAATAATCTGAAATTAATAAATAATCTGCATGTTCTCATGAACCTACTTTGTGTTTTATTGCTACACGATAACAATTCTAATGATTTTATGCTACATTCATAAACGTTAACCCCTAGCCCCCTAACTCAGATATATATGTTGTGTGAATTAAATGGGTGGAATTGAATGTCCATTGTACATGTGCCCATATAGGTTAGAATAATAGAACGTTTTATTAACCATAGCCTTTGTGAGTAGGCGTGAGGTTACAGTGTATTTGGGATCTGATCCGTTAATTCTAGTACCTGTTTTAAATTGTGTTCATGTGACCCCTTCCATTGTGTGAACTAAAAATATGCTATGAGTATAATGTTGTACACTAACTTTCATGTTACAAAGATATAAACCATTTGTATTTGAATGATGACTGTAAATGTGACTATAATGTTCTACAGTTTTACTCTGAGTTTGCATGTCGTCTAAACACTTTACGCCCCCATGGGGGGGGGTTTAACACCTAAGAGGAGCCTATTCACACACCTCACACACAGACCCACATAGACGGATCTTTTCAGCACAACTCTTTAAGCTATCACTAGTGTAATATAACTTTTATAATTAATGTGAATAATAATACAAAATATGTAATGCAACCTTTTTAAAGAATCTATTTTAAATAAAACGCCTTACCGGTTTTACAACAGTGTTTGTAATCAGCCCCTCACCCTTGAGAGGCAACCATCTAGGAGAACTTAGCCTCCAAGCATATGACTTAACACTTTAATCGCCGGAAACGCCGTAACTCGTCATTGCCCGCCATGCTCATTCTGCCGAAGATGCCGTAACACGTCTTTGATAACAATATTTCAAAAATCTGTGATCGAAATCATATTTCTCCTCCGGGGACCTAAGATATACTGCTGATCTCCACTCAACTCTCTAACGGTTCAAGAGCGCCATCTGGTGGCCGATCGGCAGATCGGCCAACAGGAAGTGACGCACCAAACAGGAAGTGCTCATCCATATTTCGTCCGGGCACTCGCGATCGTTAGCCGGACTCCATCTCGACACACTGGATAATCAATCGCTCGCCCTAACTCAATAAACAACGTTATTTGGACGTATATAGTATTATACACCCTGGAAATGGTTCATCTAGATCAACATCCCATAATTGAAAACTGTCTACTCCAAGCTGATCGTCCAACGGCGCGAGGAAGATACGGTAAGATCCAGCGTTATTTTCTAACGTGTTCCATATAAACTGCTCTGATGATCATATGACCCACACTAGGTGAATGATATAACGTTGCCCACGGAATTATAAACGACCCCCCGCCCATCCGGCCAACATCAGATGATACGTAGTAACTTCTAGAAGTACCTCCAGTTGAAATTTTTTATCTGGCACCGATCGCTACCAAACTGTATTTGATCATCAATATAATGCATTTGGGGCTATAAATCAAGTTCTGGAGAAAGCTGCAGAAAACGATAAAAAACATACTTATACTTTAGACCATATTTTAGTATGAATATGTGAATGAAAAAGTATAACGTTGCCACACCCTGAACAATGGATATAGGACATTGTATGGGCCATAATAATATCAATTTAGCAATAGAATTTAAAAAGTTATAGCCCTGCAAAGAAGGGGAACTTCTCCATAGACAAATAGAGCTGGCTAGGGATGGTAAATTATGAATTTAACGGCGATCAAAGTGTTAAACACTAGCCCTGTCCCCCGTTGGCAATACACCATGCTGTAACAGGTTTCTATGATACTTTTGTTTATCTACACTTATATTTTCCGAACACAAGTGTCTAAAGATTGTGATATTCTACACTTTATAGACACATTGTATTTTTCTTAAAAAAAAAAAAAATAATCCTCCACACACACACACACATACACACACATAAACACTATATATTACATACATACATACATACATACATACATACATACATACATACATACATACATACATACATACATACATACATACATACATACATACATACATACATACATACATACATACATACATACTTATTGTGGTTAGTTAGAACCCCTATTTACAAGTTATCACTCTTTTTCAAACAAATCAGCCTATTATTCACTTACATTTGTATTTTCTTTTTATTTAGACTTTTGCTTAAACACACTCTTCCATATGAAACCAAAAAAATATAGACACATTACATTTGTAATTTTCTTTTAAAAAAAAAATCACACAAACATACACACATACCCAGACACACACGCCTCTGCAGAAAGGGGGAAGTAAGACACGTCATAAATCTTTTGGACTTGACAGAAGCTGAATACGGCACTTTTGAGCCATCCCATTCGCTATCTTCATTCTCCCCCTGCTTCTATGACAGCTAAGGGGGTGTCACTTTCAGAATCGTGACAGTTTCAGAACTGCAGTGAACCTCCAGAGTGTCATTTCACCCTACGGAGTGGAGACACACACAGCATGGGGAGAATTCTTTCTACACACACACACACCATTTGGAAGAAAGCACTTTCTACTGACAAACAGCATACTGACAGAACGGCTATTGAACATTTCTGAAGAATAATACATTGTATTTTACATTTGGCAATTGGAATACACAAATTGTATTTTATTCTGAAGATATACATAATGTATTTTTGCTTAAAAAATATACCCCCACATATACATTCTGAACATATACACTTATTCTTAATTCTGTAACTTAAACCACACACACTTTAAATGTTTAATCTGTAAACCTTGGAATACACATATACATATTGTGAAGATATTGTATTTTTCTTAAGACTTTTGGAATACTTATTGTGAAACTATATTCTTAAGATACACAAATACATTGTGAAATGTTTAATCTGAAAACCTTGGAATACACAAATACAATCTGAAAAATAAAATTGAATCTTTTATTTCTGACACTAAAAAAAAACTTATTTTTGAATCTTTTATTTTGAAAAACTTTTATTTTGAAAAAAAATCTAAAAACTCCTGCCCTTCTGTAACCAGATGTCCCTCCCCTTCCGAAACCGGATGTCCCGCCTCCTAAACCGGATGTCCCGCCTCCTTGAACCTCTCGACCAATCAGAGAAGCCCTAACCTAAGGTCTATAAATCATCTCAAAAAGGGGGCGTGGTTACAATACATCAAACTTGGCTATATGCCCTTATAAGGTATGACATACCCATAAGTCCCGCCCCCACCTCTCGACCAATCAGATGGCTCAAAAGTTAAAAAGGGTGTGTGGTTACAATCAATCAAACTTTCCAAATATTGGTGTGACAGGTGGTGCATCTGTATCCTCTCTCTCAGCAGCATCCAACCCTTCTTGAGACTGCAGCATCATCCAACCCTTCCTGAGACTGCAGCAGCATCCAACCCTTCCTGAGACTGCAGCATCCAACCCTTCCTGAGACTGCAGCAGCATCCAACCCTTCCTGAGACTGCAGCATCCAACCCTTCCTGAGACTGCAGCATTGATTGATTGATTGATTGATTGATTGATTGATTGATTGATTGATTGATTGATTGATTGATTGATTGATTGATTGATTGATTGATTGATTGAATTGATTGATTGATTGAAAATGTTATTAACAGATTGCAGAATGGGTACAATACAGTACGGCTCAATACACACAATTGTTAAGGGGATGCAGACCAGAGAAAGACGTTCGTCGTCTTTACATCAGGGTCCCCCATTTTCAATTCATCATAACATTTATGACACACATGACATACAGATAGACAGTACTGTTACATCCAAGGAGAAGGTCAAAATGTGCTCTTAAGCCATGTCCCCACGTATCTGGATCTTTTTCCAAACGGATATTCTCAGGCTCTGCTTAAAAAAAATCCTCGTCCACACAACAATGTAAAAAAAAAAACCTGATCCACACGCAAACACATAAACGCATATAAATTGCTCCAACAAGCATGCGGGCCAGTAGGTGGCGATAAGCGATATCTCAAATACCATAGTGGTACGAGCGGTCAGGACGATTGAGAAACGATAGGAATTGTCCATTGGTTCCCCCAGCCCACGTGACCATTCCTAGCACTTCCATTGGCTATATTGACATACATACAGTAGATAATAAATAGATAGATATAGTGGTGGATTAGATGCAGTCCAGAGGAAACAACCAATCTAGATATGTCATGATTCAATGCTTTACTTCTGCGCACTGGGCGACGGAGAGATACAATGTCAATGTTGAGATAAGAGATCATAAGAGATACTAATTACAACAAGACATTCATTAATTGCATTGTACTGTTCACGTGTGGTGCCGACATCCTCAACTATCCGCAACATCAGAGAGCATCAGGTGCAGACCTCTTCTGTCGCGTGAGTCTATTAACTAAATTTAGAATGCAATTTGGCTTTAACTGAAACCCGCAAAACTAGACATGTTTAGCAAAACATTAAATATCTTTGAAAAACAGTTTGTGATAATGCCTCGCTTTATTTTGTTTCGGAATCGCGATATTGTGATCTCAACTCAACATTGACATTGTATCTCTCGAGAAATAAGCAGACGGAAAAAAACGTCACTCGCCACTTAAATAAATCAAAAGCGTGTTGTTCTGAAGGGCCAGATTAACACTGAGAATCTACGTTTATTATTTTGTATAACTTGTATATTGTTTATATATATAAGCTATATACCTTTAAGCTTCCGTTTGAATCATAGTATTATTCGCTCGCCCCATTGGGCACCGCCCTTGACATTGGAGGCGCCAGCAGACGCGCCCCTCAGACAAGTTCAAAGACGTGTCCGGGCAAGTTCAGACATGCCCTTAGCAGGCGCATTGATTCCGGACAAGTAATTCGGTTGCGCTCTAGAAATCACTCTGAATATATATATTGTAGAAGGCGCAAGCAGCCGCAGGTGAAGTGTGAAGTGAAAGCAGAGAAACAAGAAGTAACCTAACCTAACAGCAGAACGAGTGAACATGTGAGCAGTGGAAGCCTACCCGCGGTGTATCGTTACGGATAGCTAGTAGCTACTTAGATACGACCCTAATATTGTAGAGCCATTATTGGCGCAGTATAGTGACTTGTGTAAGCGAAGTAACGTGGAGAAGCGCATAGTTAAGACCATCAGCGTTTGGATCTAACTACCCCCTGAAGACCGTCATCGGGCTAGCTTCTAGTACAAACGAAGCTAGCTAGCTACCATCACTGCCATCGGGCTTTGGATTAAGAGCTATTAACCCTGCCATTGGGCACTTGGATTACAAGGACTGGATCCGTACGAGACCCCTTTTCTTCAGTGTCCGCAGGAGTATCCGACTATTCTTCAATTCCTCTGGAGCTTACAACTCTGTGGGGGAAATCATCGTCTCCATCTATCCCCCTTGCTTTGCCCTGTATCGCCTTCTCTCACTCCATGCAGAGCTCCGGTCGAGTATTCTTAACCTAGGAATTATTCATTCCCCCTGACTTTGATACTCTGACATTCTACTATCATTCTACTATTAAAGAGCAACGTGATAATTCAGTTGTATATTGATTACTATTAAAATACTGTAAACTTGATATCCTTGTCCCCGTGCCGTCAATTGAGTGTCTGCCATATTTACCTATCTGTACTGTCTGGCAAGTAATAATATTTAGTAGTGGTTTAATCTAAACAATCTTTAATACAGTCCGGGTTTTGTAGCCCCTCAGCTACAATTGGTCCTTCGAGCCGGAGGTATCAGTAATAATAATCATATTAATAATAATATGGCCAGCGGCGGACACTCTCCAATCGGCTCTCCCCCACTAGAGCGCCCTAGGCGCCAGCGTCAGCCCCCTCCACACTTGGAGAACTACGCTGTAGATCTACCCCCTAGCTTATCTAAAAAGACGTTAAGCAAGGATAAAATTAGTAGCTTAAGTATGCCCAACCTTATCGACCTGTCGCCCCCACCTGTAGAGACCCAAGCTAGTTTAAGTGAAACTGACTTAGCTCACGGGGGGGGACAAGCGGGACATGACTTGACTATGCCCATAGACCACCGCGCCCCCGAGATGGACCTCGGAGCGCAAGAAGATAAAGACCGCGCCTCCGAGATGGACCTCGGAGCGCAAGAAGGTACAGAACGCGCCCCAGAGATGGACCTCGGAGCGCAAGAAGATAAAGAATGCGCCCCCGAGATGGACCTCGGCGCGCACCAAAGAAAAGAGCACCGCGCCCCCGAGATGGACCTCGGAGCGCGGGAGAAGACAAAGTACAGCGCCCCCGAGATGGACCTCGGAGCGCGTAAGGAGACAAGGTCACCGCCAAGCCCTGCCAACTCCAGATCACCATCATCAGCGTCATCCCCAAGCGAGGCCGACCAGAGGCTAGCGCAAGTCCTGATCGCCACGCTGACCGCTTCAGCGGAAAGAGACCGCCTCCAGGCGCAACAAGAAAGTGAGCGCGAACACTCCAGAGTGGAAGAGAGACGTCTTCAAGCGCAACGAGAGAGTGAGCGTGAACATTCCAGACTGGAAGAGAGGCGCCTCCAGGCTCAAGAAACCATGGAGCGAGACCGCGCCAATGCACAGCGCGACGCCGCCAATGCACAGCGCGAGGCGGAACGAGACCATCTACAAGCACAAATGATGGAGCAAGCGCTCCAGAGGGTGACTCCCCACTCCTCCACCCGGAGCTCCCGGAGATCATCACGACATGGGTCGAGGGCACCTTCCCCTCCCCGACCAAGCTACACGGGACCCAGCCTACGGGAAGAACCTGCTTACGTTGCAGAGCAGCTAACCGAGCGACTACAAAGCCTAGCGGAGGACGAGGGAGGACAGAAAGCCCACCCGCACGCACCCATCTCAGACCAGGAGGAACAGTGCAGCCCCGGTCTCAGTCCCGACGCGCGGCGTTATGAACCCCCAACACGTCCCAGTGGGGAGTTCGAGCAACAGACAGCACCGAGGAATAGTGCCTGGGGGCCCAGTCTCTGGTTCCCGCCCAGCACGAACCAACGACCCCACGTACGGGGAGACTCGCCAAGGAGGCCTCTCCCCCTACGCGCATCAGTGTCACAGCCATCCATGGCATCCTACATTGGGACACCCACATTCCCAGACTTCACAAGAGAAGACAGAGCGCAGTATACCGAACTGCGCATGTGCCTAGAGACAATTATGTCCGGAGTACAGGACGAGTCCTACAAGTATGCCATCCTCCTTAAGCACCTCAAGGTAACCAGAGCGCACAACATAGCGCTGGCATACTCCAATTCACAGACTCCCTATTCTGATGCCCTGGTGGCCCTCGACGCACGTTACGGACGTACATGGGACTATGTCATTCAGGAGATACGTGAGATTGAACGTCTCCCCCCAGCTAAAGACAATCGAGCCCTGGACGACCTATCCGTCAAAGTACAATCCCTGGTAGGGATGCTCGGGTCACAACGAGAGAAGGGGATGTACGAGTTGTACGCCAACTCCAACGTGGAGCGTATATTAGAGAAGCTCCCCCCATTCCGCCAAGAACGTTTTCGGCGGCAAAGAAATCACCGTGACCCCAATGGCCCAGAACAATCACTCCTGGACCTTGCTGACTTCCTAGCCAGGGAGGTCAGCAGCCTAAGGATCGACACCTTCGCATGGGGTGGCTCGAACATTAAAGAGGGACCGAGAAGGTTTAAAGACCAAAGCAGGCTCATCACCGTGATGCACCAGGCCGAGTCTGCGCCACGACAGAAGAGTCATAACCCCCCCCCCGCTAAGGGAAAATGGAAGATCGCATGCCAATATTGCGACAACGAACACTGGCTGTCACAGTGCGACGCATTTAAGAAACTGACCGCCGACGACGTAAGTCAGTGGATTAAAGCAAACCGCTGTTGTTTCCGCTGCGCGCGCAGCCACATGGCAGCCGAGTGCCGCCTTAAGGCGAGACACTGCAGGTGAATAGGCAAATATACTTTTTTTTTTGATTTTGAGATTTTGTTATATTTTGCTTCCTAAACATGTCTTCTATGAAATTAGTGACAATAAAATGTCAATAACACACATTTAGTTGTTTATTTTACTTCATTTTGCCTTATTGCATCCACAAATGTGCACATATTTAATGGGGAAGTGCCTCATTTGCATATATAAACATACATTTCAGAAAACTTGCAATATATTTTTTCTTAGTTTATATGTACATAACAAACTGGGAAAGTTTCATAGTGATATCTATTCAAATATTTTTTGCCTATTAGGGGGTACTACACTGTACTACACTGTTTGTAGCCTGTGTGTAGTTCTGTTCAGTTCAATAACATCATTATTATTATTATTATTATTCAGTTATCAGGCATGTGTTTAGGTTGTCAATTACTAATATAATGGTTTGATTAGGTTTTGTGTTTGTAAATATCTGTTTAAAAAAAAAGTATGGCATTTTACAATACAGAACTTTGAAGGCGTTTTCCCAAAAATGAGTTTTAAGAGTTTTTCCTCATACTCTGAGCCAGAAATCTCCACTGCAGTAGCACTCACATACACCAAACCTTCCAGTTCTATTCATATCTATGTTCTGAAGGTATTTACAGAAGGGTTTGTTGATATCGCATTCATACCCTGATTTATATCACATTTCATTCCTAAAAACATGGCAAAATATGGAATTTTACCATAAAAATTGACTGAATGGAGTATTTTCTGATTTATGGAGTGATAAAAAGAGATATCCAAAATCCCCTCTGTAATAACCTTTGGCTCTAATATGTCAACAAAATGAAACTATCATTTTGAAAATGGCTTTATCCAATGTTCAGATTTCTGTCCTGGAATTATATGCAAATTAGTGTATATTTAAGTAGATAATGCCTCATTTGCATATTTAAACATACAATTTCAGAAAACTTGTAATACAAAACAGTCTTGTCTTAATATAAGTAATCAACTGGGGAAGTTTCATTGTGATATCTATTAGGTAATTATTTTACCCTATTCACCTGTAGTGTCTCCCCTTAAGAAGAAGTGTGGCAAGTGTGACGGCGCCCACCTCGAAGCACTGCACGAGAGCAACAAATGGAGACCCGCCCCACAAAGCAGCTCGAGAGCAGAAGTACTCTACATAGACCCTGCAAAGAGCGGGAGCTCCCGAGTGCTCCTCAAGGTGGTACGAGTACTCCTCAGTCACGGGGACAAGGTACTCGACACCTACGCCGTCCTCGACGACGGGTCGGAGAAGACTTTCCTCCTCGCGACCCAGTTGGGCCTGCGGGGTCCAGAGGAGACCATGACAATCCGTACCATTCGTCGAGACTTAAAGACAATAAAGGGTGAAAGCGTCTCGTTCACCATAGCAGCGATCGATCAGCCCGAGAAGCGGTACAGCATCAACAAGGCGTTCACAAGCCATGACATAGGTCTGTCACGCTATGACTACCCCATCCCACAGCTGAGGGAGAAGTACACACACCTACGCCGACTGCCCATACCGCTCATCGCCGGCGCCACACCGACCCTGCTCATAGGCTCCGACCACGCAGACCTTATCGTCCCAACGGACGCGGTCCACATCGGACCCAGAGGATGCCCAGCCGCGGTTAAGACCCGACTGGGCTGGACGCTCCAAGGCCCTCTCTCCGGGCCTTCCAACCGACCAACATCCACACGCTGCCTTTACACCAAGGTGAGCGACCAAGACACTACCCTCTTGCAGCACGTTGAGAGACTATGGACACTAGACTCGCTGCCATTCAAGAACGAATGCAAAATGGTTCGGTCAAAGGAGGACAAGTATGCCATGCCATAGTTCTACTCGAGCAGAAGACTACGAGGGTCGAGGTCGACGGAGTGCTAAGATACGCGACCCCACTCTTGAGGCGGGAAGGGATGCCCACTCTGCACGCGTCGAAGGAAGTGACACAACGCTATCTACAGAACACTGAGCGGCGTCTCGCCAAAGACCCCCCCCAAGCAACGATATATCGCGCCGAGATCGAAAAGCTGATCACGGCTGGCCATATAAAGAAAATCGATGACTACGAGGCAGACAAGACGACTGAGTCCTGGTACGTGCCCCACCACAAGGTCACCCACAACGGAAAGAACCGCATCGTGTTCAATTGCAGTTATCAGATTGGACAACAGAATCTGAATAACCTGCTCCTGCCCGGCCCGACACTCGGCCCCTCCCTCCTCGGCGTATTGCTACGTTTTCGTCAGGACAAAGTGGCCATCAGCGGCGACATCAAGGGAATGTTCCTACAAGTCCGACTGATGGAGGAAGACAAGCCTCTGCTGAGGTTCCTGTGGAGAGAGAGGCTCGACGACGAACAACCCTCGATATACCAATGGGAGGTACTCCCATTCGGCACCACCTGCAGCCCGTGCTGCGCCACGTTCGCGTTACAGAAGCACGTGGCCGAAGACCCCGGAGCCGACGAGGAAAGGAGTTTCTACGTGGACAACTGCCTACAGAGCGTACCTATGCCAGAAGAAGCCGAGAGCATCCTACTGAAGCTACGAGCCTCACTGGCCAAAGGTGGATTCGACCTCAGGCAATGGGCCAGCAGTGACCCTCAAGTCCTCCGAAGCCTCCCCCCAGAGACCAAGGCCGCGAGCAGCGAGACCTGGATGGCGCACACCCCAGGCGAAGCGCAAGAAATGACACTGGGCCTCGTCTGGCGTTTCAAGACGGACTCGCTTCACTACAGACACACACCCCTGACCACAGATCAGGAAAGGTCCAAGACTCGACTGACCACTCGGCGGAGTGTGTACCGAACACTCGCCAGCCAGTACGACCCAATGGGATGTATCCTCCCTTACACCACTCGGGCGAAGATGCTGGTGAGAGAACTGTGGGACAAGGAGCAGGGCTGGGACGACCCCATACCCGAGCACCTGGCTTCCACATGGAGAGAATGGGAGGACGAACTCGACTCACTCCGAGATGTGACCATCCAACGGAGTTACTTCCCCCCTACAGTGTGGCTGGAGACGTGTCAGATAGACCTGCACGTCTTCAGCGACGCCTCTGAAGTGGCGTACGGATCGGTGGCTTACCTGAGCGCCCGAGAAGAGGGAGGAGAAGTCCATGTAGCCTTCATCCTGGCCCGCTCTAGGATAGCTCCCCGCAAGCAGCAGTCGATCCCGCGACTAGAGCTCTGCGCAGCTCTGGTAGGCGCGCAACTCGCAACGATGATACAAAGTGAACTCACCAAACCGGTGCGTGAGATCATCCTATGGTCAGACTCTATGACCGTGCTCACCTGGATCCAGTCCGACTCCTGTCGGTACAAGGTTTTCGTCGGAGTCCGAGTCACCGAGATCCAAGACCTGGTAGGAGCAGCATGTTGGAGATACGTTGACACCAAGCAGAACCCGGCGGATGTCATCACACGGGGGATGTCCCTAAACGACCTCACACGTCCTAACCCTTACAGTGATGGTCCTGAGTTCCTCAAGCTCCCGGAGGAGAAGTGACCTATCCCCACACCACGGGAGGCGAACCAAGATGAGTCAGAGATCAAGAAGTCTATGTTCTGCGGGCTGACGGAAGCCCCGGCTCCAACGGACCCGGACCTAGACGCATCGAACTACAAAGAAGCCAAACTTCTTCTGCTAAAGAGAGCCCAAAGAGACTCATTCCCAGAAGAACTAGATTGCCTGACAGGAAAAAAGCCAGTCCCCTCAGACAGTCGACTCCTCTCCTTGGCCCCAGAGCTCGACGCCCAGGACCTCATCAGGGTGGGTGGTCGATTGAGACGGGCCCCGGACGTGACCGAAGATGTTAAGCATCCCATCGTCCTCCACAGCCGACACAAGATAACCGAGCTGATCATCCAGAAGTATGACGCGGTGGTGCACCACGCGGGGGCCGAGAGAGTCTTTGCGGAGATCCGACGGCGCTTCTGGATACTCCAAGGGAGAGAAGCTGTACGTCGATTCCAACGGACTTGCCCAACCTGTCGCAAGTGGAGGGCACAGCCTAGTATTCTGATGATGGCCGACCTGCCTCCCTGCCGCCTCCGACTCGGCGAGCGGGCCTTCCACTCCACGGGCGTGGACTGCTTCGGCCCATTCAACGTCAAGAAAGGAAGAGGGACAGAGAAGAGGTGGGGCATCGTGTACAAGTGCATGACCACCCAAGCTGTTCACATTGAAATCCTCCAGACCATGAGTACGGACTCATTCCTCATGTCCTTCCGGAGATTCCAAGCCAGGAGAGGAACCCCATCAGTGCTGTTGTCCGACCAAGGGACAAACTTCAGAGGAGGAGACACAGAACTGAGAGAGAGCTTCCTGGCTATGGGTGAAGAACTCAAGATCCGCCTCGCTCCTGCTCAGGTCACCTTCCAGTTCAACCCCCCGAACGCCCCCCATTTCGGGAGAACGTGGGAGAGAGAGGTCCGATCCATAAAGACTGCTATGTACATCGTACTTGGGGCCCAGACCGTGGGCGAGGAAGTCCTGATGACGGTCCTCACAGAGATCGAGGGCGTCTTGAACTCTAAGCCCCTCGGTTACATTTCAAGCGACGTAGCGGACATCGACCCCGTTACCCCAAACTACATCTTGATGGTGCGGCTGGACCCTGCCCTTCCTCAGGCGGTGTACAGACAGGACGAGATGAACGGCCGGAGAATGTGGAGACACAGCCAAGTACTGGCCGACCAGTTTTGGGCCCGCTTCCTCCTACACTATCTACCATCCCTTCAAGCCCGTCAGAAGTGGGTAAAGGACAGGGACAACCTGAAAGTGAATACCGTCGTAATGATAATAGACCAGTCACTACCCCGAGCTACGTGGCCGGCCGGCCGTGTGAGCAGAGTGATTACTTGTTCCGATGGGAAGGTCAGAGCGGCAGAAGTCATCGTCCAAGGGCGGACCTACACCAGACCTGTAGCTAAGTTGATAGAGCTGCCGGAGATCCCAAAATCCCCTGACGACGACTATGACCCACTGACTTTGTAGATTGTTTCCAACTCCCCATAACACAGTATGGAGAAGTTGACTTGACATTAATATTAATCTGTGCCCATTTATTTACTAATTAGGTGCGGACTAATTAGGAGGCGGCTGTTCTGAAGGGCCAGATTAACACTGAGAATCTACGTTTATTATTTTGTATAACTTGTATATTGTTTATATATATAAGCTATATACCTTTAAGCTTCCATTTGAATCATAGTATTATTCGCTCGCACCATTGGGCAACGCCCTTGACATTGGAGGCGCCAGCAGACGCGCCCCTCAGACAAGTTCAAAGACGTGTCCGGGCAAGTTCAGACATGCCCTTAGCAGGCGCATTGATTCCGGACAAGTAATTCGGTTGCGCTCTAGAAATCACTCTGAGTATATATATTGTAGAAGGCGCAAGCAGCCGCAGGTGAAGTGGGAAGTGAAAGCAGAGAAACGAGAAGTAACCTAACCTAACAGCAGAACGAGTGAACATGTGAGCAGTGGAAGCCTACCCGCGGTGTATCGTTACGGATAGCTAGTAGCTACTTAGATACGACCCTAATATTGTAGAGCCATTATTGGTGCAGTATAGTGACTTGTGTAAGCGAAGTAACGTGGAGAAGCGCATAGTTAAGACCATCAGCGTTTGGATCTAACTACCCCCTGAAGACCGTCATCGGGCTAGCTTCTAGTACAAACGAAGCTAGCTAGCTACCATCACTGCCATCAGGCTTTGGATTAAGAGCTATTAACCCTGCCATCGGGCACTTGGATTACAAGGACTGGATCCGTACGAGACCCCCTTTTCTTCAGTGACCGCAGGAGTATCCGACTATTCTTCAATTCCTCTGGAGCTTACAACTCAGTGGGGGAAATCATCGTCTCCAGCTATCCCCCTCGCTTTGCCCTGTATCGCCTTCTCTCACTCCATGCAGAGCTCCGGTCGAGTATTCTTAACCTAGGAATTATTCATTCCCCCTGACTTTGATACTCTGACATTCTACTATCATTCTACTATTAAAGAGCAACGTGATAATTCAGTTGTATATTGATTACTATTAAAATACTGTAAACTTGATATCCTTGTCCCCGTGCCGTCAATTGAGTGTCTGCCATATTTACCGAACTGTACTGTCTGGCAAGTAATAATATTTAGTAGTGGTTTAATCTAAACAATCTTTAATACAGTCCGGGTTTTGTAGCCCCTCAGCTACACGTGTATTTAACTACCTCAAAAACTTTCGAAACACGGTTTATATTAACTTAATAAATAAACAAAAATGAAAAATCTACTTATGTAAGCTAAAATGTCCAGTAGGCCTAACTAAATAACAGATACATCCCTATTACACGCAAGCAGCATCTGATGGCCGAATCTGTCAGATGGCACTGGAGTAGATATACAGTACTGTTACATCCAGACATTTATGATACAAGATATACAAATATACAGTACTGCTTAAGAGACAGAGATCAATAAAAGAAAATATATATATTCGAGGGGGAAGAAACTACATGCTATTTCTGTCTGTCATTTCAGCACCAGGCGCTGTCCATCTTATTACCCTGTGTGCTTCAAGGCTACAGGTGCCTATTGCCATAGAACAACAGTCTGAGCATGCATAGTGAGCTGTGGCGTCATCGTTTATCTATAGACTATGCGTTTACAGTGGCTACACGGATCCACTGAACCGATATTTTGAAAAATCTTCACTTTAAAATGCGTTTAAAAATCTCCGTTTATGTGTCTGAAAACACAGTTTACGTGTGGATGAAAGGCCCAAACGTGGAAGAAAATGTGCGTTTTGCAAAAGATCTGGATTTGTGTGGGCCATGTCCCCACGTATCTGGATCTTTTGCCAAACGCACATTTTATTCCACGATTGGGCCTTTCATCCACACGTAAAGGGTGTTTTCAGAGATATAAACGGAGATTTTCTTAAACACATTTTAAAGTGAAGATTTTCCAAAATATCCGTTCAGTGAATCCGTGCAGCCACTGTAAACGCATAGTCTAGATAAACGATGACGTGATGCACCGAGGGAACCAACCTAGATTTACCCTGAAGGACTGGTTCTAACCGAACCGTTCGTTATACAAGTATCACAGAGAAATGTCAAAGGTACTCACAGTTGCACGAGGGTTTCCAACAGAGATACGGGATGGTTTGAAAGCTTGGCGTTGCTAATAAACATTTTAAATATCTTTTATAAGCGGCTCAAAACGGCATTATTTCCGGCGTTGGCTGCCTGGTGTGATCACAGCGCATGCGCATCAGTTTGGCAAAAGATCCAGATACGTGGGGACATGGCCTGGCCATGTCCTCACGTATCTGGATCTTTTGCCAAACGGATATTCTCAGGCTCTGTTTAAAATAAAATCCCCGTCCACACCACAGTGTTAAAAAAAAACTCCATCCAGACACAAACACATAAACGCATATGAATTGCTCCAACAAGCATGCGGGCCAGCAGGTGGCGATAAGCGATGTACGAGTGGTCAGGACGACTGAGAAACGATAGGAATTGTCCATTGGTTCACCCAGCCCACTTGACCATTCCTAGCATTTCCATTAGCTATATTGACATACAAGATGATAAATAGATAGATATAGCGGAGGATTATGCAGTCCAGAGGAAACAACCAATCTAGATATGTCACGATTCAATGCTTTACTTCTGCGTACTGGGCGACGGAGAGATACAATGTCAATGTAGAGAGATCACAATCTCCTAGATGCACCGAGTGAATCCACAGTCACTTGCTCCTCAATAGGAAACCAACCTAGATTTACCATGAAGGACTGGTTCTAACCGAACCGTTCGTTATACAAGTATCACAGAGACGTTTCAAAGGTACTCACAGTTCCACGAGGGTTTCGGACAGACATACGGGATGGTTTGAAATCTCGGCGTTGCTAATAAACATTTTAAATATTCTTTATAAACTGCTCAAAACGGCATTATTTCCGGCGTTGGGTGCATGATGCGCATGCGCTGTGATCACACCAGGCAGCCAATGCCGGAAATAATGCCGTTTTGAGCAGTTTATAAAAAATATTTAAAATGTTTATTAGCAACGCCAAGCTTTCAAACCATGCCGTATCTCTGTTCGAAACCCTCGTGCAACTGTGAGTACCTTTGACATTTCTCTGTGATACTTGTATAACGAACGGTTCGGTTAGAACCAGTCCTTCAGGGTAAATCTAGGTTGGTTTCCTATTGAGGAGCAAGTGACTGTGGATTCACTCGGTGCATCACAGTCACGAAAGGGGCTAACAATCTCCGGATTCTGAAACTAAATGGCGAGTCCTTATCACAAAGCAAACTATATATATACTAATTACAACAAGACATTCATTAATTGCATTGTACTGTTCACATGTGGTGCCGTCGTCGCATAAGTAAGGATAGTTTGAATGACATTTCAGCACCAAGTCCACCGAAGTTATTATTACTTCAAAGCGCTACTGCCTATATGGATAAAACAAGGTGTAATAAGGATGTTTTAGGTGGTGGTAGTTTCTCTGTATGGACATTATAGCTGAAATATATAGCCTAGCTAGTCTATAGTCGGTCTGATATATATTATAGAAATAGTAAAGTAATATTCACCAAACAATCTGACGGGCCAGATATTATTACGGCCCGCCACAGTCTGAGCATGCGTAGTGAGCTGTGGCGTCATTGTTTATCTAGACTATGTGTTTACAGTGGCTGCACGGATCCACTGAACGGATATTTTGGAAAATCTTCACTTTAAAATGCGTTTGAGAAAATCTCCGGTTATGTCTCTGAAAACACCCTTTACGTGTGGATGAAAGGCCCAATCGTGGAATAAAATGTGCGTTTGGCAAAAGATCCAGATACGTGGGGACATGGCCTTAAACTATGCTTTCCCGTCATGGCAAAACGTTACGCATATGGTTCCAGTCTCTGTCATAACAGCTAGGCCTGCCTTTTGTCTAAAAGTTTACACAGGTGTTCAGCATCCAGCTAATTGGTTGAGTTGTCTATAAAATGTCACCTTCAAGCTCAGCTGCTCGAGTGTCTTTAGTCATGGCCACTCATCTTTGCCTAGGTGTAATACTCTTGACTGTTACAGCAGTTGTTGCTAATACAGGTATATGCAAAAACATCAAACATGCATTTTTTAAGTTTATGTTGATGAAATTAATTTCCAGAGACTCATGTGTGAATTAATTTGCAGATATCCATGTGGACTGTTTGAAAGACGCCGTCCGAATCACATGGAAGATCACACCTGAGTTGGCACCATATGCATCTCGGCATTTCCTTGGAAGCTGCATGCCGTCGAGTTTCTCCCAGACGGAGGAGGGAGGAGGAGGGGAAGCAACGTTCAACTACAAGCTCAATGACTGCAAATTCAGGAGACTGGTAACAATCCAATACTTATAATTAGGGCTGTCAAAGTTGATGCTTTAATTTGAGATAATTTAAATTAACAAATGTATCTAGATTAATCTATGGAGTGAAAAATGTTCAACGTTCTGAACTTTCAGCAGTATCTTTGCTTGTTTGTTCTTTACATTGACTCATGCACCTTTTTGAAAATCATCTGACATGAAGATGGAACACATTTTTGTTGTTATGATTTATATTACTGGTAGTTCATACAAGACATTATCGTCCTCAGTCTAAGCCAATCTGCACTTTAACATAGGCCTGGGTTGTTTTTATTTCTGTTAGTGCCGTGGATATAAGAAGGAGGTCTTTAAAGCCGAGTCAATGTTGATGGTTTTGTTGAACATTTGTATTTCGCAGGAGAGAAACCGTATTCAAAGAAAGCTATTAAAATAGTCTTTGAATCTAAATATACTTTCTTTTTGTTGATTCTACATTCATTCCATGATTTTACTCAAGTAAATATCTGTTACAAGCTTCGGTCTAAAGTAGAAAAATGTGATTCATTTATTCATAAATTAATCTAGATTAAATGCAGAAAATTGTGCGATTAATTAGTTGTTATTTTTTTCATCTATTGACAGTACTACTTATAATACAACCCCCCCCCAGAAAATAAAAGGTTAACTGCCTTTTGTCCACCCCATTTTTCCACAGATGAAAGGGAAACGCCTCATCTATGAGAATGACTTGACTTTTAGGCCACAGGCAAAGAGCAAAGCGCCAGCAGATTACACGTATCCCATCCAGTGTGTTTATAAAAGGTAAGTTATCAAGTTTTAGGATGAAATTCAAACCTAACGGCATTGAAGTGGGATTACGACTGAAAGGTTATTGTTTTTTTTATTTTAGGCCCGATGGGTGGATTCCTCCCTTCCTGGTCCACGGGTCGGGTGCTTCAGTGGGCCACGGGGGCCTGGTCTTCCACATGGCCCTGCTCAACGGTGAGTCCTGCCCTGGCTGTCCTACGTGTGGACCGGTTGGGTCACGGGTGGCTTGTCGTCGGAAACAAAGTCTACCAATTACCAGCTTCAAATGAGTCAGTAATATGGACTGTTTCAAAATGACAAACATTACGTTCTAAAAGGACCAAGTTTGTTTCCTGTTCCAGTGTTTGGTCATGCAATAGTTGGCAGGAAATGACTTCCACTGGAATACTCATAAGTCATAACATATCTTAACGGAACCATTTATTCCAGACTCTTATCACCATGGTTTTATCATCTGTATCAATCATGGTAATGTTGGTATCAATAATCTCTCCCTAATGGCAATTCTTCCCTGAACTAGTTTCTGAGAAACGAGTAATCCACTACCCTACCTCTAAACTAAAGTATCTATTAACTAATTACTGGATTTGAGCTGCGATCTGCTAAAATCGGTTGGTCCACACACGTTAACGGGTTTTGGCATGGAGGTCGTTTGTGTGTGTGTTCATGCCAATTGGCTAAAAGGGGGTGTGGCAGAGGCCTATTGCAAAAAGGCTGCAGCTACTGTGAATTTGCACTTGTTACAGTAAGAGATTAGTTGCCTTTGTATAATTGTTTTATTTATTGACTGGGACAATGCACTATAAATATATTGCACCACATACGTAGCTATAACACTGAAAAGCTGGTTCATGCCCTCATCTCCCGTCTAGATTACTGTAATGCATTGCTCATTGGCTCAACATAAAAATCCCTCTATAAACTTCAACTAGTTCAGAACAGCTCAGCCTGCATCATCACCCGCTGCCAAGTTCTCCCACATCACACCTGTCCTGCACCACTCCTCACTTCACTCACTGGCTCCCTGTCAAGTATAGGATTGATCTGTCTCCTCACTTACAAAGCCCTCCACTCCCTAGCACCTGATTACATCTACAACCTCCTGCAACACTACACTCCCTCCCGCTCACTCCGCTCATCCAACGTAGCCCTTCTGAGCACACCACACTACCGCCTTAAGTCCACAGAAAACAAATCATTCTCCTCCTCTGCTCCCCGACTCTGGAATCAACTCCCATTACACATCAAAGAAGCCCCATCCGTAGAAACATTTAAGTCCCACCTCAAAACCCACCTGTTCAACCTTGCATACCCTCACTCCTGACCCCCCCCCCCCCAACGCCTGCATCGCTCACATTTTCACTTTTGTACACGCCTATATATTTTATTATTTATTTTAATTGTCTGTTTTGTCTCTAAGCTGTCAACCTTTCTCTGTAGTATCCCCACCATGTTGTCATTGTGAAAATTCATGTACTGTTTTTGTCCATATACCTATTGTAATGTACTGTATGTAAAGCGCTTTGAGATACTTTATGTAAGGCGCTATATGAAATAAATCTTATAAGTAAAGTACAATAATACGATGGGTCTGGTTTCCAGCTGCACGTTACTCCCCAGCCTGCAGTCCAGACGAGGACACTTATCTGTTCCATCTGTTGACCCTCTTCCAGAACAACTGTCTGGTACGGCGAGGACCAACGTCTTCCCCCTGGGCTCCTTCCTCCCCGTCTGGGCAGCCGTGGAGCAGAAGGCTCACCAGCCGCTGCTGCTGATCATAGAGGAGTGTGTGGCGGCCTCCACGCCAGAGCTGCAGCCCGACAGCCAGGTCTACCCCATCATCACCAACCAGGGGTAGGTGCTCCATAACCCTAACCCCGTCATCATAACCCTAACCCCGTCATCACCACCAGGGCTAGGTTCCTGTGTCTACAACATGTCTGACGATGAGATGAGGGCACTTGATTCCTAAGGAGGAAATGCTGTGTATGCATTCCGCGATGTTGGTGTTTGCATTAGCATTTAAAATATATTTTTTTAACTTATCATACAAAAATAACCATTTAACCAGGAAAGACTAACCCTTAATTTTCACAATAGATAAATGCATCTTTGGATCTCTAATATTCAATATCACTACCAAAGTGAGGTGGGCCCTTGGGTTAATATCAAGGCCCATGTTTGGTAGCCACTTGGGTGGTAGAGTCCACTAAACTAGACATGTGGTGGCTATAAGACATTTAGTTGAACATGATATATATATATATATATATATTCAATTAATTTGTTAATTGTTAAAAATCCAAATGACTGGTTGTAAAGGAGTGCTAAAGGTCGAGTCTGTAATGGCATCAAACGGTGACCTTTAGGCCCCACTTGGTATGATCCTTGCTGTGTGGGTCGTCCTCGCTGGCCACACCTCTATCTCTGAGGTGAGGATGAAAGGCCTGGTGTGGATTGATAACCTTTTGATAAGACTAACAAGAATGTACACAGTGCAGCACGTGGGTTTCTGCCAAGAGGTTGCTGGTTTGATTCTACCTTTTTAACCCTTTCACTGCCACACTACCAAATGGTTAACCCTTTCACTGCAACAATACAGAAGGTTAACCCTTTCACAACCACACTACAGAGGGTTAACCATTTCACTACCACGCTTTCTGTAGTGTGGCAGTGAAAGGTTAACCTTTTGTAGTGTGGCAGTGAAAGGGTTAAAGGTGTTCATTGTTTCTGTTGAGGCCAACGAGATGTCCACTAGAAGACAAAGGGTTAATCAGGACAGATGAGATTGTGTCTCACAGGACGGTATCGAAGGATTCAGTACAGCTTATCAATAGTCCTACAGTACAGCTTATCAATAGTCCTACAGTACAGCTTATCAATAGTCCTATAGTACAGTTTATCAATAGTCCTATAGTACAGTTTATCAATAGTCCTACAGTACAGCTTATCAATAGTCCTACAGTACAGCTTATCAATAGTCCTACAGTACAGCCTATCAATAGTCCTACAGTACAGCTAATCATCATCAATAGTCCTACAGTACAGCTAATCATCAATAGTCCTACAGTACAGCTAATCATCAATAGTCCTACAGTACAGCTAATCATCAATAGTCCTACAGTACAGCTTATCATCATCAATATATAGCACTTCTATATGAATTGAAAATGGGGGACCCTGATGGAAACAAGACAAACGTCTTTCTCAGGTCTGCATCCCCTTAACAATTGTATGTATTGAGCCGTACTGTATTGTACCCATTCTGCAATCTGTTAAATAAAGTTTTCATTCATTCATTCATTCATTCATTCATTCATTCATTCATTCAATAGTCCTACAGTACAGCTTATCATCATCAATAGTCCTACAGTACAGCTTATCATCATCAATAGTCCTACAGTATAGCTAATCAATAGTCCTACAGTACAGCTTATCATCAATAGTCCTGCTTATCATCAATAGTCCTACAGTACAGCTTATCATCAATAGTCCTGCTTATCATCAATAGTCCTACAGTACAGCTTATCATCATCAATAGTCCTACAGTACAGCTTATCATCATCAATAGTCCTACAGTATAGCTAATCAATAGTCCTACAGTACAGCTTATCATCATCAATAGATCCTTAAGAACTTCTACTCATGTACACTAGAGAGCATCCTGACTGGCAACATCACCTCCTGGTTTGGGAATAGCACTGCACAAGACCGAAGCAGACTACAAGGAGTGACACGTTCAGCCAAACGCACAATTGGAGGGGGGCTCCCCACCCTCCAGAACATTTACAACAAGCGTTGCAGGGGCAAGGCTAAGAGAATCATTAAAGACTCCAGTCACCCGAACAACTGCCTCTTTGAACTGCTGCGGTCAGGCAAGCGATACCGGAGTCTCAAGGCGAGCACAGAAAGACTCAGAAGAAGCTTCTATCCCCAGGCCATCAGGCTGCTAAACGAACAATGAACACTACACAACAACCATCAAACGCACATAGCACACACATCCACACGCACACACTCACTTTAAACAAACACACTGTAGCACCCACCCCACACACTTTATAGCACACACTCACTTTAAACAAACACACTGTAGCACCCACTCCCCACACTTTATATTTATTGATGAAGGATTGCACTACAACTCGTACACCTTACTGTAAATTGTACCTAAATTGTACCTCATCCCATTTCTGCTTTGCACTATATAGTACTGTACATTAGTACACTGCATAGTATTGTATATTATATGGTAACTCAGTTACGTCTATTCTGCATCGAACATTGTACATATGTCTATACTGAACACTGTGACCTTTTTCTACCTTTCTACTTCTAAATTACATGCTATACTATGTTATTTGATACTATCTTGTCTAGCACAGTCTCTGGAGCGTAACAGTAAGAAGCATTTTGTATGAAAGTATTCTGTACTTCTGTATGACAACTATTAAAGAAACTCTAAACTCTAACTCTAGTCCTGCTTATCATCAATAGTCCTACAGTACAGCTAATCTTCATCAATAGGCCTACAGTACAGCTTATCATCATCAATAGTCCTACAGTACAGCGTATCATCAATGTGTCTTGTTGCAGGACAGTAATGTAATCCCCTTGTTTCTGTCAAAAGTCTTGTTGCAGGACAGTGATGTAATCCCCTTGTTTCTGTCGGGTGTCTTGTTGCAGAGACTAATGTAATCCCCTTGTTTCTGTCGGGTGTCTTGTTGCAGGACAGTAATGTAATCCCCTTGTTTCTGTCAGCTGTCTTGTTGCAGGACAGTAATGTAATCCCCTTGTTTCTGTCAAGGGTCTTGTTGCAGGACAGTAATGTAATCCCCTTGTTTCTGTCAGCTGTCTTCATAGGCGGCGGGTGAGCTGGACATTAGCGTAGGCTATAGATGGGATAGGACTCTCGCAAAATCTTTCCTTTTTCATTTTTGCTCGCACGCAAACGGTGCTGTCCAGGTTCTGATTTCATACAATACACACACCCACTAGGCTACTACAGCGAGCCCCACTAATTTCATATAGTGCAAATTAATTGTTCAAATGAAGGCTTCCAATATGATTAACTATTATCTTACCTTAATGCAACAAAAAAAATTCGACGTTTTGTGCATCAATGATCTTTTCTGCTTTAAGTTTGTCTGTGAGATCACTTTCAATGTGAAGCTGCTTTGAAAACAATGTACATAGTAGCTCTAAAAAGTTTCCACGGTTTGATTAACTCTGACTCAGTCTCATCATGCCCTCGTAGAGCAAGCCCTTGGCCTCAGGTGATCCGTGTTATGCCCAGGCGGCATGTAACTTGGAATGGAGTTCCAGGTCTTGGCAGCTCTCACGGAGAGGGCTGATTTGCTAAATGTACTTGTCCTTAATGGAACAGCCAAGTCACCCGGTACAACAGTTCTGGTGAACCTGGAGGTGAAAATCGGTGGGGGTGGGGCTAGACCATGGAGGATTTTCAAGACCAGACTGGCATCGGTTAGTTTGATGATGCGGCGTGATTGGTTACTGCCTGCAGTCTGGAATGTTAAACGGCCACCACACCTACTGCCATTGACACCTTGGTTGGCCGACCCTGGCGTATTGTCACCACCGGGCTGCAGCAGCCCACACGGACAATATCGTAGCCTAGGCTGCCTATAATAATGCGCAGACTGGGGCTGCTGGTTTGGGTCGGCATAGCCTCGCCTGGCCTTACATACCACAAATCATGTTAAACCCAGATTCGGCTCAAACAAGGGACTAAACACGTTTCGCAATTATGCCACATCAATGTGGAACGCCCTACCCAAAGCTGTAAAGGAATGTGAATCACTACCCACTTTCAAAAACACTCTCAAAACACCTACGGGAGACTGCAATTCAAAACTGGCCCCTGTAAATGTCCTAACACAACCCCCTCCAATGTACAGTAAATTACCAAGTATGGTCTTGTCAATATTCCAATATACAGTTTTGTTTGTACAGTGTACAGTGTCCCCCACCCACCCCTCCTACCCAACCCCCCCCCCCCCCCCCCACCCACCCAACCACCTCCAATGTACAGTCCCCCCCCCCCACCTACCCAATCCAATGTACAGTTTCTACGTCAAATGTATATACTTTTTTTTTCTGGACTCTCTTTGTATCACAAACGGTACTGTATTTACAAATCTGGTATGTCATAAATATATAGATGTAGCAGTACTGTCTATCTGTATGTCATGTATGTCATATATGTTACGATGAATTGAAAATGGGGGACCCTGATGTAAACAAGACGAAAGTCTTTCTCTGGTCTGCATCCCCTTAACAATTGTATGTATTGAGCTGTACTGTACTGTACCCATTCTGCAATCTGTTAATAAAGTTTTCAATCAATCAATCAATCAAACCCGCCGTCTATGGCTGTCTTGTTGCAGGACAGTAATGTAATCCACTTGTTTCTGTCAGGTGTCTTGTTGACGGCAGGCGCGGCATCTCCAGATTCCTGCCTCGGTACCACTCCTCTGCAGTCATTCTGTACCTGCAGTCCTTCAAGTTCCCTGCAGGGGAGGAGGTGAGTCAGTCTGTACCTGCAGTCCTTCAAGTTCCCTGCAGGGGAGAAGGTGAGTCAGTCTGTACCTGCAGTCCTTCAAGTTCCCTGCAGGGGAGGAGGTGAGCAGTAGACTGTTGAGGAGGAGTGTAGACTTGAGGAGGTGTGTAGACTTGAGGAGGTGTGTAGACTAGACTGTTGTATTTTCTGTAACTTGATGCTGAGAGGATGGCTATACGGTGACTATCCTATGTTTCAATGGTGGTTGGCCATTTGGAGCAATCGTCTCAGAGAAAGAGGTGGGTATACTCCATTTACTTGCATATTAGGGATGGGCAATACATCAAATATCTATCGTTTTTTTGTATGCTAAGAAAAGTTTTTTACAATGTTAAATGTTTATGTTTATTTAGGATCCCCATTCGCTTTTGCACTAGGCAAAAGCTATTCTTCCTGGGGTCCGGCACACACAAATGTACAACATTCAATACACTACATCATCACCAACATCAACATCAATACATTACATCATCATCAACATCAGTCACATCATCAATTACGTCACTATCAACATCAGTTAGAATGACATTGTACAAAATATCCACCAACAATGTTAAATGCAGAACAGGTCCGCTTCCTATACTTGGCAGCTTGATGCTCTGATGAAGGGACAAACAGCCGGATATAGCCCACAATAATGTGAGACTGATTTGAGTCGAATCTTTTGGGCTGCCGCTATTTCCACTCACTCATTTGTGTGTATGTATTGTTTTAGTATATTTGAATGTAAATAGAAAATTTGATCACGTCCCATTACCATCAAACTACAGTAAAACCTGACTTGTGTCTTTGTCTCTCAGGTGTTAAATGACTTGTCTCTGTCTCACGGGTGTTAAATGATCCTGACTTGTATCTCTGTGTTAAATGACTTGTGTCTCTGTCTCACATGTGTTAAATGACTTGTGTCTCTGTGTTAAATGACTTGTGTCTCTGTGTTAAATGACTAGTCTCTGTGTTAAATGACTTGTGTCTCTGTGTTAAATGACTGTCTGTGTTAAATGACTTGTGTCTGTTAAATGACTTGTCTCTCAGGTGTTTAAATTACCTGGGTCTGTGTTAAATGACTTGTGTCTCTGTCTCTCGTGTTTAAATGACTCGTGTCTCTGTGTTAAATGACTTGCGTCTCTGTGTTAAATGACTTGTGTCTCTGTTAAATCACTTGTGTCTTTGTGTTAAATGACGTCTGTGTTAAATGACTTGTCTCTCTGTGTTAAATTACTTGTGTCTCTGTGTTAAATGACTTGTGTCTCTGTCTCTCAGGTCTACCTCCACTGTAAACTAGTCGCCTGGGATCCAGAGGGTTTCAGTGAAGGCAGAAAGGCCTGTCATTATACTGAAGCAGGGTAACCATATATGATTTGTATTATCTGTTGTATGCAAGGCCATATTATTAATGACTAATCACTATATATATATATATATATATATATATATATATATATATATATATATATATATTATTTTATTGGTTCTCAGCTGGGAGCTCCTTGACGACCCACTTCATAATGAACTCTGTAACTGCTGTGACTCCATTTGCAAGACGACGAGGTTCAAGAGAGGAGCTGGATCAGGTATCGTGTCCACCCTAAACTGTTGAATACAACATTTCTTTTTAGGTGTTCTTTCCTGCATTAACCCTTTCACTGCCACACTACAGAAGGTTAACCCTTTACTATCACACTACCGTCGGTAGTGTGATAGTAAAGGGTTAACCTTCTGTAGTGTGGCAGTGAAAGGGTTTTAACCTTCTGTGTATTGTCGCAGTGAAAGGGGTTAAGTAATTTGCATCCTTCTCTCTAGGATCCCAGGGTCTGGTTCAGAACGCGGTGCTCGGACCCCTGCTCATGGTGGACCGGTCGGCTGCAAACAACAACAACAGTACCGGAGTCAAATCAGTCGAGCTTTTCACTGCAGAGTAAGGTTCCTTAGGACTGGGCTGTTGCTTTATTATTACATTCTCATTTTGATCAATCAATTCATTCTTTCAGGTTTTTTTTGTTTTGATATTTCCATAGTTGATGGTTAAGGGGTAGGAACCGTCTAGCTCCATCTTGACCTTTTTGTCTCTGCAGGGTAGGAACCGTCTAGCTGTGGAAGCTCCATGGATTCTGCATGTGGGGCTCGTGGACTGAGTGATTGCCTTAACATCTTTTGGGCTCCCTTATGCTTTATGAATAAAATGTAATATTTCAATAATAAAATATCTTCTATTTCTACTTGAACCAGCAAGAGTGTATTCCTGAGCGGCAAGGTGATTCAGTGTTTTGACCGTCCTCCGGGTGGAGATGAAATATCACAACTAACACTCTGCCCGTATATGAACTATTGTGCTGAAACCAGGAAACGCATTGTGTGTATATACAGGCTATATAATGCATTATTAGCAGGCGTTTTAAGTCTAAATGGGTTTTAAACTCCACTGTTTCCAGTTTTGACCCCGTAGGTTCTAGATTGTGTGGTATCCAAGTGTTTGTGTCCAATGATTTAATAATCTGGTTGCTTTTTTTTTAGACTAACATAAAAGAAAAAGGTCAAAATAAAGAGGATGCTTTCTAGTGACGTAATCATAACAGATTATGATGTTCTAAACATGTAGAATGGCCTTACAGGCTAAATATGACTTCATGGTACACTTTACCAACTGGTCAGAACAGACCCTGATCAGAAGCAGCTGTGTTTAGAAGGCCGCTTGGTAACGAATGAAGGTCAGGAGATGACTCCGAGAATAGCCCTTAGGTCAACAGAAACATGATGTAACACGACAGTGTTATCCTGTGGCAGGACAGCAATAGCCTTGCAATCTTGCGTTTATTGTCCTAGAGCAGCTGCAAGAACCATTGTTCTCTATCCTGAGAAAAGGGCCTGTGAGAACAGGTCTGGGTCCAGTGAGGACTATTAGAATTAACTAACCGTGTAAACTAATAATCCAAAGATAAAATACATTTAATTGGTGATAATTATAGGTAATAGGCAACTAGATATTGTGTTATTTTATACTGGAAGTTGTAATTGAACCTACATTTCACTACAGGATTTCACAAGGACATGTCGGGATAAAACAGCAGCTGTGAGATAACAGAGCGGACCAGTTAGTGAAATAGGCCTTCCCACCAAGGACTGAGCATTTTGATTAAAAGCAGGATATCTAGTTAAAATTAACAATAAAAACACTAATAAATAGTGGAGGAAACTTTAGCTTGTCCATCTGAATAGAAAAATATCAAACGCTTGGTTCACACTATAACCATAATTGGAATTATCAAGTAAATTTAGTATTATATGATTAAGTAAATAATAAGGTCTGAAGCATTACTCCAGTACTTTTTCATAATTTTATAATAAAGTAAGTGTTATTGAAATATTGGAACCTCTGTAAATTAATGAAATAGTCCAACTGCTCAGCAGATAGTCTGATCTGGTCGGGGATTTCACAAGGAGGTCCAATGGGACCAGACTAGGGATAAATGTGTAATAAGAAATGACATGATTTAATGCAACAAGTATATTTTATTCAATCAAGAAATTGTGTGACAAAGAGTCTCATAAGCAGAGGGAGGTTTTCCTCTCTGACTCACATTCCAGAGACGGCCTCAGGCTTGTTCTGGTGGGCTGGGTGTGTGTCCCCCTCAGACAGCTCCGTTTTCACCTGTGATTGGGGGAGAAGATGTTTAGAAGACTCTCAGGGCAAATGTTTGACTGAATTAAAAGCAGATTATTGGTTAAATTCACCCATCATGTCAAACTACCAGGTGTATCTCCACTGCCAGCTGGTGGCTTGGGATCCCAGAGGTCTGGACGACAGCAAGAAGGCCTGCCACTACGTCAAGGACTACGGGTAAAACTTGGTCACATGGGTTCATCTGGCTTTTATTTTTATACTATCAAAACCATCAGGTTTATTTCTATTTAAAATATGGATGGTGCATGTTAATGAACACTTTCATGTGAAAAATGGCAGATTCTAGCCAGAGGCTAATTTCCATCTGTGGTCCCTTTGCAGGTTGATGTTAACGAAGCAGACAAATGTGTACAAACTTCATAACCACAAGTTACTGAACTACACACATGCCACAACCATAGACAAACAGATCATGGATGAAACTGATACACAATATGTGGAGACTAATCAGGAAATGGGAAGACTAAAGTTCAAGGTGCTTTAGGTACTAAGTGTTAAAGTGACTGGTGCTTGTGCTAATGTGCTCAGTTTGTTGCACTTGAATTGTAAAGTGCTGGAATAGATTGCACATTAATTGTAGATTTGCACATGTTCAGTATTGCACTGGATAAGCATACATGGATATATTTATGTACGCATTTAGCAGAATGTTGTATACACGGATTGTAATCGCATACATACTATTGTAATAAAAAGATAAATGGGTCACGGATCAGGTTTGACCTAGCCACATCATTAAAATTACTGGAAGATCAACATCGGTGTAACAGAGTTAGAAATTATATTTGTTTGCATGTGAATTTTATCTAAATTGAGAAACATCATACCGTATTTGTTTTGGGAGCCACCTGGTGACGTGTTGAGGTCATTGTATATCGCGCTGCATGTCCCTGTGGGGACACCGTACCTACTCAGCAGTGTTGTACCCGACTGCTCGAGGTAGGTTCTCATTGAAGTGTAGCTCTGCTATTTCACTACTTTCTCTGGTTAGAATTTGTCTAAACATTAAACTGTAATAACCTAGTGCATAACGCTCACTGTATTACATAATGTAATGATAGCTGTGTTGGTTTGACCGCTGGTATTGGTCCTATGTGTGTGCTGCGTTTTACAGATGTTGGAACTGGAGAAGCGTGTTATGGCGCGAGTGCTTTCTTTGTAACAATAATCTTGAGAAGGAAGGCTAATGTACCATTTTATGTTGTACATGCAGGTCTACCAGATGTACAGTGACCAGGAAAACACTACAGCTGTTTTCGTTTCATGTCTTTTATATGTATGTGGCTTCATATGCAATGCAAACATGTTATTTTCGACATCATTATATTGTTGGGAATCTACTGATGCACTTCCTGCTATGTCCAGCTGGTCGTGCAAGTTTACCAATTTGGTTTATAGACTTGCAAATTAATGGTATTATACTGTGTATTGGGGAGTAGTGGGTTTGTTATTTTAATTGTTATGAGAATGTAAAATACATGTACTTTTATAAATACTGTGTCATTGAGACATTATAAAAGAGCAGTGTTGTACCCGTCTGCTCGAGGTCTACCAAATGTACAGTGACCAGGAAAACACTACAGCTGTTTTTGTTTCATGTCTTTTATAGGCAATAAACAGTCGAAAGCAGTTCCGTCTCTTCAATCTCTGACCAGATGACAACCGTTACACTGGTGCCGTGACCTTCTGGATCTTCAAGATCAGCTCGACGCCGATCGCCGTGGATGCTGTGTGGCTGTCCAGAATTGTGTACAAGATCAGTGTGTGGTCAGATCTGTAACTAGTATATTGGTCAGAGCGAAGTGTTTTCACTCCCATGCATATAGCGACGATTATTTTTGTTTTGTTTTGTTAAAAAGAAAGAAAAAAAATATATTTATAATTATTATTTTGATTATAATTTTCTTTTTCTTTAATTTAATTTTTATTTATTTTCATTTGGTATTCCATAGTTTAACACAACGCAAGTACTTACACGGTCTGAGGGGGGAGTTGATGACGATAGGGTGGATACTTTTGCCAGTCCAGTCCTATTGATGGGAAGAGGTTTGGCGTTTAGTGGCTATGCTGGCGGCAGCGATGTCACCAGGAAGTTTGATAGGGGGGTGGGGCATTCCCGGTACATGGCTGACAGCGGTAGGGGTACAGGGTTGAGTCAGAGCCCAGGTTGTGCTCCTGTTGGGCAGGTCATGGGGGAGGGTCCTCACACTTCTACACCTAGTAGTGATGCTGATGCTATGAACCACCTCACAGACATGGTAGGGCAGTTAGGTGCCCAGATCGGCGAGTCTATAGTCGCAAAGTTGATGTCATCTGGTGTAAGAAACATGAGTGGCGATCTCCAGAATACTTCACGTCAGGATACGCACAGGGAAGCTACCAGGCAGGAAGCCCCACATGTGACAGTTCAGGTTAGGCCAGACAGAGAACCCCAGACATTCAGAGGTGACGGTTCTGATAAGTGTTCAGTTCAGGAGTGGATTGACATGACTAAGTCTCATCTCAGGAAACAGGCGATACCTATGCTTGAGCAGGCTGAGGAAATTCTGAGTCGGTTAAGGGGTAAAGCTAGAGATGTTGTGAGGATCGGCCTACGTAGTGATCCATCACTTGATGCCAATAGAGACCCTGGGCTGATTTACAATATCCTCCTTCAGTACTTCAGTGATGCATCCTCATGTCTCCCTCTTTCGGACTTCTATGCCACCCTGCCCAAACCCAGATAAAACCCAGTCGATTACTGGATTAGATTGAACAAGGCAGCAGACCTAGCTATTGAGGGTCTGGGCAGACAGGGCAAGCAAGCAGGGAACATGAGTGATGAGGTGGCGCTCATGTTTGTGAAACATTGTCCTGACCCAGAGTTATCCTACACTCTGAAATGTAAGCCAATCCATGAATGGACCTCACGAGATGTGCAGATGAGGTTTGATGATTACCAAAGGGAATTGAGGGCTAGCAGCAGAGTTAGTGGGGCTGTGCAGTTAAAGAGTCACACCACCACTGTCCTCCATGAGCAGTCTAGCTCATCACCAGCCAGTTTGTCAGTACCTGAGCAGTGCCACACCCAGAGTCCTATCTCTTTCTCTCTTCAAGCCCAACACCAGGAGTGTCATACTCCTTACCCCTCTCCTGGTTCTGTCCCAGTTCAAGGAGAGATCTGCCATGTCCCACGCCCCACCTCTACGGCAGTTGTCGCTCAGAATCTCCCGCAGTCGGAGGAGAGGCTTCTTAGCCGTATGGTGGACAGGGTTTCAGGGGATGATGGAGAAAATGCAGCAACGCAATGTCGCTACTCCAATGCGTGGTGGGAGGTTCCAGCGTACCCCTGGAGGGGGACATCCCAGGGAGCAAGCTTGTCGGGTCTGTGATGACTCTAGTCATAGCACCATTTCACACTGCATGAATGAGAGGCTGTGTTTCGCCTGTCTGGCCCCTGGGCATACAAAGAGGGACTGCCATGCCAATAAGTCCTCCCAACCTCAGTTTGGGGGAAACTAACTGACCTGTATGTGAAGGGAGGCAGTACAGGTCCCGACGTGAACTCCCAAACTAGTTATATATCTGATGCTGAGACGGTTTATGCGTCTGTGAAGGATTCAAGTGATGACTCAGAAGTTGTTGTGTATCAGAACATACACAGGATTAGCAGCAGTGACAGTCTTTTTTATACACCTGTGGGTGTGGGTGGAACAACAACGCTGGGTGGCATGCTGGACAGCGGGTCCATGGCTTGTAGCATCAGCGAGGTAGCAGAGATGAAGCTGAGGGAGGCTGGAGTGATAACTGAGCACAACCAGATCAATGTGAACGTGGTCCTTGTTGGATGTGGTGGACGCCGTGTCAAGCCAAAGTCTGCCTTCGATGTGGAGATGGAAGTGTATGGCTGTAAGATGTCGGTCCCCACGCTCGTTGTTCAGGGACAGCATGATGAGTTGATACTGGGGACTAATGTTATTAAGCATGTCCTTCGTCAGTCTAAGCTGTGCGATTCCTACTGGAAAACTGTATCCGGCCCCTGCACTGCCAAAGATCAAGAATCTGAACAGTTCCTATCTATGCTCTCTGGTCTGAGTCCGTGGAGAGGTCAGGACGTGCCGGACAAAGTTGGCACTGTGAGGTGCAATTCAGCTGTTTGCCTTGAACCTGGCCGTGAATATCTCGTATGGGGAAAGCTGCCTAAAGACACTGCTGTATCTCCGGGCAGCACCGTAATGACAGAGCCCACATCTGCTCGTTCGGCCCCGAGGGGAGTTTTGGTAGCAAGGATTGTTACTCCATTGTGGGGAGACAGATGGGTCCCACTGAAGCTCATCAATACTTCTGACAGGCCCGTGTTGGTGAGGCGTAATGCAAAGCTGGCTGATGTCTTCCCCTGCATGGCGCTTGAGGACATGGATTCTGCTGACCCTCCAAAGGTCCCCCTGGTCAGTTGCACTCAAGTGGAGATGCCCGCCTCTGCCGAGGTACGTTCCACTGATGACAAACTTGAGTCAGTTGGGTTGAGCAGTCTTGACGTCCAGTCTTGTGATGTATCAGAGAGCTGGAAACAGGAGATGGCTGACCTGATTGTGCGGTATGAAGACATCTTCTCACGCCACCATCTTGACTGTGGAGAAGCGAAGGACTTCGTACACCGCATTCACCTCTCAGACCGCAGACCATTCCGGCTCCCATTCAGGCGAGTGCCCCCCGGCCAGTATCAGATATTACGCCAGGTACTGAGTGAGATGGAGGAGAAGGAGATCATCCGAAAGTCCACCAGTGAATACGCGTCTCCTCTGGTACTTGTGTGGAAAAAGAATGGCGATCTCCGTGTGTGTACAGATTTCCGTTGGCTGAACAAGAGGACCCTGAAGGACGCTCATCCTCTCCCTCACCAGGCGGATTGCCTGGCTGCGCTTGGTGGCAACTGTTTCTTCAGTACAATGGACTTGACCTCCGGGTTCTATAACATGCCATTACATGAGGACGACAGAAAGTACTCAGCCTTCACCACGCCTATGGGCTTGTATGAATACAACCGCCTTCCGCAGGGCCTCTGCAATAGCCCCGGGAGCTTTATGCGCATGATGACCAGTATCTTCGGGGACCAGAACTACTTGAGTTTACTGTGCTACTTGGATGACTTGTTGGTGTTTGCTCCAGATGAGGAGACTGCCTTGGGGCGCCTTAAAATGGTGTTTGACAGACTGCGTGGTCATAACCTGAAGTTGGCCCCAAAGAAATGCTTCTTCCTTAGAAGGTCTGTGAAATAATAGATGAGAAGGGCGTGTCAACAGACCGCAGCAAGGTTGAGAGCATTGCAAAAACGACGAGTGCTGACCTCATGGAGCCCAATGGGGTGAACCCATCACAGAAGCGGATAAGATCATTTTTGGGGATGATCAACTATTACCAGCACTTCATTCCCAGATACTCCGCCGTCGCCAAGCCTCTCTTCTCTCTGTTGAAGGGCGAGAGAAGAAAAGGGAAGGAGGGGAAGTACAGACTGTCGAACAAGAAGTTGAGTGCCTCTGACTGGACCTCAGACCAGGAACAGGCTTTTGAGAAGCTGAAGGCATCCCTTGTTAACACGGTGGTCCTGGCTCACCCTGACTTCAGCCGTCCCTTCATGCTGTCGATGGATGCATCCCTGGATGGTATTGGTGCTGTCCTGTCACAAGTCCAGGAAGGCGAAACCAGAGCCAGGCCTATTGCGTTCGCCAGCAAGTCCTTGTCTCAGTCTCAAAAGAACTATCCAGCTCATCGTTTGGAGTTTCTGGCCTTGAAGTGGTCAGTCTGTGACAAGTTTAGTCACTGGCTGAAGGGCCACAAGTTTACAATCTGGACTGACAACAACCCGCTGACTCACATAATGACAAAGCCGAAGCTGGACTGGGTAGCTAAATTGGCAAGCTACGACTTTGACATCAAGTATGTGCCAGGCCGGCTGAACGTTGTGGCTGATGCCCTGAGCCGTGTGCCGTTTGTTAAGGACAGTGTTGGTCATAGGTTGCTGGAAGAGCCCTACCTGAGTCTCCTATCCCAAGTCAGGGATATGTTGAGTGGATCTGTTCAAGATGCCTTTCGGGTTTCCAGTGGTCACAGGGAACACCCTCCGATGAGTGTCGATGCCCAGGCCTCATGCAGTCCCATTCACATGCATACTCAATCCATTGAGATGGAAGATGTGTCTGCTGTTGTACAATCACATGTGGAATGGGAGGCTGGTTCAAGGGCTCGTGCTGTGGCAGTGCTGCAGTATTTGCCTCAGTTGGTTCCGCCTGGACAAGACTCTCTGCCTGCCCACACAGAGAGGGACCTCTGTGATAGGCAGTTAGAAGACAGAACCGTTTCCCGTGTCCTGTATTACGTGGAGAGATGTCAGAGACCTTCCAGGAGAGAAAGAGTGAAAGAGTCTGTCACAGTCATGAGATACTTGAAGCACTGGGAGAAGCTCGCTGTGAGCAATGGTGTGCTGTACAGAGTTTCAAGAGACCAGATTACTAAGGCAAGGCGGTCTCAGTATGTCGTGCCCGATTCACTCAAGGTTGAGGTTCTGAAGGGTGTTCATGACGATGCAGGACATCAGGGCCAGTTCAGGAGTCTCAGTTTAACCAGACAGAGGTTCTTCTGGCTAAATCTTGACAGGGATGTGAGAGACTATGTGCGCCACTGTCAGCAATGCATCGTCAGCAAGACAGTCGAACCTGAGGAGAGAGCTCCCTTAGAGAGTATAACATCAACCAGACCGCTGCAGCTTGTCTGTATCGACTTTTGGTCGGCTGAAGATTCCAGGAACAAGTCAGTCGATGTCTTGGTGGTGACCGATCACTTTACGAGGATGGCTCAGGCGTTTTCCTGTAGAAACCAGTCAGCCAAGCAAGTGGCGAGAGTTCTCTGGGACAGATATTTCTGTGTCTTCGGGCTCCCAGAGCGAATCCACAGCGACCAAGGGGCAAACTTTGAGAGTCAGCTAATCAGTGAGCTTCTCAGAGTTTCAGGCGTCAGGAAATGGCACACAACACCCTACCATCCAATGGGAAATGGTAGTGTGGAACGATTCAACAGGACCCTGGGTGGGATGATCCGTGCATTGACACCTGAAGCAAAGGCTGACTGGCCACGGCGTTTGCAGACGTTGACATTCATGTACAACTGTACGGTCCATGAGACGACGGGATACGCCCCCTTTTATCTCATGTTTGGCCGCATTCCCTGTCTACCTGTAGATGTCCTCTTCCGAACCGTCTTCAATGACTCATGTGTGACGAGTTATGACAAGTATGTGGAATCTCTCACTAAAGATCTGAGGGAGGCCATGGCCATTGCTCAGGAACATGCCACAAAAGAGCAGAACAGGCATGCTCGGCTCTACAACAGGAAAGTGAAGGGGTCTGACATTGAGGTCGGCGACAGGGTGCTCTTGGCGAACAAGAGGGAGAGGGGGAAGAGGAAAGTCGCTGATCGATGGGAATCAACCATCTACACTGTGGTGGGCATGAATGCTAAGACACATACGTACAAGATCTGTGACACAGTTGCTGGACGTGAGAAGGTGGTCCATAGGAACCTGCTGATGCTTGTCAATTTTATCCCTGTGGATGACATGAGCGAAGTGTCCGACCTTGCCTCATCCATGCCTGAGACCCAATCGTCCATTCCAAGTGTCGACGGTATGGGGGAGAACACAGAAAACATCTCTGAGGAGGGGAGTGGGGATCTCTTGACTGGCCCAGCATCTGTGGACTCTGAAGGAAGGACCCGAGAATGGATTACGCAATTGTCCGTTCCTAGTCTTTCGCAGGCCGACATTACAGACATAAGCAGTGCAGCCTCTGTGTCTCGAGATATCTCAGAGGGACCTGAGGGCCAGATGGAGGTTCGGTCTGTGAGCTGTGACTATGGACCATTCTACCAGATGTACAGTGACCAGGAAAACACTACAGCTGTTTTTGTTTCATGTCTTTTATAGGTATGTGGCTTCATATGCAATGCAAACATGTTATTTTCGACATCATTATAGTGTTGGGAATCTACTGATGCACCTCCTGCTATGTCCAGCAGGTCGTGCAAGTTTACCAATTTGGTTTATAGACTTGCAAATTAATGGTATTATACTGTGTATTGGGGAGTAGTGGGTTTGTTATTTTAATTGTTATGAGAATGTAAAATACATGTACTTTTATAAATACTGTGTCATTGAGACATTATAAAAGAGCAGAGTTGTACCCGTCTGCTCGAGGTCTACCAGATGTACAGTAACCAGGAAAACACTACAGCTGTTTTTGTTTCATGTTTTTTATAGGCAATAATCAGTCGAAAGCAGTTCCGTCTCTTCAATCTCTGACCAGATGACAACCGTTACATCAACACATCTAGTGACAACATGCATGTATCAAGACTGTGTTCATCTAGTAACAAATCTCCCCACAGCTGGTATAGGCTATCTCTCCCAGGAATCGTGGGGCTCTGGGGGGTCCTACTAATCACCCCAAAGTACCAGAAAATACCCTAACGTACCCCAAAATACCCCAAAGTATACCCCAAAATACCCCAAAGTATACCCCAAAATACCCCAAAGTACCCAAAAATACCCCAAAGTACCCTAAAATACCCCCAAAATACCCCAAAATACCCCAAAGTACCCCAAAGTATACCCCAAAATACCAAAAAATACCCCAAAGTACCCCAAAATACCCCAAAGTATACCCCAAAATACCCCAAAGTACCCCAAAATACCCCAAAGTATACCCCAAAATACCCCAAAGTACCCCAAAATACCCCAGAGTACCCCAAAGGACCCAAAAATACCCCAAAGTATACCCCAAAATACCCCAAGGTATCCTAAAATACCCCAAAATACCCCAAAGTATACCCCAAAATACCCCAAAGTACCCCAAAATACCCCAAAGTATACCCCAAAATACCCCAAAGTACCAGAAAATACCCCAAAATACCCCAAAATACCCTAAAACACTCCAAAATACCCCAAACTACCCGTAAATACCCCAAAGTACCAGAAAATACCCCAAAGTACCCCAAAATACCCCAACGTATACCCCAAAATACCCCAAAGTACCAGAAAATACCCCAAAATACCCCAAAGTACCCAAAAATACCCCAAAGTATACCCCAAAATACCGTAAAGTACCAGAAAATACCCCAAAATACCCCAAAAGAACCCCAAAATACCCCAAAATACCCCAAAGTACCCCAAAATACCCCAAAATACCCCAAAGTAGCCACAAAATACACTAGCAGCCACTTTAACATGAGCAGGCACACACTCATGCTGCACACGCCCACACTTAGGGCCACAAAGGAAAGGTCACTTTAAAAATAGTAAAGCAACAGTAACAGTGTATTGCACTACCAAAGGACCTAACATGTCCTACATGCTCTGTAAATAACTATGTACAGATACCGAGATGTCCCACTATATTACCTGTATATTACCTGTCTATTGCACAATGTTGTTTTTATTGGATTCTATTATATGTTGTACTACTGTATTGCACATCGTTGCGTGCAAGACCACCCTCATTTCATTGTATACTTGTATGCCGTGACAAATAAAACTCTTGACTTGAGTTGAAAGTATACCCCAAAATACCCCAAGGTATACCCCAAAGTACCAGAAAATACCAGATAATACCCCAAAATACCCCAAAATACCCTAAAATACCCCAAAATACCCTAGAATACCCCAAGGTATACCCCAAAGTACCAGAAAATACCCCAAAGTACCCCAAAATACCCTAGAATACCCCAAGGTATACCCCAAAGTACCAGAAAATACCAGAAAATACCCCAAAATACCCTAAAATACCCCAAAGTATACCCCAAAGTACCATAAAATACTCCAAAATACCCCAAAATACCCCAAAGTACCCTAAAATACCCCAAAATACCCCAAAATACCCGAAAGTATACCCCAAAATACCCCCAAAGTACCCCAAAATACCCCAAAGTACACCAAAGTATACCCCAAAATACCCCACAGTACCCCAAAATACCCCAAAGTATACCCCAAAATACCCCAAAGTACCCCAAAATACCCCAAAATACCCCAAAGTATACCCCAAAATACCCCAAAGTACCCTAAAATACCCCAAAATACCCCAAAGTATTCCCCAAAATACCCCCAAAGTACCCCAAAATACCCCAAAGTATACCCCAAAATACCCCAAAGTACCAGAAAATACCCCAAAATACCCAAACGTACCCTAAAACACTCCAAAATACCCCAAACTACCCTAAAATACCCCAAAGTATACCCCAAAGTACCAGAAAATACCAGAAAACCCCCAAAATACCCTAAAATACCCCAAAGTATACCCCAAAGTACCAGAAAATACCCCAAAGTACCGCAAAATACCCCATAATACCCTAGAATACCCCAAGGTATACCCCAAAGTACCAGAAAATACCAGAAAATACCCCAAAGTACCCTAAAGTATACCCCAAAATACCCCAAAGTACCCCAAAATACCCCAAAGTATACCCCAAAATACCCCAAATTACCCCAAAATACCCCAAAGTACACCAAAGTATACCCCAAAATACCCCACAGTACCCCAAAATACCCCAAAGTATACCCCAAAATACCCCAAAGTACCCCAAAATACCCCAAAGTATACCCCAAAATACCCCAAAGTACCAGAAAATACCCCAGAATACCCCAAGGTACCCTAAAACACTCTAAAATACCCCAAACTACCCTAAAATACCCCAAAGTATACCCCAAAGTACCAGAAAAGACCAGAAAATACCCCAAAATACCCAAAGTACCCTAAAATATCCCAAAGTACCCCAAAATACCCCAAAGTATACCCCAAAATACCCCAAAGTACCAGAAAATACCCCAAAATATCCCAAAGTACCCCAAAATACCCCAAAGTATACCCCAAAATACCCCAAAGTACCCCAAAATACCCCAAAGTATACCCCAAAATACCCCAAAGTACCCCAAAATACCCCAAAGTACACCAAAGTATACCCCAAAATACCCCACAGTACCCCAAAATACTCCAAAGTATACCCCAAAATACCCCAAAGTATCCCAAAATACCCCAAAATACCCCAAAGTATACCCCAAAATACCCCAAAGTACCCCAAAATACCCCAAAGTATACCCCAAAATACCCCAAAGTACCAGAAAATACCCCAAAATACCCCAAAATACCCTAAAACACTCCAAAATACCCCAAACTACCCGTAAATACCCCAAAGTACCAGTAAATACCCCAAAGTACCCCAAAATACCCCAACGTATACCCCAAAATACCCCAAAGTACCAGAAAATACCCCAAAATACCCCAAAGTACCCAAAAATACCCCAAAGTATACCCCAAAATACCGTAAAGTACCAGAAAATACCCCAAAATACCCCAAAAGAACCCCAAAATACCCCAAAATTCCGCAAAGTATACCCCAAAATACCCCAAAGTACCCCAAAATACCCCAAAGTATACCCCAAAATACCCCAAAGTACCAGAAAATACCCCAAAATACCCCAAAATACCCTAAAACACTCCAAAATACCCCAAACTACCCGTAAATACCCCAAAGTACCAGAAAATACCCCAAAGTACCCCAAAATACCCCAACGTATACCCCAAAATACCCCAAAGTACCAGAAAATACCCCAAAATACCCCAAAGTACCCAAAAATACCCCAAAGTATACCCCAAAATACCGTAAAGTACCAGAAAATACCCCAAAATACCCCAAAAGAACCCCAAAATACCCCAAAATACCCCAAAGTACCCCAAAATACCCCAAAGTAGCCACAAAATACACTAGCAGCCACTTTAACATGAGCAGGCACACACTCATGCTGCACACACCCACACTTAGGGCCACAAAGGAAAGGTCACTTTAAAAATAGTAAAGCAACAGTAACAGTGTATTGCACTACCAAAGGACCTAACATGTCCTACATGCTCTGTAAATAACTATGTACAGATACCGAGATGTCCCACTATATTACCTGTATATTACCTGTCTATTGCACAATGTTGTTTTTATTGGATTCTATTATATGTTGTACTACTGTATTGCACATCGTTGCGTGCAAGACCACCCTCATTTCATTGTATACTTGTATGCCGTGACAAATAAAACTCTTGACTTGACTTGAAAGTATAGCCCAAAATACCCCAAGGTATACCCCAAAGTACCAGAAAATACCAGATAATACCCCAAAATACCCCAAAATACCCTAAAATACCCCAAAATACCCTAGAATACCCCAAGGTATACCCCAAAGTACCAGAAAATACCCCAAAGTACCCCAAAATACCCTAGAATACCCCAAGGTATACCCCAAAGTACCAGAAAATACCAGAAAATACCCCAAAGTACCCTAAAGTATACCCCAAAATACCCCAAAGTACCCCAAAATACCCCAAAGTATACCCCAAAATACCCCAAATTACCCCAAAATACCCCAAAGTACACCAAAGTATACCCCAAAATACCCCAAAGTACCCCAAAATACCCCAAAGTACACCAAAGTATACCCCAAAATACCCCACAGTACCCCAAAATACTCCAAAGTATACCCCAAAATACCCCAAAGTATCCCAAAATACCCCAAAATACCCCAAAGTATACCCCAAAATACCCCAAAGTACCCTAAAATACCCCAAAATACCCCAAAGTATTCCCCAAAATACCCCCAAAGTACCCCAAAATACCCCAAAGTATACCCCAAAATACCCCAAAGTACTAGAAAATACCCCAAAATACCCCAAAGTACCCTAAAACACTCCAAAATACACCAAACTACCCTAAAATACCCCAAAGTATACCCCAAAGTACCAGAAAATACTAGAAAATACCCCAAAATACCCTAAAATACCCAAAGGTATACCCCAAAGTACCAGAAAATACCCCAAAGTACCCCAAAATACCCCAAAATACCCTAGAATACCCCAAGGTATACCCCAAAGTACCAGAAAATACCAGAAAATACCCCAAAATACCCTAAAATACCCCAAAGTATACCCCAAAGTACCATAAAATACTCCAAAATACCCCAAAATACCCCAAAGTACCCTAAAATACCCCAAAATACCCCAAAATACCCGAAAGTATACCCCAAAATACCCCAAAGTACCCCAAAATACCCCAAAGTACACCAAAGTATACCCCAAAATACCCCACAGTACCCCAAAATACCCCAAAGTATACCCCAAAATACCCCAAAGTACCCCAAAATACCCCAAAATACCCCAAAGTATACCCCAAAATACCCCAAAGTACCCTAAAATACCCCAAAATACCCCAAAGTATTCCCCAAAATACCCCCAAAGTACCCCAAAATACCCCAAAGTATACCCCAAAATACCCCAAAGTACCAGAAAATACCCCAAAATACCCAAACGTACCCTAAAACACTCCAAAATACCCCAAACTACCCTAAAATACCCCAAAGTATACCCCAAAGTACCAGAAAATACCAGAAAAAGCCCAAAATACCCTAAAATACCCCAAAGTATACCCCAAAGTACCAGAAAATACCCCAAAGTACCGCAAAATACCCCATAATACCCTAGAATACCCCAAGGTATACCCCAAAGTACCAGAAAATACCAGAAAATACCCCAAAGTACCCTAAAGTATACCCCAAAATACCCCAAAGTACCCCAAAATACCCCAAAGTATACCCCAAAATACCCCAAATTACCCCAAAATACCCCAAAGTACACCAAAGTATACCCCAAAATACCCCACAGTACCCCAAAATACCCCAAAGTATACCCCAAAATACCCCAAAGTACCCCAAAATACCCCAAAGTATACCCCAAAATACCCCAAAGTACCAGAAAATACCCCAGAATACCCCAAGGTACCCTAAAACACTCTAAATACCCCAAACTACCCTAAAATACCCCAAAGTATACCCCAAAGTACCAGAAAAGACCAGAAAATACCCCAAAATACCCAAAGTACCCTAAAATATCCCAAAGTACCCCAAAATACCCCAAAGTATACCCCAAAATACCCCAAAGTACCAGAAAATACCCCAAAATATCCCAAAGTACCCCAAAGTATACCCCAAAATACCCCAAAGTACCCCAAAATACCCCAAAGTATACCCCAAAATACCCCAAAGTACCCCAAAATACCCCAAAGTACACCAAAGTATACCCCAAAATACCCCACAGTACCCCAAAATACTCCAAAGTATACCCCAAAATACCCCAAAGTATCCCAAAATACCCCAAAATACCCCAAAGTATACCCCAAAATACCCCAAAGTACCCTAAAATACCCCAAAATACCCCAAAGTATTCCCCAAAATACCCCCAAAGTACCCCAAAATACCCCAAAGTATACCCCTAAATACCCCAAAGTACTAGAAAATACCCCAAAATACACCAAACTACCCTAAAATACCCCAAAGTATACCCCAAAGTACCAGAAAATACTAGAAAATACCCCAAAATACCCTAAAATACCCAAAGGTATACCCCAAAGTACCAGAAAATACCCCAAAGTACCCCAAAATACCCCAAAATACCCTAGAATACCCCAAGGTATACCCCAAAGTACCAGAAAATACCAGAAAATCCCAGAAAATCCCCCAAAATACCCCAAAATACCCTAAGATACCCCAAAGTATACCCCAAAGTACCAGAAAATACCCCAAAATACCCCAAAGTACCCTAACATACCCCAAGGTATACCCCAAAGTACCAGAAAATACCAGAAAATACCAGAAAATACCCCAAAATACCCCAAAATACCCTAAAATACCCCAAAGTATACCCCAAAGTACCAGAAAATACCCCAAAATACCCCAAAGTACCCCAAAATACCCCAAAGTATACCCCAAAGTACCAGAAAAGACCATAAAATACCCCAAAATACCCTAAAATACCCCAAAGTATACCCCAAAGTACCATAAAATACTCCAGAATACCCCAAAATACCCCCAAAGTACCCTACAATACCCCCAAAGTATAACCCAAAGTACCAGAAAATACCAGAAAACCCCCAAATACCATAAAATACCCCAAAGTATACCCCAAAGTACCAGAAAATACCCCAAAGTACCCCAAAATACCCCATAATACCCTAGAATACCCCAAGGTATACCCCAAAGTACCAGAAAATACCCCAAAGTACCCCAAAATACCCCATAATACCCTAGAATACCCCAAGGTATACCCCAAAGTACCCCAAAATACCCCAAAGTATACCCCAAAATACCCCAAAGTACCCCAAAATACCCCAGAGTACCCCAAAGGACCCAAAAATACCCCAAAGTATACCCCAAAATACCCCAAGGTACCCTAAAATACCCCAAAATACCCCAAAGTATACCCCAAAATACCCCAAAGTACCCCAAAATACCCCAAAGTATACCCCAAAATACCCCAAAGTACCAGAAAATACCCCAAAATACCCCAAAATACCCTAAAACACTCCAAAATACCCCAAACTACCCGTAAATACCCCAAAGTACCAGAAAATACCCCAAAGTACCCCAAAATACCCCAACGTATACCCCAAAATACCCCAAAGTACCAGAAAATACCCCAAAATACCCCAAAGTACCCAAAAATACCCCAAAGTATACCCCAAAATACCGTAAAGTACCAGAAAATACCCCAAAATACCCCAAAAGAACCCCAAAATACCCCAAAATACCCCAAAGTACCCCAAAATACCCCAAAATACCCCAAAGTAGCCACAAAATACACTAGCAGCCACTTTAACATGAGCAGGCACACACTCATGCTGCACACGCCCACACTTAGGGCCACAAAGGAAAGGTCACTTTAAAAATAGTAAAGCAACAGTAACAGTGTATTGCACTACCAAAGGACCTAACATGTCCTACATGCTCTGTAAATAACTATGTACAGATACCGAGATGTCCCACTATATTACCTGTATATTACCTGTCTATTGCACAATGTTGTTTTTATTGGAATCTATTATATGTTGTACTACTGTATTGCACATCGTTGCGTGCAAGACCACCCTCATTTCATTGTATACTTGTATGCCGTGACAAATAAAACTCTTGACTTGACTTGAAAGTATACCCCAAAATACCCCAAGGTATACCCCAAAGTACCAGAAAATACCAGATAATACCCCAAAATACCCCAAAATACCCTAAAATACCCCAAAATACCCTAGAATACCCCAAGGTATACCCCAAAGTACCAGAAAATACCCCAAAGTACCCCAAAATACCCTAGAATACCCCAAGGTATACCCCAAAGTACCAGAAAATACCAGAAAATACCCCAAAATACCCTAAAATACCCCAAAGTACACCCCAAAGTACCATAAAATACTCCAAAATACCCCAAAATACCCCAAAGTACCAGAAAATACCCCAAAGTACCCCAAAATACCCCAACGTATACCCCAAAATACCCCAAAGTACCAGAAAATACCCCAAAATACCCCAAAGTACCCAAAAATACCCCAAAGTATACCCCAAAATACCGTAAAGTACCAGAAAATACCCCAAAATACCCCAAAAGAACCCCAAAATACCCCAAAGTATACCCCAAAATACCCCAAAGTACCCCAAAATACCCCAAAGTATACCCCAAAATACCCCAAAGTACCAGAAAATACCCCAAAATACCCCAAAATACCCTAAAACACTCAAATACCCCAAACTACCCGTAAATACCCCAAAGTTCAGCCGAACGCACAATTGGAGGGGGGCTTCCCACCCTCCAGAACATTTACAACAAGCGGTGCAAGGGGAAGGCTAAGAGAATTATTAAGGACTCGAGCCACCCGAACAACTGCCTCTTTGAACTGCTGCCGTCAGGCAAGCGATACCGGAGTCTTAAGGCGAGCACAGAAAGACTCAGAAGGAGCTTCTATCCCCAGGCCATCAGGCTGCTAAACGAACAATAATCGCTAAACGAACAATAATCACTATGCAACAACCATCAAATGCACACAGCACACACACCCACACGCACACACTCACTCAAACAAACAACACACTGCAGCACCCACTCTCCACACTTTAGATCACACAAACACACTTACACTTTATATTTATTGATAAAGGATCTGCACTACAACTCGTACACCTACTGTGAATTGTACCTAAACTGCACCTCGTCCATTTATGCCTTGCACTATATAGTATTGTATATTAGTACACTGCACAGTATTGTATATTGTATGGTAACTACGTCTACGAACATTGTACATATGTCTAAACTGAACACTGTGACCTCTTTTTTACTTCTAATTTTTACTATGTTTTTATTTCATACTTATCTTGTCATGCACAGTCTCTGGAGCGCAACAGTAAGAAGCATTTTGTACAAAAGTATTCTGTACTTCTGTATGACAACTATTAAAGAAACTTGAAACTTGAAACTTGAAACTTGAATACCCCAAAGTACCAGAAAATACCCCAAAGTACCCCAAAATACCCCAACGTATACCCCAAAATACCCCAAAGTACCAGAAAATACCCCAAAATACCCCAAAGTACCCAAAAATACCCCAAAGTATACCCCAAAATACCGTAAAGTACCAGAAAATACCCCAAAATACCCCAAAAGAACCCCAAAATACCCTAAAATACCCCAAAGTACCCCAAAATACCCCAAAATACCCCAAAGTAGCCACAAAATACACTAGCAGCCACTTTAACATGAGCAGGCACACACTCATGCTGCACACGCCCACACTTAGGGCCACAAAGGAAAGGTCACTTTAAAAATAGTAAAGCAACAGTAACAGTGTATTGCACTACCAAAGGACCTAACATGTCCTACATGCTCTGTAAATAACTATGTACAGATACCGAGATGTCCCACTATATTACCTGTATATTACCTGTCTATTGCACAATGTTGTTTTTATTGGATTCTATTATATGTTGTACTACTGTATTGCACATCGTTGCGTGCAAGACCACCCTCATTTCATTGTATACTTGTATGCCGTGACAAATAAAACTCTTGACTTGACTTGAAAGTATAGCCCAAAATACCCCAAGGTATACCCCAAAGTACCAGAAAATACCAGATAATACCCCAAAATACCCAAAAATACCCTAAAATACCCCAAAATACCCTAGAATACCCCAAGGTATACCCCAAAGTACCAGAAAATACCCCAAAGTACCCCAAAATACCCTAGAATACCCCAAGGTATACCCCAAAGTACCAGAAAATACCAGAAAATACCCCAAAATACCCTAAAATACCCCAAAGTATACCCCAAAGTACCATAAAATACTCCAAAATACCCCAAAATACCCCAAAGTACCCTAAAATACCCCAAAATACCCCAAAATACCCGAATGTATACCCCAAAATACCCCAAAGTACCCCAAAATACCCCAAAGTACACCAAAGTATACCCCAAAATACCCCACAGTACCCCAAAATACCCCAAAGTATACCCCAAAATACCCCAAAGTACCCCAAAATACCCCAAAGTATACCCCAAAATACCCCAAAGTACCCTAAAATACTCCAAAATACCCCAAAGTATTCCCCAAAATACCCCCAAAGTACCCCAAAATACCCCAAAGTATACCCCAAAATACCCCAAAGTACCAGAAAATACCCCAAAATACCCCAACGTACCCTAAAACACTCCAAAATACCCCAAACTACCCTAAAATACCCCAAAGTATACCCCAAAGTACCAGAAAATACCAGAAAAACCCCAAAATACCCTAAAATACCCCAAAGTATACCCCAAAGTACCAGAAAATACCCCAAAGTACCGCAAAATACCCCATAATACCCTAGAATACCCCAAGGTATACCCCAAAGTACCAGAAAATACCAGAAAATACCCCAAAGTACCCTAAAGTATACCCCAAAATACCCCAAAGTACCCCAAAATACCCCAAAGTATACCCCAAAATACCCCAAATTACCCCAAAATACCCCAAAGTACACCAAAGTATACCCCAAAATACCCCACAGTACCCCAAAATACCCCAAAGTATACCCCAAAATACCCCAAAGTACCCCAAAATACCCCAAAGTATACCCCAAAATACCCCAAAGTACCAGAAAATACCCCAGAATACCCCAAGGTACCCTAAAACACTCTAAAATACCCCAAACTACCCTAAATACCCCAAAGTATACCCCAAAGTACCAGAAAAGACCAGAAAATACCCCAAAATACCCAAAGTACCCTAAAATATCCCAAAGTACCCCAAAATACCCCAAAGTATACCCCAAAATACCCCAAAGTACCAGAAAATACCCCAAAATATCCCAAAGTACCCCAAAATACCCCAAAGTATACCCCAAAATACCCCAAAGTACCCCAAAATACCCCAAAGTACACCAAAGTATACCCCAAAATACCCCACAGTACCCCAAAATACTCCAAAGTATACCCCAAAATACCCCAAAGTATCCCAAAATACCCCAAAATACCCCAAAGTATACCCCAAAATACCCCAAAGTACCCTAAAATACCCCAAAATACCCCAAAGTATTCCCCAAAATACCCCCAAAGTACCCCAAAATACCCCAAAGTATACCCCAAAATACCCCAAAGTACTAGAAAATACCCCAAAATACCCCAAAGTACCCTAAAACACTCCAAAATACACAAAACTACCCTAAAATACCCCAAAGTATACCCCAAAGTACCAGAAAATACTAGAAAATACCCCAAAATACCCTAAAATACCCAAAGGTATACCCCAAAGTACCAGAAAATACCCCAAAGTACCCCAAAATACCCCAAAATACCCTAGAATACCCCAAGGTATACCCCAAAGTACCAGAAAATACCAGAAAATCCCAGAAAATACCCCAAAATACCCCAAAATACCCTAAGATACCCCAAAGTATACCCCAAAGTACCAGAAAATACCCCAAAATACCCCAAAGTACCCTAACATACCCCAAGGTATACCCCAAAGTACCAGAAAATACCAGAAAATACCAGAAAATACCCCAAAATACCCCAAAATACCCTAAAATACCCCAAAGTATACCCCAAAGTACCAGAAAATACCCCAAAATACCCCAAAGTACCCCAAAATACCCCAAAGTATACCCCAAAGTACCAGAAAAGACCATAAAATACCCCAAAATACCCTAAAATACCCCAAAGTATACCCCAAAGTACCATAAAATACTCCAAAATACCCCAAAATACCCCAAAGTACCCTAAAATACCCCAAAATACCCCAAAGTATACCCCAAAATACCCCAAAGTACCCCAAAATACCCCAAAGTATACCCCAAAATACCCCAAAGTACCCCAAAATACCCCAAAGTACACCAAAGTATACCCCAAAATACCCCACAGTACCCCAAAATACCCCAAAGGATACCCCAAAATACCCCAAAGTACCCCAAAATACCCCAAAATACCCCAAAGTACCCTAAAATACCCCAAAATACCCCAAAGTATTCCCCAAAATACCCCCAAAGTACCCCAAAATACCCCAAAGTATACCCCAAAATACCCCCAAAGTACCAGAAAATACCCCAAAATACCCCAAAGTACCCTAAAACACTCCAAAATACCCCAAAATACCCTAAAATACCCCAACGTATACCCCAAAGTACCAGAAAAGACCAGAAAAGACCCCAAAATACCCAAAGTACCCTAAAATACCCCAAAGTACCCCAAAATACCCCAAAGTATACCCCAAAATACCCCAAAGTACCAGAAAATACCACAAAATATCCCAAAGTACCCCAAAATACCCCAAAGTATACCCCAAAATACCCCAAAGTACCCCAAAATACCCCAAAGTATACCCCAAAATACCCCAAAGTACCCCAAAATACCCCAAAGTACACCAAAGTATACCCCAAAATACCCCACAGTACCCCAAAATACTCCAAAGTATACCCCAAAATACCCCAAAGTATCCCAAAATACCCCAATATACCCCAAAGTATACCCCAAAATACCCCAAAGTACCCTAAAATACCCCAAAATACCCCAAAGTATTCCCCAAAATACCCCCAAAGTACCCCAAAATACCCCAAAGTATACCCCAAAGTATACCCCAAAGTACCAGAAAATACTAGAAAATACCCCAAAATACCCTAAAATACCCAAAGGTATACCCCAAAGTACAGAAAATACCCCAAAGTACCCCAAAATACCCTAGAATACCCCAAGGTATACCCCAAAGTACCAGAAAATACCAGAAAATACCCCAAAATACCGCAAAATACCCTAAGATACCCCAAAGTATACCCCAAAGTATACCCCAAAATACCCCAAAATACCCCAAAGTATACCCCAAAATACCCCAAAGTACCAGAAAATACCCCAGAATACCCCAAGGTACCCTAAAACACTCTAAAATACCCCAAACTACCCTAAAATACCCCAAAGTATACCCCAAAGTACCAGAAAAGACCAGAAAATACCCAAAAATACCCAAAGTACCCTAAAATACCCCAAAGTACCCCAAAATACCCCAAAGTATACCCCAAAATACCCCAAAGTACCAGAAAATACCCCAAAATATCCCAAAGTACCCCAAAATACCCCAAAGTATACCCCAAAATACCCCAAAGTACCCCAAAATACCCCAAAGTATACCCCAAAATACCCCAAAGTACCCCAAAATAGCCCAAAGTACACCAAAGTATACCCCAAAATACCCCACAGTACCCCAAAATACTCCAAAGTATACCCCAAAATACCCCAAAGTATCCCAAAATACCCCAAAATACCCCAAAGTATACCCCAAAATACCCCAAAGTACCCTAAAATACCCCAAAATACCCCAAAGTATTCCCCAAAATACCCCCAAAGTACCCCAAAATACCCCAAAGTATACCCCAAAATACCCCAAAGTACCAGAAAATACCCCAAAATACCCCAAAGTACCCTAAAACACTCCAAAATACACCAAACTACCCTAAAATACCCCAAAGTATACCCCAAAGTACCAGAAAATACTAGAAAATACCCCAAAATACCCTAAAATACCCAAAGGTATACCCCAAAGTACCAGAAAATACCCCAAAGTACCCCAAAATACCCTAGAATACCCCAAGGTATACCCCAAAGTACCAGAAAATACCAGAAAATACCAGAAAATACCCCAAAATACCCCAAAATACCCTAAGATACCCCAAAGTATACCCCAAAGTACCAGAAAATACCAGAAAATACCAGAAAATACCCCAAAATACCCCAAAATACCCTAAAATACCCCAAAGTATACCCCAAAGTACCAGAAAATTTGGGATTTCTTGTTTGGGACGGGCTTTCCTCCCTGTAGACAGTCTAGCTCATCAGGGAACGAGTCTCTCTGGGCTCGTTGTAGTAGAAGAAGTTCTGCTTCTTCGTAGTCAGCTGCTGAAATGTCAGTGGTGGACTGACTCTCTGGGTGGTGCCACAGGAATGTCTTTAGTTGCGCACTCTGTAGGGTAATGCAGTCATCTATGTTGGGGTCTGTGGAGGCGACTGTGCTCAGTCCACAGAACATAGGTTTCTTGTTCTCAGCTGCTCACTTTATAACTCTAACCGAACGATGCACCATACATAATAGACTATTATTAGCTTAATAGAACTCCAACTCGACGGTATAGTGCCAAACTATGACAATTCAACTATTAATCCACACGATGTCTCAATGCCTATTCTGAGGCCAAGTAGGCCTTACTGCACCACACGTGCGTCGTGGGTGAGGCTTTGCGTCTGTTACTTAGTTGGAGGGTAAAGAACTAATGGACTAAAAGAAAGTTCTACTTTACTTGCGCCATATATATATGCGCTGTGAACAAATAGTACCATTCGTATTTCGCCAGACGTATTCCTACGCGGAACCGGGCTTGCCACGACATGTTGGTCGGCACGATTGAACTTGAACCTAGGGGTATGGCTGCTGGCGCCAGGTTCTTGTCCAATGGTAGAATGAAACTATTATGGGCTGTTTAGTAGACTAAAGGGATATCCATAAATATCCATAAATAAATATATATATTCGGTTTAATCTGATCCTTCACAACAATGAGTGAACACAACATTCTAACTTACCATCTTTAGATAATGAAGTACTCAACCTCTACTGTATTTAACTATGAGTGAACACAACACTCTTAACTTACCATCTTTAGATATTAAAGTACTCAACCTCTACAGTCTTTAACTATGAGTGAACACAACACTCTAACTTACCATCTTTAGATAATGAAGTACTCAACCTCTACTGTATTTAACTATGAGTGAACACAACACTCTTAACTTACCATCTTTAGATATTAAAGTACTCAACCTCTACAGTCTTTCATGTTAGCTCAGTAGTGCTCAATCAATCAATCAATCAATCAATCATGTACCTCGGCGCAGCTGAATAACAGTAGGAGTGATCGCCTGCTGCGTCCATCACGTGTACATGGTGATTAACCAAATTGAACCAAAGCGTGTTAATATGTGTCGAACCAAGCGGGGATCTCATGCGCATGCGCGCGCGAGCGCGGCGCAAGCAACTCACCTTGCGAGCACGCCGGTGCACGCACCTGGGCGAAGGAAAAGGAAAGGCGCATTACCGTAGTGGCGTGCGGTGACGAATGCGGAAGCATTTTTGCACTGTTCCGCTCTTAATAAGCAACACGCCTCCTGGAGACAGAAACTGTGAACAGGTGGGCTGATTCAGAGTCTGCGTGACGCACTATTTAAGAGACACTCATAGCCATATGCCTGTAATGAGAAAAGCCCTGTAGGCGATCTAACTGGCTAACGGTATGTTGCATTGTTGTCTTTTGTATGCGCTGTTTATGTTCGTAATTATCATTTATATATGCATAGCACATGTGGCTAATGAATGCCGTTTTGTTTCCCGTTTGTACAGGTAAATGTGACTCCGCCCAGCATGCGCGCCTACAACTCGGCGACCCAGGTTCCTGACGAGAAGAGAAAGTATTTTTTATTTTATTTATTTTTTCATTTCCGTTTTTTTTTTTTTTTTTTTTATATACTTACAGTTCGAGGGTTGAAGAACATATTTAGTATAACAGCGAACATATATAATAACTCTAATTGTGTTTAAATTGTGTTTAAAAATGGCTCCTTGAGACACTCTGAATCGTCTCTCACGAAGCTCTAGGGGCAGTTCCCTCGGGCTGTCCTATTTTTGCATGTGAAAGGCTGCTGTTAATGTGAGGTACGCCCCCACACGGTGTGGTGTTTATATTCACAGTACCTGTAGCCCAGAGAACACTTTTTTGCTGCTTAGATAACATCGACATGGCCGCACAAAGATTATCAGCTGCTCTTAATAGAGGAAGAGATGGAATGAGTATAGACTCCTCGGCGTTAATGAGTGACCACATCACGGACTACATGATCATCACGGAAGGTGAGCGGCCACCAGCTCTTTCATCCGACGATGAAGAGACCGAAGACGCAGATGAAATTGTCCCAGATCCAATCGAACCTACCGACGAAACAGAAGAGGAAGACGGGGACATTTGCGTTGAAACTGTAGCATTGGGCTTTTCAGCTGAATCGACCATGCGATCAGTTGAAAAGATGTCTGGTTTAACGGTGGAGGGCGAAATAGAAGAGGAACTGAGAAAGATACACGCTTTCCACTGCAAGTGCCAGGCGCGCCGAAAGGAAAATTCAGAACGATCTGCCCTGTCTTGTTCAAAAAAACTGTCGGTTGAGCTAATTTACCAAAACCGATTGGACACCGCGTCGTTGACACCAAGAGAAAGGGACATGTGTCTGTTGTCCATTATTGGAACATGCCAAAATGTTTCAGAGAAGACGCAAAGTACAAAGAGAGTGAACGCTGTCCGTGTGGCTTCGAGGACAACATACAGATTTCACGACGTTGTTGTCTGTCGTCCAACGTTCTGTTTCATTTATGGGTAAGTGTCTTTATGCTTGTATATTGTATTGGACGTAGATGTATTGTATTGGACGTATATGTATGTTTAGCAATAGCAATAAATCGGTTTAAATAGGTGTTAAAGTCTAGATATAGTCGTCGAATCCTATTCTACCCTGCGAGGGCGTCCATTTTGGATATTCTGGGTAGTGTAGTTTTTGTGCGGCCATTTTGTAATGCACATCGCTAGGATAGGGATTCTTAAAAACTACACCTGAATGTAAACAAGAGTGATTGATTGATTGATTGAAAAGTTTATTAACAGATTGCAGAATGGGTACAGTACAGTACAGCTCAATACATACAATTGTTAAGGGGATGCAGACCAGAGAAAGACTTCCATCTTGTTTACATCAGGGTCCCCCATTTTCAATTCATCATAACATAATATATGACATACAGATACAGTGTGTACAATGTGTGTATTTCATTCATTAATTCTCTTCCCTATTGTTAACATTTTTGTTTAGGATCAGCGATGCGCTTCTCAAAAGCCTTTTCAAACACTACAAGACAGATGGCCTCACACCACGGGAGAGGAAGAAACAGCCGAGAAATCACAAGCGTTTTTTGTCTCTTTTTGACGTAAAAAGGGTTGTGAAATTTCTGATCAACTTTGCTGTCCTCCATGCGATTGTGTTGCCTGGCCGTCATGCTGGTCACAAGGATTTCACTGCAAAGTTACTGTCAACCAATCTGACCAAAGCTTCCCTGTGGCGCCTTTACAGCAGTATAGAAGGTATGTCACAAAACCACCCCTTGCTCTCTCTCTTTCTCTCTCACACACACACATGGTTCCCACTTTTTCTTATTCTACCAATCTAACAAAAACACTTGTCTTTTCAGGATTTCGTGTTGTTGGTCAGAGATCCTTCCTTCGGTTGTGGAAAGCACTCCTTCCGCAGATAATGATCACAAAACCCAGGACAGATCTGTGTTCTCAATGCTACTCCAACAATCACCAATTACAGCAAGCCGCGGGAAGGCTAGAGAAGTTGCAGGTGGAGAAACTCCAGGTGTGTACAGTCTACTTTCACTACTACACTACAGACTGTTTTTTACCACCATCTATTCCCCTGTACCCCCGTCCATAGTGGCTTGTTTACAGTATTTACCCAAACATAGCAACGTCCGATGACGACATAGATAGCAAGTAGCATACAGAACACGCCAGTGTTGAAACTAATGCACTGAAGCTTATTTCCGCTTTGCAATATTCATATTCTACCACCGGGCGCCAGGTACGCATGCTCCGAGCTGTGCGTGAATATACGCACAAAGTCAAGCACAAGTTCAAATTGGTAAGTCCCACACTTTGCTTAGAAATGATCGTACGCACGGTTTACGCACATATCTGTGCATATGCAACGTTGATAAATGAGGGCCCAGAATTGTGGGCTGGGTGATACGGTCAAAATAGGATTATTTTTTTTATAAAAAAGCTGTAGATGTGTTGATTCAGTTTGGCACCACATACTTATGTGAATCTGGGTTTTCTACTCTAGCATACCTGAAAAACAAATACAGATACTTTGGGGTATTTTAGGGTATTTTGGGGTATTTTGGGGTACTTTGGGGTATTTTCTGATACTTTGGGGTATACTTTGGGGTATTTTAGGGTATTTTGGGGTATTTTCTGGTATTTTCTGGTACTTTGGGGTATACTTTGGGGTATTTTAGGGTATTTTGGAGTATTTTGGGGTACTTTGGGGTATTTGGGGGTATACTTTGGGGTATTTTGGGGTACTTTGGGGTATTTTAGGGTACTTTGGGATATTTTCTGGTATTTTCTGGTACTTTGGGGTATACTTTGGGGTATTTTAGGGTATTTTGGGGTATTTCGGGGTACTTTGGGGTATTTACTGGTACTTTGGGGTATACTTTGGGGTATTTTGGGGTATCTTGGGGTATTTTCTGGTATGTTCTGGTACTTTGCGGTATACTTTGGGGTATTTTAGGGTATTTTGGGGTATTTTGGGGTATTTTCTGATACTTTGGGGTATTTTAGGGTATTTTGGGGTATTTTCTGGTACTTTGGGGTATACTTTGGGGTATTCTAGGGTATTTTGGGTTATTTTGGGGTACTTTGGGGTATTTTGGGGTATTTTGGGGTATTTTAGGGTACTTTGGGGTATTTTGGGGTATTTTCTGGTACTTTGGGGTATTTTAGGGTATTTCGGGGTACTTTGGGGTATTTTGGGGTATTTTAGGGTACTTCTGGGTATTTTGGGGTATTTTCTGGTACTTTGGGGGTATTTTGGGGTATTTTGGGGTACTTTGGGGTATTTTGGGGTATACTTTGGGGTATTTTGGGGTATTTTAGGGTACTTTGGGGTATTTTGGGGTATACTTAGGGGTATTTTGGGGTACTTTGGGGTATTTTGGGGTATTTTCTGGTACTTTGGGGTATACTTTGGGGTATTTTAGGGTATTTTGGGGTAATTTGGGGTATACTTTGGGGTATACTTTGGGGTATAATTTGGGGTATTTTGGGGTACTTTGGGGGTATTTTGGGGTATACTTTGGGGTATTTTGGGGTATACTTAGGGGTATTTTGGGGTACTTTGGGGTATTTTGGGGTATACCTTGGGGTATTTTGGGGTACTTTGGGGTATTTTGGGGTATACTTTGGGGTATTTTGGGGTACTTTGGGGTATTTTGGGGTACTTTGGGGTGATTAGTAGGACCCGCTCTGGGTAATAAAGGTTGGGAACCCCTGCTATAGCCATTATCCTTTATAATGTTATAGGCTATTTTATTTACAGTTTACTCTATCAGCCTACCCAGCATGTAATACGTTCTTTGTTAGAACTTAACTTGTTATTGTTTTGCGCATGGATTGCAGAAGTGCGGGAACGTTTTGATTTATGTTTCGAAGGCTTTGACATTGTGGGACGGGGTGGGTGGAGTTTCGAAGTTATGTAAGCAGAATACAAGTCATATCACCCACACGATATATGCTACCTATATCCAGAGCATGTATGCTTTTCATTCATTTAAGACACATTTATTGCAAGGGTTTTGTAATACACATAAACACAACAAATAACCTCTGTTCTCGTTGCAATGCGTTTTTAATTTTTTAGGGTATTTTGGGGTATTTTGGGGTACTTTGGGGTATTTTCTGATACTTTGGGGTATTTTAGGGTATTTTGGGGTATTTTCTGGTATTTTCTGGTACTTTGGGGTATACTTTGGGGTATTTTAGGGTATTTTGGAGTATTTTGGGGTACTTTGGGGTATTTTGGGGTATACTTAGGGGTATTTTGGGGTACTTTGGGGTATTTTGGGGTATACCTTGGGGTATTTTGGGGTACTTTGGGGTATTTTGGGGTATACTTTGGGGTATTTTGGGGTACTTTGGGGTATTTTGGGGTACTTTGGGGTGATTAGTAGGACCCGCTCTGGGTAATAAAGGTTGGGAACCCCTGCTATAGCCATTATCCTTTATAATGTTATAGGCTATTTTATTTACAGTTTACTCTATCAGCCTACCCAGCATGTAATACGTTCTTTGTTAGAACTTAACTTGTTATTGTTTTGCGCATGGATTGCAGAAGTGCGGGAACGTTTTGATTTATGTTTCGAAGGCTTTGACATTGTGGGACGGGGTGGGTGGAGTTTCGAAGTTATGTAAGCAGAATACAAGTCATATCACCCACACGATATATGCTACCTATATCCAGAGCATGTATGCTTTTCATTCATTTAAGACACATTTATTGCAAGGGTTTTGTAATACACATAAACACAACAAATAACCTCTGTTCTCGTTGCAATGCGTTTTTAATTCTTTCGTATACAGTAATACAGTAGGAAGGGGGAAGAACACTATATTGTGCGTGTTCATATGACTTGTATTCTGCTTACAGCTTCGGGGTTCCACTTGTTTCGTTTAACGTTATGGCAAAGCCTTTTGAATGTGGTTGGGCGTTCCCGTGTTTCTGCGGTCTGTGCGCAAAATAATAACGACTTGAGTTAAGCGGAGCGCAGTCAGTACACCCGTATATTCCAATAACGCTATATATAAACCATGCTGCATTCATTCGGAGAGAAATACCTATTATTCCAAATGCTATTTATAGGGTTTTGACCATAATTACACTACTGTTGCTATTTTACAATGAACTATAATGAATTACGGACCATACAGAACACGCCAGTGTTGAAACTAATGCTTTCTGCTTTGCAATATTCATATTCTACCACCGGGCGCCAGGTACGCATGCTCCGAGCTGTGCGTGAATATACGCACAAAGTCAAGCACAAGTTCAAATTGGTAAGTCCCACACTTTGCTTAGAAATGATCGTACGCACGGTTTACGCACATATCTGTGCGTATGCAACGTTGATAAATGAGGGCCCAGAATTGTGGGCTGGGTGATACGGTCAAAATAGGATTTTTTTTTTAATAAAAAAGCTGTAGATGTGTTGATTCAGTTTGGCACCACATACTTATGTGAATCTGGGTTTTCTACTCTAGCATACCTGAAAAACAAATACAGAAACAGACTAAATGCTCAGCATGACCTCAGAACAGCACTTTCAAAACCAAGCCCAGAATAGATCTGCTGGTTGAAAACTTCAACCAGCCACATACCTCTCATTAGATTTCATTGTGCCATAGACTAAATATTATACCCCTTCTAGCATGATGTCAGGTCAGTAGAACTTTAAAATAAGTCAGTACAAATGTATCAGAATGTTGCTCAATGTTGGGGTTTAAGGTTGAGGGACGGAGGGACGGAGGGAGGGGGTAAGAAATGGAGGTAGCACTTTATAATAACACCCTGTTATAATACATTTATAAGGTATTTGTAGATAATGAACTAATCATGAACAAACCATTTATATACATTCATAAATGATTATTAAATCATCTATAACTATATTTGTGTAACATTTACAAAGTATTTATAAAGCATTAGTGGATAATGAACTAATCATGAACAAACCATTTATATACATTCATAAATGATTATTAAATCATTTATAACCATATTTGTATAACATTTAAAGATTAGTTCTACATTATTTATAACTCATTATCAACATATACTGTATCTCCATTTATTTTTCATGTTCAACAAATGATTTGTTAAGACATTCATAAAACATCTATAAATCATTTGCAGATGCTATTGTGGGGGCCAATCTGAAGTGAAGCCTATTCATCATTAACAAATGTCTAATACAGTTAATTATTTGTTTACTTTTTCATCACATGTTACAAATGTTGTAGACAGCTTTCGGATACACCCTTCTTTGTGACATCAAACAGTGACAGAATTAGGACTAAAGATAAATGCAATTGTATTAACATATAAAATACATGTGCATGACATATAGTGTAAAATGGGGGGGGGCACTAGGACCCAGGAGTACCCTCGCCAGATAGAGTATCTAGAGAGGAAGTCTCACGAGAGTGAGACTTGACTTCACGTGTGTTGCCGTCTGTTTGAATGGAAGCACGATACATGCAGAACCAAGTTATCCGTGCTGCTCCTGCCCTGTATAGGGCCTATACAGTCTGAAAATACAAATAATTATTACCCTTGTGTGTCGTGTCATCATCACATACCGCAATATACTGAGCACACATTAGGAACAAATGTAACGTTAGCGCCCACCACATCAAGCACGTCTACACAACATATAAGAGTTGTTTGTAGGTCGGAAATGGTGGAATAGATTTACCAACAAAAAAGGTGTTTAAACTGCTCATACCTTATTAAAAGTGTGGGGCAGGAGCAGCACGGATAACTTGGTTCTGCATGTATCGTGCTTCCATTCAAACAGACGGCAACACACGTGAAGTCAAGTCTCACTCTCGTGAGACTTCCTCTCTAGATACTCTATCTGGCGAGGGTACTCCTGGGTCCTAGTGCCCCCCCCCATTTTACACTATATGTCATGCACATGTATTTTATATGTTAATACAATTGCATTTATCTTTAGTCCTAATTCTGTCACTGTTTGATGTCACAAAGAAGGGTGTATCCGAAAGCTGTCTACAACATTTGTAACATGTGATGAAAAAGTAAACAAATAATTAACTGTATTAGACATTTGTTAATGATGAATAGGCTTCACTTCAGATTGGCCCCCACAATAGCATCTGCAAATGATTTATAGATGTTTTATGAATGTCTTAACAAATAATTTGTTGAACATGAAAAATAAATGGAGATACAGTATAGTCGTTTTTTAATATCCATTTTTCAAAGCACCTACAAATGTGTTACTACACATTAAACAACATTATTTAATGATGAACAAATCAAGTACAAACAATGTTGATAATGAGTTATAAATAATGTAGAACTAATCTGTAAATGTTATACAAATATAGTTATAAATGATTTAATAATCATTTATGTATATAAATGGTTTGTTCATGATTAGTTCATTATCCACTAATGCGTTATAAATACTTTGTAAATGTTATACAAATATAGTTATACATGATTTAATAATCATTTATGAATGTATATAAATGGTTTGTTCATGATTAGTTCATTATCTACAAATACCTTATAAATGTATTATAACAGGGTGTTATTATAAAGTGCTACCGAAATGGAGAGTTGAAAAAGGGGTGAGAAATAGAAAGGAGAGTAGAACATGTTTGTTCATTTAAAAGTGTTACAAAATTGTATGTACATATGTTATGAGGTGGTGAGCAACTTAACATTACACTCTGATTATTGCTGTGATGTACTTTTATAATTAAATAAATACATTTCATATACATTTGAAATTCATGGTTTGTTGTGTTCTTTATCAGTAGTTTATAAATGTATGTTATGGCAATTCATGATGTATTTTTGTAAGTTTGGGTCCCGGGGAAACACCAAATTTCTCTTTTGGGTCTCGAGCTGAAAAAGTTTGGGAACCCCTGATCTAAATGATATGACACAGCTGAGTGACCTGATGCCAGAGCTGCCACATCTCGATCAGTCCACCAAGTGGCAGTGTTGTATTGTGCAGTGATGTATTGTTATTGAAAGGGGGTATGCAGGGAAGTTGTGAAGGTCCAAATCCTGGTCAAGCCTTTGTATGGATCTTCTTCCTAGCTGGGTTGTCAATATTTTTTTTTTAAAGTGGATTACAAGTCAGTTTTGTGAAAGTTTTTCAATATTGTGTGAGCAAAAAAAAGAAAAATACATTGTATGAAGTATAGTTAATTAACTCATACAGTATGTACATCCTCTGTTTGTAGAACTGCCCTGAACTGAACTGCCCCCCCCCCCACACACACACACACTTTTTTTTTACTAACATCTTGGAATGATGGAATCATCCATGATAAATTTACTTTGACTTGAATGAATGCCCATTCTTTCACTAGAACAATACAGATTGACAAACGTTTCATTATGCACTATACAACTAAGGTTAATAAGTTATAATTAAGATATCAATTGTATAAGATTTATTTAGGATAACTAAAGACAGGACTTTACTAAAGGTTGACACTCACAGTAATTTCTTCCAGAACAAGCTTAAAATAGCAAAGGATATATGGTTGATCATTTGTCTGTCTATATCCTCTCTCTCTTTCTCTCTCTCTCTCTCTCTCTCTCTCTCTCTCTCTCTCTCTCTCTCTCTCTCTCTCTCTAAAACACTCATGAGACCAAAAAAAATGCCTTTGAAAGCAATATGTAAAGATATATAAGATGGTATATATATATATACATATTCACACTATGGTGAGGCATAAGACATGGTGTTTACACATTCAAGTGGTCCACTTGAATGTGTAAATGGGTGTCTGGGAGGAAGTGGGGGGTCTTTCGATGTTGATTAAACGGCAAGCAACTAATGTCATAAGTGCAAAATGTAATGGGAAATATTAAAGGACAAAACAATGAGCCGTTTATAAATCATTCTGAGTCATTATTAATAATAGAAATATAGTTTATTTCATCTGTGGCCACAAAATGAAAGTTCAGTTTACAGTCAGAGACAACATGTGTTCACACACTGAATCTGACCAACAAAGTGACAAAGAGCTCTGGTCAGACGTACATTAAATACACAGTTTCAAGACGTAACATAACAACAGATATGATGATGAAAGTAAATACAAATGGTTCCCAGTTACGGGAAGTAATAATAACCTTGTTTTGGCTGGCTGGGGAGATGTCGGTACCTTGGAGTCTCTTAAAGAGACACACACACATTACACTAGTTGGTCACACTGAAACAGTCAAGCTGTAAAATGATAAAATTATATCTCAACACAGATCTATAATGACATGATAATATATTCCATGACAAAAATTAAAGGACAATAAATCTAATCTAACTGAAATTGTGTAGCACAGACCTTTCTATGGATCAAAACCTCAATATTATTATGGTGTAATTATTACTTCATGTATCCTTAATCCCTAGGCTAATGAGGCACTAAGATGTTACTAAAAAAAAGAACGTATGCCAATGACAGGAAGTAACGGTATATATATGTGTGTGTGTGTGTGTGTGTGTGTGTGTGTGTGTGTGTGTGTGTGTGTGTGTGTGTGTGTGTGTGTGTGTGTGTGTGTGTGCACTGTGCATGAGTGCACATCTAGGGGCGGGGTGTAGATTTGGTCTCCCTGATGTTGACTCCTTAGCCACCCCCTTGGGTTGTTTAATACTGGACGAGTGTTTCATAACGGCCGCTGTGTGGGCCGGGTTCGGGGCCGGTGCGTGGGCCGGTGTGTGGGCTGGTGCGTCTGAATGTCCCGGGTTGAATTTCTGTCCCAGTCCGCCCCTGTATCCATCTATGGGAAAAAGACATTTCCAGTGAGTGAAGGTTTGTTCAAATCAGGAGGGAACAAAATATTTTGAGGCCACAAAATATAATTTTGAGGCCTCAAATTGATTAATTTGAGGGAACCAAATACTTGAGGTAACTATTTTGAGGCCACAAAATATTTTTCTATTTTGAAGCCTTTGAGGCCCAACATTGATTAATTTGAGGTAACTAAATACATTTTGAGGTAACAAAATACTATTTTGAGGCCACGACATATTTTTTCATTTTGCGTGGCAGCAATAAGCCTTTGTAGCAAGCAGATTAGCTGGGCTAGCTAGCTAACATTAGCTGAACTGACATTAGCTTGATAGCTAACTAGCGAATAGCATCACCTAGCTAACATTAGCTAATGTTCTTTGACACTATTATTACACCCAGGCATGCGTTGCTGATTGGCTGACTGGCTGCACGGTGTTTTACTGACGCCACGTGCACGGGCGCCCCCGGGTGTGAATGTATCTGAGAACATATTTGAACACACTTGACGACCTGAGCTATTGTTATGCAAGGTAGCCAGGTGGGTACGTAGCGAGTTGGTGCATCAGTCGAGTGCAGCGCATTCCTCAGGTTTGGTGTGAACGATGGTCTGACTCAGGCAGAGCACCGTTCACACCAAACCTGTGAATGTGATTGCCATGAATTGTTATGCTTATGCAGGTAGCCAGGTACACGCGACGAGTCGAGTGCAGCACGTTCTTGTGTGCACGCGCATGCGCGCGCACATCCGTGCATGAACGCGCTTCTGCTCACAAAAGCTTGGTTGCCCGGCGTGCAACCCCGTCCCATGAGCAACGCACCTCTGATTACACCAACACTGTAACTGAGGGGTTACAAAACCCTGACTGTATTAAAGATTGTGATAGATTAAACCACTGCTAGTTATGTACTTTAATTACTGGCCAGACAGTACATCAAATATAGATGGTGAACACCCACAAGAACACGGCATTGACACAGAAATAGTATTTGAGGGTAATTTATTATTATTAGGCAACGTTAGGTTACAGAATGAGAATTAGGGTCGCGCTTGTATGGCGAAGAATATACGTAAAGTCAGTCAAGAGCATAAGTCACTAAGAATAACAGGAATCCTACGATGGGTCTAAGTTGACGCCACCTGTTGTATAGTAGCTACTATATAGGGCAACACTGGTACCGACTGGAGACAATGGGTTCCCTCCGGGGGTGTAAGGCCTGGAGGGTAGAGGAATGCTCGGATACTCAGTCTGATTCAATGAAGAATAAAGAGACTCCAGGTACAGGAGTCGGTTCTTGTAAACTCCCTTGATCAGCAGCCAAAGCAATAATTGTAATCCAAATGCCCGACAGCATTGATGACAGCTAGCCAGCCCCGTCCACGAGGCAGGCCCGAGTTGTAATCCTCACGAGGTTGAATCCCAAACGATAGTGGAAATCAACGATGCTCTTCTCCGGATACCACGTTCCAAATCAATACAATCCAACCAGTAATGGTTCTGCAATCGCCGACGCCGATTCTCCTGTGTACTATACTTCACATTAAACTAGGTCGAACTTGACGTTACTTCACTAAACTCTGACACTTTTACAATTCTATTCGCACATGTTCTAAACGCACGGTTGCTCACTTCAATGTTACCGAACTTGTCACACTGCTGCTTTAGACGAACTGAATGAACTACTGCTGGGCACACCTGCGCCAGCATATATACTTAAGTGACAATCTAGTACCAAACCTCAGTTCTTGTCTGGTATCAATACACTGCCTCCGGGCATGTTCTGACATGCCCCAAACTCGCCCATTGCACCTGTCTGAGTGCGAGACTGCCTGGAGCCTAGGGCGCTATCCAATAAGGAGAGCGAAATATTACTCTGGTTTGAACGTAGGTAAAGGGATATTCCGTATATATATAAATAATATACAAAGTATATCAAACAATAAAGGGATATTCTCAGTTTAATCTGACCCTTCACAACAGCTGCCTCCTAATTAGTCCGCACCTAATTAGTTAAAGGAAGACAGATTAATAGTCCAGTCAACTGCTCAACGTCTGTTGTGGGGAGTAGGGCAATCTACAAAGTCAGTGGGTCATGGTCATCATCGGGGGAGTCAGGGAGCCTCGGCAACTCTATCAGCCTCGCCACGGGTCGGGTGTAGGTCCGCCCCTGGACAATAACTTCTGCCGCTCTGACCTTTCCGTCGGCACCAGTGATCACTTTGCTTACGTGGCCGGCCGGCCACATAGCTCGGGGTAGTGACTGGTCTATGATCATAACGACTGTGTCCACTTTTAAGTTGTCCCTGTTCTTGACCCGCTTCCGACGGGCTGGAAGGGATGGTAGGGAGCTTAGGAGGAAGCGGGCCTGAGACTGGTTGATCTGTGCTTGGCTGTGTCTCCACATCCTCCGTCTGTTCCTCTTGTTCGGTCTGTACCCCATCTGAGGAGGGGCCGGTTCCGGCCGCCCCATCAAGAAGTCGCTTGGGGTGCTGGGTTCGAGGTCAGTTACGTCGCTTGGAGCGCAGCTGAGGGGGGTGGAGTTCGGAACTCCCTCTTCTTGGGCCCACGGTTCTCTCACAGGCCTCTCGTCTAATGTCAATAGCCTCTCAACGGGCTGTACGAGAGAGTGGCCGGTGTCGCTCACCTTTGTGTGCAGGCAGCGTGTAGACGTGGGTTGACTGTCAAGTCCGTAGAGGGGGCCCTGGAGCGTCCACCCCAGTCGGGTCTGAACCGCGACTGGGCATCCTTTGGGTCCGATGTGGGCCGCCTCAATTGGGAGAATGAGGTCCGCGTGGTTGGAGCCTATGAGCAGGGTCGGTGTGGCGCCGTCGATAAGCGGTATAGGTAGTCTGCGTAGGTGCTCGTACTTCGCCATCAGCTGTGGGATGGGGTAGTTGTAGCTTGACAGACCTATGTCATGGCCTGTAAATGCTTTAGTGATGCTGTACCGCTTCTCGGGCTGCCCGACCGCTGCTATTTTGAATGAGACATTTTCACCCTTTATGGTCTTCAGGTCTCGCTGAATAGTACAGATTGTCATTGTTTCTTTGTTACCCCGCATTTCCAACTGGGCTGCGGCGGAAGCGAGGAGGAGAGTATTTTCAGATCCATCATCTAGGATGGCGTAAGTGTCCATGACCTTGTCCTCGTAGCTCAGGAGCACTCTGACCACTTTGATGAGCACTCGGGGGGTCCCGCTCTGCTTGGGGTCTATGTGGAGCACTCCTGTTGGTGGGTTGCCTTGTCGGGCTAGTCCTTTCTTGTGGGCCTCGCGCAGTGTATCGCAGCGAGCGTGGTCCTGTGTGTTCGTCCTACTCCACTGATCCATTTCGGCGGGGGTCAGTTTCTGGTAGGCTTCACACCGTGACATGGAGTGTCCGCTGCGGCAGTAAGTACACCAGGGGGGGCCCAATGGATCTTCTGTAGTGGTGCCGACTCGCGGTAGTCCGAGTAGCACCGTGACTCCCAGTGTCTGCTGTAGCAGTCAGGACACCAGGGGGGGGGTCCAGGACTGGTTTGTGGTGACACCGCCTCGGCCTGGTACATCACCGTGACGGGCTTACTTTGTTGTCCTGGCGGACGCTTGTTGCTGTCGTGCAGGACCTCCAGGTGGGCGCCGTCGCACTTGCTGCATCTTTTCTTTAGGCGGCACTCAGCTGCCATATGGCTGCGCGCGCAGCGGAAGCAGTGGCGGTTCGCTTTGATCCACTGACTCACCTCGTCAGCGGTCAGCCTCTTGAAGGTGTCACATTGAGACAGCCAATGTTCATTTTCACAGTACTGACAGACAGCCTTCCACTTCTCCTTGACGTGGGTGTTGTGGCTCGTCTGCCGTGGCTCAACCTCGGCTTGGTGCATAACTGTCACGGACCGGCGGTTGTCGTTGAACCTTCTCGGTCCATCTCTAGGGTCAGAGCCACTCCGCACGAATGTGTCCAATCGTAGACTGCTAACTTCCCTGGCGAGGAAGTCAGCTAGGTCTAGGAGGGATGGTTCTGGGCCGTTGGGGTCACTGTGGTCTCTCTGCCGCCGAAAACGCTCTTGACGGGCTGGAGGGAGCTTCTCCAGTATCCGCTCCACGTTAGAATTTGCATACAGTTCATGTCTCCCCTTCTCCTTTTGGGACCCCAGCATCCCCACGAGGGATTGTACCTTGATAGAGAGGTCATCCAGTGCTCTATTGTCTTTGGCTGGGGGGAGGCGGTCGATCTCTCATATTTCTTGGATCACGTAATCCCATATGCGTCCATAGCGCTGGTCGAGGGCCACCAGGGCCGCGGAGTATGGGGTGCTTGAGTTGGAATATGCCAGCGCTATGTTATGCGCTCTGGGCACCTTGAGATGCTTGAGGAGGATGGCATATTTGTACGACTCGTCGGGGACATCGGACATCATAGTCTCCAAACACATGCGTAATTCCGTGTACTGTGCTCTGTCCTCGCGCGTAAAGTCTGGGAACGTCGGTGTGCCAAGGTAAGATGCCATGGATGGCTGGGACACCGATGAGCGTAGGGGGAGAGGCCTCCTGGGCGAGTCTCCCCGTACGTGGGGTCGTGGGTTAGTGCTGGGTGGGTACCAGAGGCCGGGCCCCCAGGTGCTGCTCCTCGGTGCTGACTGTGTATTAAACTCAACCTTGGTTTGGGTCGGGGGTTCGTAACGCAGTGGCTCGGGGCTGGGGTCGGGGCTGTACTGGGCCTCCTGGTCCAAAGTAGGTTCGTGCTGGTGGGCTTGATATCCCTCCTCTTCCTCCGCTAGGTCTTGGAGTCTTCTAGTTAGTCTCTCGGCGACGTAGGCCGGTTCTTCCCGTTGGCTGGGTCCCGTATGGACCGGTCGGGGAGGGGGCTCGGCGACGTAGGCAGGTTCTTCCTGCTGGCTGGGTCCCATGTAGTCTGGTCGGGGAGAGGGCTCGGCGACGTGAACAGGTTCTTCCTGCTGGCTGGGTCCCGTGTAGATGTGTCGGGGAGGGGAAGGTGCCCTCGACCCGTGTCGTGATGATCTCCGGGAGCTCCGCGTGGAGGAGTGGGGGGTAGCCCTCTGGATCAATTGTTCTATCATCTGCGCCTGCAGGCGGTCCCGCTCCGCTTCGCGCTGTGCATTGGCGGCGGCGTCGCGCTGTGCATCGCATTGCGCGTTGGTACGGTCTCGCTGAATGGTTTCTTCAGCCTGGAGGCGCCTCTCTTCCAGTCTGATGGTCATCGCTGTGTCGGCCTGGAGGCGACTCTCTTCTAGTCGGATGCGTTCTCGCTCGTTCTGTTGTTGCGCCTGGAGGCGTTCTCGTTCCACTGCAGAGTGTTCGCGCTCACTAAGTGTCTGTGCTTGGAGACGGTCTCTTTCGGTTGAAGCTGTCAGCGTGGCGATTAAGGCTTGCGCCAGTCTCTGGTCAGCCTCGCTGGGGGATGACACCGATGGAGGTGATCGGGCGTTGACAGGGCTTGGTGGAGACCTGTTCTCCTGGCGCGCTCCGAGGTCTATCTCCTGGGCGCGGTTCTCTTCTCGTGGTTGCGCGCCGAGGGCTGTCTCGGGTACGCGCTCTTGGGTTGGTTTTGCACCGGGGTCTATCCCTGGAGCGCTTTCTTTATCCTGGAGCGCTCCGGGGTCTATCCCGGTGACGCTGTCTGGAGGTATAGTCACGTCATGTCCCGCTTGGTCCCCCCCGTGAGCTAAGTCAGTTTTGTTTGAACCCTCTGGGATCTCTACTGGCGGGGCCGCCAAGTCGATAGGAGTGGGCATGCTTAAACTATCCGTTTTATTCGTATTTAACGTCCGTTTAGATAAGCTAGGGGGTAGAACGAAAGCGAATTCCTCCAGATATGGAGGTGGCTGACGTTTGCGCTGCGGGCGTTCTAGCTTGGGGGAGCCGCTTGGAGAGTGTTCACCGCTGGCCATGTTAATATTAATATTATATTAAATATTACACTGATACCCTCCGGCTCGAAGGACCAATTGTAACTGAGGGGTTACAAAACCCTGACTGTATTAAAGATTGTGATAGATTAAACCACTGCTAGTTATGTACTTTAATTACTGGCCAGACAGTACATCAAATATAGATGGTGAACACCCACAAGAACACAGCATTGACACAGAAATAGTATTTGAGGGTAATTTATTATTATTAGGCAACGTTAGGTTACAGAATGAGAATTAGGGTCGCGCTTGTATGGCGAAGAATATACGTAAAGTCAGTCAAGAGCATAAGTCACTAAGAATAACAGGAATCCTACGATGGGTCTAAGTTGACGCCACCTGTTGTATAGTAGCTACTATATAGGGCAACACTGGTACCGACTGGAGACAATGGGTTCCCTCCGGGGGTGTAAGGCCTGGAGGGTAGAGGAATGCTCGGATACTCAGTCTGATTCAATGAAGAATAAAGAGACTCCAGGTACAGGAGTCGGTTCTTGTAAACTCCCTTGATCAGCAGCCAAAGCAATAATTGTAATCCAAATGCCCGACAGCATTGATGACAGCTAGCCAGCCCCGTCCACGAGGCAGGCCCGAGTTGTAATCCTCACGAGGTTGAATCCCAAACGATAGTGGAAATCAACGATGCTCTTCTCCGGATACCACGTTCCAAATCAATACAATCCAACCAGTAATGGTTCTGCAATCGCCGACGCCGATTCTCCTGTGTACTATACTTCACATTAAACTAGGTCGAACTTGACGTTACTTCACTAAACTCTGACACTTTTACAATTCTATTCGCACATGTTCTAAACGCACGGTTGCTCACTTCAATGTTACCGAACTTGTCACACTGCTGCTTTAGACGAACTGAATGAACTACTGCTGGGCACACCTGCGCCAGCATATATACTTAAGTGACAATCTAGTACCAAACCTCAGTTCTTGTCTGGTATCAATACACTGCCTCCGGGCATGTTCTGACATGCCCCAAACTCGCCCATTGCACCTGTCTGAGTGCGAGACTGCCTGGAGCCTAGGGCGCTATCCAATAAGGAGAGCGAAATATTACTCTGGTTTGAACGTAGGTAAAGGGATATTCCGTATATATATAAATAATATACAAAGTATATCAAACAATAAAGGGATATTCTCAGTTTAATCTGACCCTTCACAACAGCTGCCTCCTAATTAGTCCGCACCTAATTAGTTAAAGGAAGACAGATTAATAGTCCAGTCAACTGCTCAACGTCTGTTGTGGGGAGTAGGGCAATCTACAAAGTCAGTGGGTCATGGTCATCATCGGGGGAGTCAGGGAGCCTCGGCAACTCTATCAGCCTCGCCACGGGTCGGGTGTAGGTCCGCCCCTGGACAATAACTTCTGCCGCTCTGACCTTTCCGTCGGCACCAGTGATCACTTTGCTTACGTGGCCGGCCGGCCACATAGCTCGGGGTAGTGACTGGTCTATGATCATAACGACTGTGTCCACTTTTAAGTTGTCCCTGTTCTTGACCCGCTTCCGACGGGCTGGAAGGGATGGTAGGGAGCTTAGGAGGAAGCGGGCCTGAGACTGGTTGATCTGTGCTTGGCTGTGTCTCCACATCCTCCGTCTGTTCCTCTTGTTCGGTCTGTACCCCATCTGAGGAGGGGCCGGTTCCGGCCGCCCCATCAAGAAGTCGCTTGGGGTGCTGGGTTCGAGGTCAGTTACGTCGCTTGGAGCGCAGCTGAGGGGGGTGGAGTTCGGAACTCCCTCTTCTTGGGCCCACGGTTCTCTCACAGGCCTCTCGTCTAATGTCAATAGCCTCTCAACGGGCTGTACGAGAGAGTGGCCGGTGTCGCTCACCTTTGTGTGCAGGCAGCGTGTAGACGTGGGTTGACTGTCAAGTCCGTAGAGGGGGCCCTGGAGCGTCCACCCCAGTCGGGTCTGAACCGCGACTGGGCATCCTTTGGGTCCGATGTGGGCCGCCTCAATTGGGAGAATGAGGTCCGCGTGGTTGGAGCCTATGAGCAGGGTCGGTGTGGCGCCGTCGATAAGCGGTATAGGTAGTCTGCGTAGGTGCTCGTACTTCGCCATCAGCTGTGGGATGGGGTAGTTGTAGCTTGACAGACCTATGTCATGGCCTGTAAATGCTTTAGTGATGCTGTACCGCTTCTCGGGCTGCCCGACCGCTGCTATTTTGAATGAGACATTTTCACCCTTTATGGTCTTCAGGTCTCGCTGAATAGTACAGATTGTCATTGTTTCTTTGTTACCCCGCATTTCCAACTGGGCTGCGGCGGAAGCGAGGAGGAGAGTATTTTCAGATCCATCATCTAGGATGGCGTAAGTGTCCATGACCTTGTCCTCGTAGCTCAGGAGCACTCTGACCACTTTGATGAGCACTCGGGGGGTCCCGCTCTGCTTGGGGTCTATGTGGAGCACTCCTGTTGGTGGGTTGCCTTGTCGGGCTAGTCCTTTCTTGTGGGCCTCGCGCAGTGTATCGCAGCGAGCGTGGTCCTGTGTGTTCGTCCTACTCCACTGATCCATTTCGGCGGGGGTCAGTTTCTGGTAGGCTTCACACCGTGACATGGAGTGTCCGCTGCGGCAGTAAGTACACCAGGGGGGGCCCAATGGATCTTCTGTAGTGGTGCCGACTCGCGGTAGTCCGAGTAGCACCGTGACTCCCAGTGTCTGCTGTAGCAGTCAGGACACCAGGGGGGGGGTCCAGGACTGGTTTGTGGTGACACCGCCTCGGCCTGGTACATCACCGTGACGGGCTTACTTTGTTGTCCTGGCGGACGCTTGTTGCTGTCGTGCAGGACCTCCAGGTGGGCGCCGTCGCACTTGCTGCATCTTTTCTTTAGGCGGCACTCAGCTGCCATATGGCTGCGCGCGCAGCGGAAGCAGTGGCGGTTCGCTTTGATCCACTGACTCACCTCGTCAGCGGTCAGCCTCTTGAAGGTGTCACATTGAGACAGCCAATGTTCATTTTCACAGTACTGACAGACAGCCTTCCACTTCTCCTTGACGTGGGTGTTGTGGCTCGTCTGCCGTGGCTCAACCTCGGCTTGGTGCATAACTGTCACGGACCGGCGGTTGTCGTTGAACCTTCTCGGTCCATCTCTAGGGTCAGAGCCACTCCACACGAATGTGTCCAATCGTAGACTGCTAACTTCCCTGGCGAGGAAGTCAGCTAGGTCTAGGAGGGATGGTTCTGGGCCGTTGGGGTCACTGTGGTCTCTCTGCCGCCGAAAACGCTCTTGACGGGCTGGAGGGAGCTTCTCCAGTATCCGCTCCACGTTAGAATTTGCATACAGTTCATGTCTCCCCTTCTCCTTTTGGGACCCCAGCATCCCCACGAGGGATTGTACCTTGATAGAGAGGTCATCCAGTGCTCTATTGTCTTTGGCTGGGGGGAGGCGGTCGATCTCTCATATTTCTTGGATCACGTAATCCCATATGCGTCCATAGCGCTGGTCGAGGGCCACCAGGGCCGCGGAGTATGGGGTGCTTGAGTTGGAATATGCCAGCGCTATGTTATGCGCTCTGGGCACCTTGAGATGCTTGAGGAGGATGGCATATTTGTACGACTCGTCGGGGACATCGGACATCATAGTCTCCAAACACATGCGTAATTCCGTGTACTGTGCTCTGTCCTCGCGCGTAAAGTCTGGGAACGTCGGTGTGCCAAGGTAAGATGCCATGGATGGCTGGGACACCGATGAGCGTAGGGGGAGAGGCCTCCTGGGCGAGTCTCCCCGTACGTGGGGTCGTGGGTTAGTGCTGGGTGGGTACCAGAGGCCGGGCCCCCAGGTGCTGCTCCTCGGTGCTGACTGTGTATTAAACTCAACCTTGGTTTGGGTCGGGGGTTCGTAACGCAGTGGCTCGGGGCTGGGGTCGGGGCTGTACTGGGCCTCCTGGTCCAAAGTAGGTTCGTGCTGGTGGGCTTGATATCCCTCCTCTTCCTCCGCTAGGTCTTGGAGTCTTCTAGTTAGTCTCTCGGCGACGTAGGCCGGTTCTTCCCGTTGGCTGGGTCCCGTATGGACCGGTCGGGGAGGGGGCTCGGCGACGTAGGCAGGTTCTTCCTGCTGGCTGGGTCCCATGTAGTCTGGTCGGGGAGAGGGCTCGGCGACGTGAACAGGTTCTTCCTGCTGGCTGGGTCCCGTGTAGATGTGTCGGGGAGGGGAAGGTGCCCTCGACCCGTGTCGTGATGATCTCCGGGAGCTCCGCGTGGAGGAGTGGGGGGTAGCCCTCTGGATCAATTGTTCTATCATCTGCGCCTGCAGGCGGTCCCGCTCCGCTTCGCGCTGTGCATTGGCGGCGGCGTCGCGCTGTGCATCGCATTGCGCGTTGGTACGGTCTCGCTGAATGGTTTCTTCAGCCTGGAGGCGCCTCTCTTCCAGTCTGATGGTCATCGCTGTGTCGGCCTGGAGGCGACTCTCTTCTAGTCGGATGCGTTCTCGCTCGTTCTGTTGTTGCGCCTGGAGGCGTTCTCGTTCCACTGCAGAGTGTTCGCGCTCACTAAGTGTCTGTGCTTGGAGACGGTCTCTTTCGGTTGAAGCTGTCAGCGTGGCGATTAAGGCTTGCGCCAGTCTCTGGTCAGCCTCGCTGGGGGATGACACCGATGGAGGTGATCGGGCGTTGACAGGGCTTGGTGGAGACCTGTTCTCCTGGCGCGCTCCGAGGTCTATCTCCTGGGCGCGGTTCTCTTCTCGTGGTTGCGCGCCGAGGGCTGTCTCGGGTACGCGCTCTTGGGTTGGTTTTGCACCGGGGTCTATCCCTGGAGCGCTTTCTTTATCCTGGAGCGCTCCGGGGTCTATCCCGGTGACGCTGTCTGGAGGTATAGTCACGTCATGTCCCGCTTGGTCCCCCCCGTGAGCTAAGTCAGTTTTGTTTGAACCCTCTGGGATCTCTACTGGCGGGGCCGCCAAGTCGATAGGAGTGGGCATGCTTAAACTATCCGTTTTATTCGTATTTAACGTCCGTTTAGATAAGCTAGGGGGTAGAACGAAAGCGAATTCCTCCAGATATGGAGGTGGCTGACGTTTGCGCTGCGGGCGTTCTAGCTTGGGGGAGCCGCTTGGAGAGTGTTCACCGCTGGCCATGTTAATATTAATATTATATTAAATATTACACTGATACCCTCCGGCTCGAAGGACCAATTGTAACTGAGGGGTTACAAAACCCTGACTGTATTAAAGATTGTGATAGATTAAACCACTGCTAGTTATGTACTTTAATTACTGGCCAGACAGTACATCAAATATAGATGGTGAACACCCACAAGAACACAGCATTGACACAGAAATAGTATTTGAGGGTAATTTATTATTATTAGGCAACGTTAGGTTACAGAATGAGAATTAGGGTCGCGCTTGTATGGCGAAGAATATACGTAAAGTCAGTCAAGAGCATAAGTCACTAAGAATAACAGGAATCCTACGATGGGTCTAAGTTGACGCCACCTGTTGTATAGTAGCTACTATATAGGGCAACACTGGTACCGACTGGAGACAATGGGTTCCCTCCGGGGGTGTAAGGCCTGGAGGGTAGAGGAATGCTCGGATACTCAGTCTGATTCAATGAAGAATAAAGAGACTCCAGGTACAGGAGTCGGTTCTTGTAAACTCCCTTGATCAGCAGCCAAAGCAATAATTGTAATCCAAATGCCCGACAGCATTGATGACAGCTAGCCAGCCCCGTCCACGAGGCAGGCCCGAGTTGTAATCCTCACGAGGTTGAATCCCAAACGATAGTGGAAATCAACGATGCTCTTCTCCGGATACCACGTTCCAAATCAATACAATCCAACCAGTAATGGTTCTGCAATCGCCGACGCCGATTCTCCTGTGTACTATACTTCACATTAAACTAGGTCGAACTTGACGTTACTTCACTAAACTCTGACACTTTTACAATTCTATTCGCACATGTTCTAAACGCACGGTTGCTCACTTCAATGTTACCGAACTTGTCACACTGCTGCTTTAGACGAACTGAATGAACTACTGCTGGGCACACCTGCGCCAGCATATATACTTAAGTGACAATCTAGTACCAAACCTCAGTTCTTGTCTGGTATCAATACACTGCCTCCGGGCATGTTCTGACATGCCCCAAACTCGCCCATTGCACCTGTCTGAGTGCGAGACTGCCTGGAGCCTAGGGCGCTATCCAATAAGGAGAGCGAAATATTACTCTGGTTTGAACGTTCCGGCCGCCCCATCAAGAAGTCGCTTGGGGTGCTGGGTTCGAGGTCAGCTACGTCGCTTGGAGCGCAGCTGAGGGGGGTGGAGTTCGGAACTCCCTCTTCTTGGGCCCACGGTTCTCTCACAGGCCTCTCGTCTAATGTCAATAGCCTCTCAACGGGCTGTACGAGAGAGTGGCCGGTGTCGCTCACCTTTGTGTGCAGGCAGCGTGTAGACGTGGGTTGACTGTCAAGTCCGTAGAGGGGGCCCTGGAGCGTCCACCCCAGTCGGGTCTGAACCGCGACTGGGCATCCTTTGGGTCCGATGTGGGCCGCCTCAATTGGGAGAATGAGGTCCGCGTGGTTGGAGCCTATGAGCAGGGTCGGTGTGGCGCCGTCGATAAGCGGTATAGGTAGTCTGCGTAGGTGCTCGTACTTCGCCTTCAGCTGTGGGATGGGGTAGTTGTAGCTTGACAGACCTATGTCATGGCCTGTAAATGCTTTAGTGATGCTGTACCGCTTCTCGGGCTGCCCGACCGCTGCTATTTTGAATGAGACATTTTCACCCTTTATGGTCTTCAGGTCTCGCTGAATAGTACAGATTGTCATTGTTTCTTTGTTACCCCGCATTTCCAACTGGGCTGCGGCGGAAGCGAGGAGGAGAGTATTTTCAGATCCATCATCTAGGATGGCGTAAGTGTCCATGACCTTGTCCTCGTAGCTCAGGAGCACTCTGACCACTTTGATGAGCACTCGGGGGGTCCCGCTCTGCTTGGGGTCTATGTGGAGCACTCCTGTTGGTGGGTTGCCTTGTCGGGCTAGTCCTTTCTTGTGGGCCTCGCGCAGTGTATCGCAGCGAGCGTGGTCCTGTGTGTTCGTCCTACTCCACTGATCCATTTCGGCTGGGGTCAGTTTCTGGTAGTTTTCACACCGTGACATGGAGTGTCCGCTGCGGCAGTAAGTACACCAGGGGGGGCCCAATGGATCTTCTGTAGTGGTGCCGACTCGCGGTAGTCCGAGTAGCACCGTGACTCCCAGTGTCTGCTGTAGCAGTCAGGACACCAGGGGGGGGGTCCAGGACTGGTTTGTGGTGACACCGCCTCGGCCTGGTACATCACCGTGACGGGCTTACTTTGTTGTCCTGGCGGACGCTTGTTGCTGTCGTGCAGGACCTCCAGGTGGGCGCCGTCGCACTTGCTGCATCTTTTCTTTAGGCGGCACTCAGCTGCCATATGGCTGCGCGCGCAGCGGAAGCAGCGGCGGTTCGCTTTGATCCACTGACTCACCTCGTCAGCGGTCAGCCTCTTGAAGGTGTCACATTGAGACAGCCAATGTTCATTTTCACAGTACTGACAGACAGCCTTCCACTTCTCCTTGACGTGGGTGTTGTGGCTCGTCTGCCGTGGCTCAACCTCGGCTTGGTGCATAACTGTCACGGACCGGCGGTTGTCGTTGAACCTTCTCGGTCCATCTCTAGGGTCACACTCCACACGAATGTGTCCAATCGTAGACTGCTAACTTCCCTGGCGAGGAAGTCAGCTAGGTCTAGGAGGGATGGTTCTGGGCCGTTGGGGTCACTGTGGTCTCTCTGCCGCCGAAAACGCTCTTGACGGGCTGGAGGGAGCTTCTCCAGTATCCGCTCCACGTTAGAATTTGCATACAGTTCATGTCTCCCCTTCTCCTTTTGGGACCCCAGCATCCCCACGAGGGATTGTACCTTGATAGAGAGGTCATCCAGTGCTCTATTGTCTTTGGCTGGGGGGAGGCGGTCGATCTCTCATATTTCTTGGATCACGTAATCCCATATGCGTCCATAGCGCTGGTCGAGGGCCACCAGGGCCGCGGAGTATGGGGTGCTTGAGTTGGAATATGCCAGCGCTATGTTATGCGCTCTGGGCACCTTGAGATGCTTGAGGAGGATGGCATATTTGTACGACTCGTCGGGGACATCGGACATCATAGTCTCCAAACACATGCGTAATTCCGTGTACTGTGCTCTGTCCTCGCGCGTAAAGTCTGGGAACGTCGGTGTGCCAAGGTAAGATGCCATGGATGGCTGGGACACCGATGAGCGTAGGGGGAGAGGCCTCCTGGGCGAGTCTCCCCGTACGTGGGGTCGTGGGTTAGTGCTGGGTGGGTACCAGAGGCCGGGCCCCCAGGTGCTGCTCCTCGGTGCTGACTGTGTATTAAACTCAACCTTGGTTTGGGTCGGGGGTTCGTAACGCAGTGGCTCGGGGCTGGGGTCGGGGCTGTACTGGGCCTCCTGGTCCAAAGTAGGTTCGTGCTGGTGGGCTTGATATCCCTCCTCTTCCTCCGCTAGGTCTTGGAGTCTTCTAGTTAGTCTCTCGGCGACGTAGGCCGGTTCTTCCCGTTGGCTGGGTCCCGTATGGACCGGTCGGGGAGGGGGCTCGGCGACGTAGGCAGGTTCTTCCTGCTGGCTGGGTCCCATGTAGTCTGGTCGGGGAGAGGGCTCGGCGACGTGAACAGGTTCTTCCTGCTGGCTGGGTCCCGTGTAGATGTGTCGGGGAGGGGAAGGTGCCCTCGACCCGTGTCGTGATGATCTCCGGGAGCTCCGCGTGGAGGAGTGGGGGGTAGCCCTCTGGATCAATTGTTCTATCATCTGCGCCTGCAGGCGGTCCCGCTCCGCTTCGCGCTGTGCATTGGCGGCGGCGTCGCGCTGTGCATCGCATTGCGCGTTGGTACGGTCTCGCTGAATGGTTTCTTCAGCCTGGAGGCGCCTCTCTTCCAGTCTGATGGTCATCGCTGTGTCGGCCTGGAGGCGACTCTCTTCTAGTCGGATGCGTTCTCGCTCGTTCTGTTGTTGCGCCTGGAGGCGTTCTCGTTCCACTGCAGAGTGTTCGCGCTCACTAAGTGTCTGTGCTTGGAGACGGTCTCTTTCGGTTGAAGCTGTCAGCGTGGCGATTAAGGCTTGCGCCAGTCTCTGGTCAGCCTCGCTGGGGGATGACACCGATGGAGGTGATCGGGCGTTGACAGGGCTTGGTGGAGACCTGTTCTCCTGGCGCGCTCCGAGGTCTATCTCCTGGGCGCGGTTCTCTTCTCGTGGTTGCGCGCCGAGGGCTGTCTCGGGTACGCGCTCTTGGGTTGGTTTTGCACCGGGGTCTATCCCTGGAGCGCTTTCTTTATCCTGGAGCGCTCCGGGGTCTATCCCGGTGACGCTGTCTGGAGGTATAGTCACGTCATGTCCCGCTTGGTCCCCCCCGTGAGCTAAGTCAGTTTTGTTTGAACCCTCTGGGATCTCTACTGGCGGGGCCGCCAAGTCGATAGGAGTGGGCATGCTTAAACTATCCGTTTTATTCGTATTTAACGTCCGTTTAGATAAGCTAGGGGGTAGAACGAAAGCGAATTCCTCCAGATATGGAGGTGGCTGACGTTTGCGCTGCCGGCGTTCTAGCTTGGGGGAGCCGCTTGGAGAGTGTTCACCGCTGGCCATGTTAATATTAATATTATATTAAATATTACACTGATACCCTCCGGCTCGAAGGACCAATTGTAACTGAGGGGTTACAAAACCCTGACTGTATTAAAGATTGTGATAGATTAAACCACTGCTAGTTATGTACTTTAATTACTGGCCAGACAGTACATCAAATATAGATGGTGAACACCCACAAGAACACAGCATTGACACAGAAATAGTATTTGAGGGTAATTTATTATTATTAGGCAACGTTAGGTTACAGAATGAGAATTAGGGTTGCGCTTGTATGGCGAAGAATATACGTAAAGTCAGTCAAGAGCATAAGTCACTAAGAATAACAGGAATCCTACGATGGGTCTAAGTTGACGCCACCTGTTGTATAGTAGCTACTATATAGGGCAACACTGGTACCGACTGGAGACAATGGGTTCCCTCCGGGGGTGTAAGGCCTGGAGGGTAGAGGAATGCTCGGATACTCAGTCTGATTCAATGAAGAATAAAGAGACTCCAGGTACAGGAGTCGGTTCTTGTAAACTCCCTTGATCAGCAGCCAAAGCAATAATTGTAATCCAAATGCCCGACAGCATTGATGACAGCTAGCCAGCCCCGTCCACGAGGCAGGCCCGAGTTGTAATCCTCACAAGGTTGAATCCCAAACGATAGTGGAAATCAACGATGCTCTTCTCCGGATACCACGTTCCAAATCAATACAATCCAACCAGTAATGGTTCTGCAATCGCCGACGCCGATTCTCCTGTGTACTATACTTCACATTAAACTAGGTCGAACTTGACGTTACTTCACTAAACTCTGACACTTTTACTATTCTATTCGCACGGTATAGCATGTTCTAAACGCACGGTTGCTCACTTCAATGTTACCGAACTTGTCACACTGCTGCTTTAGACGAACTGAATGAACTACTGCTGGGCACACCTGCGCCAGCATATATACTTAAGTGACAATCTAGTACCAAACCTCAGTTCTTGTCTGGTATCAATACACTGCCTCCGGGCATGTTCTGACATGCCCCAAACTCGCCCATTGCACCTGTCTGAGTGCGAGACTGCCTGGAGCCTAGGGCGCTATCCAATAAGGAGAGCGAAATATTACTCTGGTTTGAACGTAGGTAAAGGGATATTCCGTATATATATAAATAATATACAAAGTATATCAAACAATAAAGGGATATTCTCAGTTTAATCTGACCCTTCACAACAAACACCATGGAACTAATGACCAATTTGACAACGTTTTCTGTCAGAATAGTCAGTAATTTTATATAGTGCTAGCTAACGTTTCAACATACTTGTCTTGTTGCCCATCAGCACTGGCAAATGCACTATTACTAAACTAGTTACAGTATAGGTAGCTAGCTACATCTGCTTCCACGTCTTGTGTTGAATGGGCCTGGTCTACAAGATACACTATATGACTAAGGTACCCATGTACATGTCAAAATACTTCCCAAAGGTCAGTGAATACCACAACCACTACACCAGAGGAAGCTCAACAAATCATGTTAAACCCAGATTCGGCTCAAACAAGGGACTAAACACGTTTCGCAATTATGCCATATCAATGTGGAACGCCCTACCCAAAGCTGTAAAGGAATGTGAATCCCTACCCACATTCAAAACCGCTCTTAAAGAGCACCTACGGGAGGCTGCAATTTGAAACTGGCCACCGTAAATGCCCAAACCCCCCACCACCTCCTAATAGACAGTCTCCTCCCCACCGCATGTATATATTCACTCCCCGCCGTATGTATATTTCTCTCCCACCCACCCCATCCAAATGTACAGTCTCCACCCCACCGTATGTATATTTCTCTCCCACCCACCCACCCCCTCCTAATGTACAGTCCCCTCCCCATCATATGTATATACTCTGTCAAGATCTATGGGTAACAGTAATGTATATTTGAATACCGTTTATGTCACAAATGTATCAGTACTAAATACCTGTATGTCCCTATGCCATAAATGTCATGTATGTTGTGTATGTCATAAATGTCGATATGAATTGAAAATGGGGGACCCTGATGTAAACAAGACAAACGTCTTTCTCAGGTCTGCATCCCCTTAACAATTGTGTGTATTGAGCCGTACTGTATTGTACCCATTCTGCAATCTGTTAAATAACGTTTTCATTCATTCATTCATTCATGTCGGACTGGGAGTTGACATGACATTACCAACGTCTTTGAATTATTATTATTATTTTTTTAATAGTTGACCAATGAGGTCAACAGGCTACTACCGGCAATCCATGTCTGTAATAATAATAATAATAATAATAATAATAATAATAATAATAATAATAATAATAAAACAAGAATAAAAAAATTAAAAAAATGTAATCTTAGGGGGGCTATTATTACATTTAGTTAATGTTAATAAAAGTTTCAATCAATCAAATTGGATTGATTGAAAATGTTATTAACATATTACAGAATGGGTACAATACAGTAAGGCTCAATACACACAATTGTTAAGGGGATGCAGACCAGAGAGAGACTTTCGTCTTGTTTACACACTGAATTGTAAGTAGGGTGCAACTAGCACTGTGCAATCCATTCTTTGTGGATCTAGCCCTGAGTCTGTAGACCTCCCCATTCTCACACAATCTAGCCTGATGTTATCAGAATCAGAAAGGTCTTTAATGCCAAGTAGTTTTCACACAAGGAATTTGCTTTGGTCGTTTTCGGTGTGTCATTAATGGACACACAATAACGGACAGATCTAAAATAAAAAGGTGGAATAAAATTAAATGGAATATGAACAAAATTAAGATAGAAGCACAATAGAATAGAATATAATTATGAAATAAAAATAGGCTGGAGCTGTACAACTGTAAAATAAAAAGGTGGAATCAAATTAAATGGGATATAAACTAAATTAAATAGCAGCACAATATAATATAGTATAATTATAAGTAAAACATTTAAATAGGCCAGGGCTGTAGAACTGTGGCAAGTGCTTTGCTGTTTCACCTGCAAGTATAAGGTCTTCACCACCATCACCTGCTTTGGTTATACTCTGTAAATTACTTAGATTATATATTAGATTCGATTTAGATTATTGGTTTGTTGGATTATATATTGTAACTATATTTATTGTAGGGCAAATATAACTGAGAGGGCATACATACATACCCTCATCTTGCACCTTGTTGCCCATATGCGCTTGTCCAGAGTTAATTATATTAATTGTTATATTGTTTACACTGCCTTTTTATTCTATTTTTATTTTTACTTCCTCACTGTACGATATTTATATGACCTGTACCATGTCTTCTATACCTGTACCTCCCCTCCCCCATGCTGCTATGATGCCTGCATTTCCCCAAGGGGATCAATAAAGGAATATCTTATCTTATCTTATCTTACATCTCATTATGCTCCCGAGTCCCTGCTGTTCAGTTTCAGTATGCTGTTGTTCTATATCATACTGGCTCCGCTCAGCGTCATTCTGCACTAACCTCACTTCGTGCACAGCACTGAATAAAAATCCACAATGTACCTTTACATACCGACATCCGTCTGGCCACACCCCTATCCGCTTACCTTCATAAGCAGGTGTGTGGTCACCTACTCGCCTCCTTCTTCACTTTCACCACAAGGAAGTGCCTGTTATATACCCACTTGACGAGGTTGTTAGCTGAAGAAAGTTGAGTTACGTGTTTACATTTTTTTCTTGCTTTTTTCTTTCTCTCATACATTTTAAAAGAAAAAAGCGAAGTCATAATCTTTACCTCGGAGGGTCGCGCTAGCAACGTCACCCTTCACCAGCGGTTCTCAATTGCCTCCTCTGTCGTGCGTCTTGGAGCGGGGTTGAGGCCTCTTTCGTGGTCGGCAGCCGCGCCCGTTAGGCGTCCGATAGATAGTTTGCCTCTCCAAGGAGCTGGTGCACCAGCGCCTTCTCCTGTGCGATGGCCTGGTTCCGGCTCTGGTTCCTTTGCCTCCGGAGAGTCGTCCGCTGTTGGGCGGCCGGCTCCTCTGGTGGCGGAGGATTTGAGACGCAAACTTTTTGCGTCGGCTCGCTCCCGTCGCAAGATGGTGGCTTGTAGACGCGAACGGCCTGGTTTTGGTGAGTTGCTGGAGCCGGATGAGGATGCGTCTGATTCTCCATGGCCGATGGGAACAGAGGACTACATGGTAGAAGTGGACGGGTTCTTGTTCGACGCCTTGGTAGAGACATGTCCGCCGCCAGTCCAGGTAACACTGGAGGGGGGTGAGAGGTCTCCTTGGGGTTCCTCGTACGCAGATGTTGGGTTAGAACCTCCGACTCGGCGGCGGGATGCCCTGCTATCAGCCACATCAGAATGTGGCTCTGTAACCAGTAGTCTGCTGCATGTGAGGGACGCGAGCTCGGTGGGGGAAAGTATGCAGGGGGAACTGCGTGCTTTGTTCCCCGAGCTCACGGCGGCGGCGGCAGTCGCAAACGGTGTGCCGCTGCCGCAGCCACTGCCTGTTCCTATTCCTGACGATCTCATAGGTCATCTATGGCAACGCCGTCCTGTGAGAGGGATGGACATTTTTCCCCTCAATGGAGGCCTACGTCCGTCAGGGACAGGTGGTCTCCCACATCATGGGCCTCACCCCCGCCTACGTGCAAGTCACGAGGGTGGTGGGTTTGGTAGAAGACATGAAGGAGGGCGTGCCTCGGCTTGATAGGCCGATGGCGGCGCTCCTTTGTCCTGAGGTGGTGTGGGAGGCGTTACGGAAGCCGGTTCCCCAAGGGAAATCGGCGAGGCGGTTGGCTTTCTGGAGTGACCAGTCATTTATCTCCGCGACGCAATCTCTGGCTGCCACTTCTAACATTGCGCAGTTGGCGAGATTCATGTCCGGGATACTGACGGGCGGTATGGAGCTGACTGATTTGCAACATGATCAGCTCGCCCAGTCGGCAGGAGACATCCTGCATCTGATCCAGCCGCAGGCCATAGCCGCTGGGAAAGTACGCGCCCTGGCCACTCTAGTCCAGCGCCACCTTTGGCTGGAGCAGGCACGTGTGACGGAGAAGAAGAGGACTCCACTTCTGACGGCACCCCTCTCCGATGCTGGACTTATCGGGTCGGCACTGCAATTGATGACCTCAACCTGCAGGGAGATGCAGGAGGAGCGTTCCGTGCTCCAGCCTCATTTCCCCCCGCCCAATGTCGCCGGTGGAGTCAGACGGCAGGCTCGTCATCGGGGTTCCGCCGCCGTAGCTGCCGCTGCTACCACCGCCACTGCTGGTCCTTCGGCAAAGAAGGCCAGGAGGAGAGAGGGTGCCTCCGCCACTGCAGCCGGCCCATCTACGCCCGGAGGTGACGGTAGGGATCGTCATGAATGAATGAATGAATGAATGAAAACTTTATTAACAGATTGCAGAATGGGTACAGTACAGTACAGCTCAATACAATTGTTAAGGGGATGCAGACCAGAGAAAGACTTTCGTCTTGTTTACATCAGGGTCCCCCATTTTCAATTCATCGTAACATATATGACATACATGACATACAGATAGACAGTACTGCTACATCTATACATTTATGACATACCAGATTTGCAATTACAGTACTGTTTGTGATACAAAAAGAGTCCAGAAAGAAAAGAGTATATACATTAGGCGTAGAAACTGTACATTGGAAACATGACCAGCCTCCGATCGTTTACCATCCCTCCGGGGCTCCCCGGGGTGGCAAGTCCCGAGCGGCTCGTGGCAGGCGTCGCTGAAAGTATGACTTTTTCCCTCTGTGGTCCCCCCCTGTTCCCTTCACGGCCCAAATATGATTTTTGTTTATAGAAAATAAAGAGTCCCTCCTAAAAGGAGGGACTGTATTTTTTGTTACAAACTGTGTGTTTATTCACCAAACATATGATGGGGATACGACGTGTGAACCTTTCGCTAGTGTGGGTTTGATAGGAGGGCTAGACTTTAAGTCTTGTTGGTCGCTACATTCATGTTAGAGCTTAAGCAAGGCCTGCAGCTTACACTCGGTTGAAAAAGGTTTTCTGCCTCGACCTGAATCTTCACATAAAGTAGGGTGACCAAACGTCCTCTTTTGGCCGGACATGTCCTCTTTTCACGCCCTGTCCGGGCCGTCTGGGGGGGGTTTATAAATGCATGAAAATGTCCGGCTTTCACGGACCGTTTGCATATACTTAAATTGACTGGCGCATTGCACAGAATACTACGGTAATCTGTTGCGTGTGTGACGTAATCCCTGAGAAGCTTTGTGGGCGGCTCTACAACTACACTCACACACAAACAGAGGAAGAGGGGACAGAGTGGAGCGCAGCTCACATTCACAATGCCAAAGAATGTACTTTTACAGATGAACTGCAGAAGAAATTCCAAATGTACCGACCCGTCGGAACAAATGGGAGGCGAAGTTCACTAGTGCGCGCACTAAATCCGAAGCCAATGTGTTATAGCGCCCCACTTGACTCGATTGATGTCGCACATGAAGCACTCAAATCAAATCCAGTACTGTGGTGTTTCTACAGACAGGAGTAACCACGGAGCAGTGACAATATTCCCAATCATAATAGTACTTTGACTGGAAGATGGGTGGCATGCAAACAAAATGAATCGAGGTTAAATACACCAAATGAGACAGCAGAAACCATTGCATAATATCTCATTGAAACATGGCAAAAAAAAAAACATTTGTCTGAAAAAGATATTTGTTAACAGGATTTTCTATTTTCTATTATTTCATATATTTTGTTATTTATTTTTGTCCAGTAAGACTTGAAAAGAGAGCTATTATTTTGTTACAGGTTGATTTTTAAGTAATTATTGTGCCATTGAGATTTGTCAGATAATTCTAGGCATAATCATCAAGCATGCTGATTGTTAACTTTGGTTTGGTGTGTCTTTGGTTATAGAGAGATAGTGTTGTGTTATATACAGTAAAATAATATAAATAATAATTGTATATCCATAGAGAGGAGGCATACTTTAAATATATTAAAACAATAATGCATCTTTGAGTAAACGTTGAGTATCGGCATGCGTTGCTCAAGGGACGGGGTTGCACGCCGTGCAAACAGTCTGTGAGCAGAAGCAGGCACATGCACGGATGTGCACACGCATGCACACAGGAATGCGCTGCACCCGACTGATGCGCCAACTCGCTAAGTACTACTTTGCATAAGTTTTACAGATGAACTGCAGAAGAAATTCCAAATGTAACGACCCGTCGGAACAAATGGGAGGCGAAGTTCACTAGTGCGCGCACTAAATCCGAAGCCAATGTGTTATAGCGCCCTACTTGACTCGATTGATGTCGCACATGAAGCACTCAAATCAAATCCAGTACTGTGGTGTTTCTACAGACAGGAGTAACCACGGAGCAGTGACAATATTCCCAATCATAATAGTACTTTGACTGGAAGATGGGTGGCATGCAACCAAAATGAATCAAGGTTAAATACACCAAATGAGACAGCAGAAACCATTGCATAATATCTCATTGAAACATGGCAAAAAAAACGATTTGTCTGAAAAAGATATTTGTTAACAGGATTTTCTATTTTCTATTATTTCATATATTTTGTTATTTATTTTTGTCCAGTAAGACTTGAAAAGAGAGCTATTATTTTGTTACAGGTTGATTTTTAAGTAATTATTGTGCCATTGAGATTTGTCAGATAATTCTAGGCATAATCATCAAGCATGCTGATTGTTAACTTTGGTTTGGTGTGTCTTTGGTTATAGAGAGATAGTGTTGTGTTATATACAGTAAAATAATATAAATAATAATTGTATATCCATAGAGAGGAGGCATACTTTAAATATATTAAAACAATAATGCATCTTTGAGTAAACGTTGAGTATCGGCATGCGTTGCTCATGGGGCGGGGTTGCACGCCGTGCAAACAGTCTGTGAGCAGAAGCACGCACATGCACGGATGTGCACACGCGTGCACACAGGAATGCGCTGCACCCGACTGATGCGCCAACTCGCTAAGTACTACTTTGCATAACAATATGGCCGGTTGTCAGGTGTGTTCAAATACGTTCTCAGATACATTCACACAAAACTTGTGAATGAAATGTGTTACATTCCATTCGTAGAGGCAATTAGGCACTGTCTTTAGTCTGTGCTATGCGAGGGAACATCTATGTACATGCGCGGGAGCGCGCACGCGCGGCGTCATTAAAACATAGTGCAACCAGTCGTCCCATGAGCAACGCATGCCTGAGTATTAGGGATGCTCGATATTGGCTTTTTTACCGATACCGATATTCCGATATTGTCCAACTCTTAATTTCGATACCGATACCGATACCGATATCAACCGATACCGATATATGCAGGGTTTCCCCCCAAAAAAACTGAATAATTTCAGGTAATTAATCATTTCACTGGATGCATTCAAAAGGCTTTCTAAATGTAAGCATTATCTGTGCAAAATATGATAATTAAAAAAGTAAAAATTAACATTACATATCTCTTGTTGTTGAATTAAACCAACATGCATACTTTTGACAATAAATAAAATAAGAATTGGTTCTTACTTGCTTGCCTGGGTAAATAAAGGTTAAATAAATGTAAAAAAAAAAAAAAAAAAAAATCTTTTTTCGATACCGATATTTTCCGATAATATCGGACATCCCTACTGAGTATCATTAAGTATCTCGAGGCTGGGGGGGCATGTCCTCTTTTTTGGAAATCAAAATATGGTCACCCTACATAAAGGTAGAGGTTAGTTGTGTGCTCTGTTGCTTAAACAGTGATATTGAGCCGCAACACTATTGTGTTGGTCTGCAGTAATGCTCGTGTATGACAAAGTACCGCGGTTCAGACCGCTCTCTCTCTCTATCAGATTTATGTGTCTTGCAACATAAAACACGGGTGTCGGGTTAACACATACATAACTTGGCCTTGTTATAAACCCTGTTCACAGACGTGTCTGTGGCTAGCGTGCATTGAATTAGCTTTGCGCTGTTCATTAGCATACTGGCTACTTAAGGTATCATATGGCTATTTTGTTGTTGTCGTATGCAAGGGTTGGGCTTGCGAGGGGGTACCGGATAAACCCCTCGTTCCCTCTTCGGATTGGTCAGGGGGTTTCTTGGACTCTCTTTTCATTCGGTCAGGGCCAAGCTGTTAGGCAGCTTGGCAGGGGGGGGGGGGGGGGGGGAAGGGTTTCCCTGACTCCGCACCTATCACAGGCGGTTGAGTCATGGGTTTCCCCCCGTCATAGAAAACGTCACTAGGCACGTTTCTATTGGACGACGGCTTCCGTGAGTTTTTTCAGACCGGTATGTAGGGTCTGTCATTGTCAAGTTGTTGGGGCAGAGCGTAGGAACTTACTGTTCTACTACGCTCGATATACGTGTGACTTGAGTCTGTTGGTCACATGACTCAATGTTACCGTGACTTTTCAATCTATGGCTCACGTGGGAAGTCTCTCTGAGGATTCCCGTCTCCTCTCTGTGGTGAGGGTGGCGGGATGTAAGAATGTAAACAATTTTTACCCTCGGCCGCGTCACGTGGGATTCATGTCAGTCGGTGTTTCTTTATTTTTAATAATAAAAAGAGTGAAGAATTATGAAGCACGACAACTCCTTGTCGTTCTCCCAGGCGACTTGAAGGACCAATGTCTGGTGTCTGGTTAGACTATCCATTGATGTGTTTGGGTCTCGACGCGTACATAGTGCTGGCTCGGGGTGTTTTCTGATAAGAATCACGCAGGAGGCTAGTACGCCTTGGTTGCTCGTTATTAAAACAGTGTTTTTATAGGGCAACTGGGATGGGGGATTTTTTTCCTCTTCCGAGCGCCTGTTACTGGGTCTTGTTCATATCTGGGGGATGTTAACGGAATAGATCAGAACATAGGTAGAGGGGTCTCACGCCCTTGGGGTGGGCCACTGAGCGCGGTACAAATGGGACCGTCTGGGTGGCGCCCTCTTTTCATGTTTTAGATCGACACGCATCAGGGCTCCAGACTAACTTTTTTCACCATTGTCCCAGAACCGTCCCGAAATACAATTTTAACCGCCCCAAAGTGAATGTAACCGTCCCAAAAATCAAATGTCGTTTCTTTACTTTGGTTTTGTCATCTATAGTTGTTATTGCCATAAGAAACACCATTCAGAGAAGGGGAGAATAAATTGATTTAGTCAAAAGGCTCCCAGGTGGAAAGATTTCACAAGAATAATTATATATATAAAGTGTTTAACAAGGTGCTAGTATAGGGATATTTGGTCACGGTGCTGTTATAGTCAACCAATTGGAGCCATGTTGATTATTCCTTCCATAGGAAAATATATTTAAATGTATTTGTATTTTATTTTGTTTTAGTTTTTTTTGTTATTACAAATGTGTGTGTCACTGTTTATGGTTGAAAATGTTAGAGATAAATAAAGATCAAATCAAATCTAACTGAATAAGTTATCGCTCTTCTAACAAGAAAGAAAAACGTAGTTTAGCTTTAAACTATATAATGTCATTGCGTCCAGAGATTCCACCTTTGATAACGTTAGGTTATGGCTATAACCAAGTTCTGTGAGTATTGGTGACGCTCGGCGTCACTACTGCACTGTACCTCGCTCGTGCACGCGCACTGAATAAAAAATTCCACAATGCACCTTTACATCCCAACATCCGTCTGGCCACACCCCCATCAGCTTACCTACATAAGCAGGGGTGGGGCCACACACTCGCCTCCTTCCCAAGCTTTCACCACAAGGCGAGATCAAGGGCCGCAGTGGCGTCTGACGCCGAGCGTCACCAATACTCACAGAACTTGGTTATAGCCATAACCTAACGTTCTGTATCGTATGGCTCCGCTCGGCGTCACTACTGCACAAGGGAGGCCGAGCGAGAGCCATCGGCGCCAAATGTACCCCGCTGAGGCCCCCCACAACCATCAGATCAGGGAGGACCGAGCCCCCCCGACCCCCCCTAATGGAGGGCACCCCCCCTATTGGAGGATCACGGGAGGGCGACGGATCCGACCGTGCGAAGAGGCACTCAAGCAACTCAACGCACAGGGTGAGCAGACCGTGGCCTGACCCCACGACTACACACACACGCACAACCCGCATGCCACCCGGGAACGAACGGAAGGAACAACCTCATTACTGCCCCCAGAATCACGGGGTCAAGAACAAACCCAACCCCGTGGCAAGGCCGTAGCAGCGGAGCGCGAAGGAAGACCCAGACCCACTGAAGGGACTGGATCCCCTGGAAAACGGGGGCCCGGAGAGGTCAATGACGCCAGGCATCAAGACCCCACCAGGCGGTCACTTAGTGACACCGCCCCCCACATCGCCAGCGTATTCGGATAAGGCCCCTCCAAGAGCGGGCCCTTTCCACCCAACAGCACACGCCTGGTACACTGACCCTGCAGAACAGGCAGTCAGCATGGCCGTAAGCACACAAAAAAGGTTAACCAACGGAAGCAGGCAGCGCACCGGGGAAACCAGGCAACAGGCTGTAACCTGAGCCTGGAGCACTGCGGACGAGACAGGCGCCAAAGGAGTTAGCTGAGAACAGCCCCCCAGCGGAAGGGGCGTATGCTGGCGTTGTTGCATGACCAAGCCTCCATTAAAAAAAACCCACCCAGAGGGGTTGAGGCAGAGAAGGCTGACATGATTGGCAGACATCATGAACGTGCAGGGGCACACTCAACCGGGTAACCCGGGAGTTGACACTGCTCCAACACACCAGGGAATCAACCACCTTGTCGTTACCCTATGCGGTGGTTGTTCCTATAACCCCTCAAGAAAAAACTCCAAAACACACCTGCGGGCATAACTGGCTATACCGCAGTACAAGTGTTTCAGTTTCCAAAAAAGGGTTATTCCAGGCCTACGGGTCGACGAAACATTACTTCAGACCGGGCCCGGCGGCACGGGAAGCACAGGGTTGCCAGAGGAGGTCCAAGACCACCCCAACAGCCCCCTCTTCGCCACGCGTGAGAGAGGAGTGAAAAGAATGGAGAACCAGCCCCAAGCACAACACACTTGGTATTCCCAGGCGGTCTCCCAACCAAGTACTAACCAGGACCAAACCTGCGTAGCGGCCGAGATCGGGCGTGTACAGGTTGGCATGGCCGTAAGCCATTACGACAGTGCAGAGTACAATATGTACCCAACAAGGGTCTCCATAGCGCCTAACCCTGTGACACCCGGACCGACCTGGCATTTTCCCCCCCGAAAAAAGCACAAGTCCCTCGGGGTACCAGAACAGCAGATCTGCATCCCCGGCGGACAACGGGTTAACTGACCTGGACCAGCGTGACCAGACCAGTCCTGTGTCCTAACCACCCCGACATGCCCACTCCAGGAGAGGGGGTAGGTAATAGGTATGCATGTCAATCTAAAACATGAAAAGAGGGCGCCACCCAGACGGTCCTCATTTAGACCGTGCTCAGTGGCCCACCCCAAGGGCGTGAGACCCCTCTACCTATGTTCAGATCTATTCCGTTAACATCCCCCAGATATGAATGAGAATTCATCAAGACAACCTAGTAAACTGGCGCTCGGAAGAGACAAAACCCCATCCCAGTTGCCCTATAAAAACGCTGTTTTAACAAGCAACCAAGGCGCACTTAGCCCCTGTGTGATCCTGTAACAGAAACACACCGAGCCAGCACTATGTATGCGTCGAGACCCAAACACATCAATGGATAGTCTAGCAAGACACCAAACATTGTTCCTCCAAGTCGCCTGGGAGAACAACACGGAGCCGTCGTGCTTCATGTACCTTCCTCTTTTTATTCAAAAAAGAAAGAACACAGACTGACATGAATCCCTCGTGACGCAGGCTGAGGGTAATTTTTTTTTACATTTTTACATCCCACCACCCTCCCATAGGGAGGAGGCGGAAATCCCCAGAGAGACTTCCCACGCGAGCTGTATAGATTGAAAAGAATATATTGCAACATTGAGCCATGTAAAATTTTTGTTTTAGGGCTCTCCGAAGAGGAGGCACTGAACCCATACACACTCAATAATCGAATTGAATCGAATATACACACAATAGAGCAGGACTCCTTTTTGGAGTTCTACTCACCTTGACAATCTGAGGAGGAGGCTCTGCACTCTGAGGAGGCTCCCTCACATGGAAGGAGAGTCCTAACTCACAGAAGGCCCGAGTAGGAGCTTCGTGAGGAGGAGCCCTGACCCCTCTCTGAAACAGATCCATCATATGGACCTGAACAGCTCACGGAAGTCTTACCAACAGAGACGCGCACAGTGACGTACTCTGTGGCGGGGGAATTTCTGCGGTGCACACGCCCAATCTTCCAGGGCGTGGGACCAGGAAACTCCCCCCCCCCCTTACCCTGTAACGTGCCGAACAGCAACGTGACAGGAACCTTGAAGGACAGGAGGTCTTAACCCCTGCCCATCAAAGAAGGGGAGGAAAGGATTACCAGTTCACCCCTTTACGACCCCACACCCATGATACGATGTAATGACAAAAAAGAGTATGACACAGTCATAGTCAGCTACATGAAGCGTCTAACAGCTTCACACAGCTAACCTGATATCTGATTTTTACTAAGGAAAAAACACAGAATAGAGAGGGCCCCCTTAAGAGCCCCGGTACCAGACTTACACATGTGCTTCTGTGGCCAACCCAACCCAGTTGTAGATCACAAGATACACACAACCCTTTACCACCACAACAAATGGCAATACACTCTACAAAGGAATGCCGTTTTTTCATAATGAGAGAATACACAATTCTCGATTAGTATCGGCCACAGGCCTTGCCAAGCACACACGAAAAGTGACCAAACAATCTTTTCTTTTAGGAAAATACAGTTCCTCAAGCAGTTTTAGCACAACCCCAACAATCAAGCCAAGAGTTACATCGTATCCCACCACACAGTGACACAATATATTGTAAACAACATGTCTGAGAAGAGGGTGAGGAAGTCCCCAGGGAACCGGGGGGAAACGCCCCTCCTACCTTACCCTTAATACGGCCAGTTGAACAGGTAAACCTGTTAATATGTGAACACACTGTTCATTGTCATTACAGGCTGAGAAAAGAATTCATTCTTCACTCATATGTCACTAAGCATAGCTTTATAGGTTAGTTTAACCCCCTTAGTTGTGAGTACATGGTACATGAACACACATGATGTTTCTCAACACAACACACCAGATCATTTTTACATCTGTAACAAACAACCCGATTTGCATGGAGAAGCTAATACCAGTGACAAGATAATTCACACACAACTCGCGTCGTATCCTAAATGTAGTGCGGCAACACTCGTTTTGGAAAACATCGTTATTTACAAAACATTTAGAAGGGAAGGAAGAAGACGCGTTTTAAGGTCTGGTCAGGACCTTCCTACCGAGAGCACAGATCAAGTGAACTGCAGTCTCTAACAGGGCACCGGTAGTAAACACAGCATCCTGTGTTTGATGACACAGGCAGCGTCGCTGCTCCATCCCGCCGCTACGGTTCTCCTTGTTGATGCAGTCCTCGCCGGCCGGCTCCGGGTAGGTTCGACTAACATCCTCTGTCAAAGATGACGTCGTAGTCAGAGTGTTTAAGGCATGTTATAGTCACAGAAAACGTTCAACAGTGTAGCATTAAGCTAACAGCCGTTCGGCTGATAGCAGCAAGCTAACATGTACTAGCCTGGTAAACACAGCGAGCTAATATCGCAGCTAACAGCTGCACAGCTAACAGCTGCCTGGCTAACACAGTAGGCCACAACTAGCACGCAAGCTAAGCAGCTATCTGCTAAGCAGCTACCACCTGAACTTGTACACAAACGATATAACAAGCCACACTTCAGACAGGCCACCGTTCTGAAACCCTCCTCACCTTTTAAGAGAGAAGAGAAAAAGAGATGTCAACACAGTTTACAACAGTGATTTTACCAGAAATCCGGCGGAGCCAGCACAAGTCCCATCTGGGCTGTAGCCGACTTGAACATGGATCTCCCGATAACGAACATCCATGCCCACATTTCCTTGTGAGGGTATATTCTCATTTGTATATGAAAGATGGGGCCTACACGGTGACAGAGAAGCATCCACTCGTCCAGAGAATCCTGGGATCACCAGTTACTGGTCGTGGCCCACTAGTTGACTATAATGGGCTTCAAACCAAGATCCTCCGCCGTCGCCTAAAAGGCTGAACAGAAGGACCCTAATCTGGGGCCAGTTTTCGTAAACATTGTCAGTTAGCCCCCATAGCACTAACAGACAAGTGGTGCTCGCAAGCAAACATTACTCACCAAACCTGGAACCCACCGCTTCTCACAACAGTCGGTGCGTCCTACAGTCCAGCTGTGTTGCTGGAGGGTCTTACCCCATCCAGCCGCAGCAAGGAGGATTGTAATTGGGAGGCATGTCAGCCGTGTGAACTCCTAATACGGAAAAAACGGTGGAGGTGTAGAATGATCATCATCTTCCAGACACTCCAGTAACGAAGACAATATCGCCGTATTTTCTCGAAAATTGTGAGAGAGAAAATAAAGATATGATGTCAACGTATCTCTTGTTTTCCAACTTTCTTCAACTAGCAACCTCGTCAAGTGGGGATCTACTGAAGGCACTTCCTTGTGGTGAAAGCGAAGAAGGAGGCGAGTGTGTGGCCCCACCCCTGCTTATGTAGGTAAGCTGATGGGGGTGTGGCCAGACGGATGTTGGGATGTAAAGGTGCATTGTGGAATTTTTTATTCAGTGCGCGTGCACGAGCGAGGTGCAGTGCAGTAGTGACGCTGAGCGGAGCCATACGATACAGAACTAAAGTAATGACACTTGACTAGTAATGAAACATGTCCCTTAGATCACGCTGTCCTCCTGGTCGATATTGATAACTGCTGCTAAAATAAAATAAAATAAGTCCCGAGTCGAGACTCTGTGCTGCTTCCAACGAATCCCAATAGTATGCAACTGCAGAGCCGCAGAGCCAGGGGCGCTTTCAGGTCCGGTCACAGGCCCGCTCAACAGCGCCCCCCACCCAACGGCTGAATTGCCAATGGCTGAATTGGAGTATTGCACTGTGCACTGTGTAATACTCCAATTCAGCCATTGGCAATTCAGCCGTTGGGTGGGGGGCGATGTTGAGCGGGCCTGTGACCGGACCTGAAAGCGCCCCTGGCTCTGCGGCTCTGCAGCTGCATGCTATTCGCAAATCCAGCATGAGCCAGCTCCCGCTGCAGCTGTCGTTATCAGAACGCTACACACATATCATAATGTTTACAGCAAACTGTAGTTGATCACCCGGTATGTTTTATTAACGTAGAATAATTCATATATATATATGCGCGCACTGACAGTCGGCTAATTGACATTTCCTGTGAAAAAAATAAAATCCTCTCGTCCCGTTTGCGTCCCAAAAAAGATTTCTGTTCGTCCCAAATCAATATTTGATCGTCCCCGGGACGACGGGATATCGTTAGTCTCGAGCCCTGACACGCATACCTACCCCCTCTCCTGGAGTGGGGATGTCGGCGTGGTTAGGGCACGGGACTGGTTCTGGTCGCGCTGGTCCAGGTCAGTTAACCCGTTGTCCGCCGGGGACGCAGATCTGCTGTTCTGGTACCCTGAGGGACTTGTGCTTTTTTCGGGGGGAAAAATGCCGGGTCGGCCCGGGTGTCACAGGGTTGGGCGTTATGGAGACCCTTTGTTGGGTACAAGTTGTACCCTGCGCTATCATAAAGGGGCTGGTTCTCCATTCTTTTCGCTCCTCTCTCACGCATGGCGAAGAGGGGGCTGTTGGGGTGGTCTTCTGGATCTCCTCTGGTAGCCCTGTGTGCTTCCCAAGCCGCCGGGCCCGGTCCGAAGTTGTGTTTCGTCGAACCGTAGGCCTGGAATAACCCTTTTTTGAAAACTGAAAGACTTGTACTGCGGTGTAGCCGGTGTATACCCGCAGGTGTGTTTTGGAGTTTTTTCTTGAGGGGTTATAGGAACAACCACCGCCTGTGGTACCAAGAGGGTGGTTGATTCCCTGGTGTGTTGGAGCAGAGTCAACTCCCGGGTTACCCGGTTGAGTGTGCCCCTGCACGTTCATGACGTCTGCCAATTGTGTCAGCCTTCTCTGCCTCGACCCCTTTGGGTGGGGGTTTTTGGTGGAGGCTTTGTCATGGTGCGCAACAATGCCAGCATACGCATATCAGTTGACCCCTTTGGCGCCTGTCTCGTCCGCAGTGCTCCAGGCTCGGGTCTAAAGCCTGCTGTGTGGTTTAAGGGATCGACCCCTTTGGGGTCGTCTCCCCGGTGCGCTGCCTGCTTCCGCTATGGTTAGCCTTTTGAGTGCTTCAAGTTACGGCCATGCTGACTGCCTGTGTTGCAGGGTCAGTGTGCCAGGCGGCGTACTAGTGGGGGGAAGGGCCCGCTCTTGGAGGGGCCCTGTCCGAATACGCTGGCGATGTGGGGGGCGGTGTCACTAAGTGACCGCTTGGTGAGGTCTTGATGCTTGGCGTCATTGACCTCTCTGGGCCACCTTTTTCCAGGGGATCCAGTCCCTTCAGTGGGTCTGAGTCTTCCTTCGCGCTCTGCTGCTACGGCCTTGCCACGGGGTTGAGTTTGCTCTTGACTCCGTGATTTTGAGGGCAGTAACGAGGGTTGTTCCTTCCGTTCGTTCCCTGGTGGCATGCGGGTTGTGCGTGTGCATAGTCGTGGGGTCAAGCCACGGTTTGCTCACCCTGTGCGCTGAGTTTCTCGAGTTTCTCTTCGCACGGTCGGATCCGTCTCCCTCCCGTCCTCCAATAGGGAGGGTATCCTCCATTAGGAAGGGTCGGGGGGCTCGGTCCTCTCCGGTCTGATGGTTGTGGGGGGCCTCAGCGAGCTACATTTGTCGAGCTTCTGGCTCCCGCTCAGCTCCTGTTGTGCAGAATGATGCTGAGCGGAGCCAGTATGATATAGAACGTAAGGTTATGTATATAACCAAGTTCTATGAATACTGGTGACGCTCAGCGTCAGGACGCCACTGCGGCCCTTGACCTCGCCTTGTGGTGAAAGTTTGGGAAGGAGGCGAGTAGGTGACCACACACCTGCTTATGAAGGTAAGCGGATAGGGGTGTGGCCAGACGGATGTCGGTATGTAAAGGTACATTGTGGATTTTTATTCAGTGCTGTACATGAAGTGAGGTTAGTGCAGAATGACGCTGAGCGTCACCAGTATTCATAGAACTTTGTTATATACATAACCTTACGTTATGTCTTGCTGATATGCTTTAGCCATAGAATTATATAGAAGGCAGTAGGCACATACGTAAGCGTTTCGCTCTGCCCAATGTGCCCATTCACCATCTGCTAGAGTGATTTCAAAATGGCAGAGAGATAGCAGTTTATGGGTGTTGGCATGGGCCCAAGTTCTCACATGAATGTGCTTTATGTGGAGGTGGGGGGTGGGGATGGGTGAGTTCCATCAAGGAACTTCAAGCTATTTTTCAACAGTGTAAATGGAACCAAACACAGCCACACACTATGTTAGTCTAGTATTAGTCTAGTTTAATATGCTATAACAACATACAGAATGTGAAGTAGACAAAGTTCTACAGTTTATACATTTTGATTTGGGCCATTACGCCTACTTAGTTATGTCCTTTAATTAATTCAGTAACATAGGCTACCATCCGAAACCAATCAGCCAAGCAGCCCTTAATCAGCTATGCATTATGCGTATGAGGCTACGACAGGAGCCATTGACTCAATAACTGTTTCAATTGCAAACCGATCTCTGTCGAGAGGGAGTGAAATCTACCAAACAACTTGTGAGGCTGAGGTGTTTGTTAACGTTGTGAATTTGTAACGTGGTTTAAAAGTAAAATTATTCACACTAGTGTCACAGGTGGACAGGATATTTGTCTGTATATATTTTTTTGATGACGATTATTTGTATTTTTAATCATGGAAAAAAACAGATGGGGTCAACAGTTGTTTGTATGGACACAAACAGCAAAAATAATGGAGAACATTTAAAAGTTTGCAAATATAATGAGCAGGTATGGGTGTAAGCGTACCTACATACAGGGCCGCCTGGGAGAAATGTGAGGCCCTGTGCGAGATTTAAACGCGAGCCCCCCCCCAAAATGTTCCAGGCAAAACATATGTTACTTACAACTCCAGTTGTAATGCCAGTACCTTGGTCAAGGGACCAACTACAGTTGTAATGCCAGTACATACCTTGCTCATGGGACCAACTCCAGCTGTAATGCCAGTACCTTGGTCAAGTTATCTGAGTGGGATTAATTGATTGATTGATTGATTGATTGAAAACTTTATTAACTGATTGCAGAATGGGTACAATACAGTACAGCTCAATACACACAATTGTTAAGGGGATGCAGACCAGAGAAAGACTTTCGTCTTGTTTACATCAGGGTCCCCCATTTTCAATTCATCAGTACATATATGACATACATGACATACAGATAGACAGTACTGCTACATCTATACATTTATGACATACCAGATTTGCAAATACAGTACTGTTTGTGATACAAAAAGAGTCCAGAAAAGGGAGTATATACATTTGACGTAAAAACTGTACATTGGAGGAGGTTGGGTGGGGTTGGGGGGGTTGGGTAGGGAGGGGTTGGGGCACTGTACAACTGTACAAGCAAAACTGTACATTGGGATATTGACAACCATACTAGGTAATTTGCATTGGATGGGGGGGGGGGACGACGACACTGTACAAACAAGCAAAACTGTACATTGGAATATTGACAAAACCATACTATGTAAATTACTGTACATTGGAGGGGGTTGGGTTAGGACATTTACAGGGGCCAGTTTTGAATAGCAGTCTCCCGTAGGTGTTCCTTGAGAGTGGTTTTGAAAGTGGGTAGTGATTCACATTCCTTTACAGCTTTCGGTAGGGCGTTCCACATTGATGTGGCATAATTGCGAAACGTGTTTAGTCCCTTGTTTGAGCCGAATCTGGGTTTAACATGATTTGTGGAGCTCCCTCTGGTGTTGTGATCATGGTATTCACTGACCTTTGGGAAGTATTTTGACATGTACATGGGTACCTTGGTCGTGTAGTGTATCTTGTAGACCAGGCCCATTGCAAGTTGCTGTACTCTGTCGTCTACTCTAAGCCATCCTAGTTTGTCAAAGTGGGCAGGGGTGAGGTGGGTTCTAGGAGTAATGTCAAGCAGTAGTCTGACCAGTTTGTTTTGAGATGTTTGTAATTTTGTTTTTAGCGCCTTTGAGGTGCTTTGGTACCATGAGGTGCAAGCATAGTCGTAGTACCCTTGAATGAGTGCTCCTGCCAGAGTCTTCAGGGTATTCTTGTTTACCAGTGAGGAGATCCGGTATATGGGTATCTTAGTAATGTAGTGTATCTTGTAGACCAGGCCCATTGCAAGTTGCTGTACTCTGTCGTCTACTCTAAGCCAGCTTAGGATGTCAAAATGGGCAGGGGGGATGTGGGTTTTAGGAGTAAGGTCAAGCCGGTTTGTTTTGTGATGTTTGTAGTCTTGTTTTTAGTGCCTACTGGCATTACAACTGGAGTTGGTCCCTTGAGCAAGGTACTGGCATTACAACTGGAGTTGGTCCCTTGAGCAAGGTACTGGCATTACAACTGGAGTTGGTCCCTTGACCAAGGTACTGGCATTACAACTGGAGTTGGTCCCTTGAGCAAGGTACTGGCATTACAACTGGAGTTGGTCCCTTGAGCAAGGTACTGGCATTACAACTGGAGTTGGTCCCTTGACCAAGGTACTGGCATTACAACTGGAGTTGGTCCCTTGAGCAAGGTACTGGCATTACAACTGGAGTTGGTCCCTTGAGCAAGGTACTGGCATTACAACTGGAGTTGGTCCCTTGAGCAAGGTACTGGCATTACAACTGGAGTTGGTCCCTTGACCAAGGTACTGGCATTACAACTGGAGTTGGTCCCTTGAGCAAGGTACTGGCATTACAACTGGAGTTGGTCCCTTGAGCAAGGTACTGGCATTACAACTGGAGTTGGTCCCTTGACCAAGGTACTGGCATTACAACTGGAGTTGGTCCCTTGAGCAAGGTACTGGCATTACAACTGGAGTTGGTCCCTTGAGCAAGGTACTGGCATTACAACTGGAGTTGGTCCCTTGAGCAAGGTACTGGCATTACAACTGGAGTTGGTCCTGACCCCGAGCACCACACTGTGTGGTTGCCAACTGCTCCTAAATAGTTAGGAAGGGTCAAATGCAGAGGACGAATTTCCCCAAGGCGATTAATAAAGGTTCAACTTACTTACTAACTTACCTGAAACATTAGGCAAATATAAGCCTTACAGTATCAGTGGATCAAGGACCCCTGGCCACTCCACTCAAGGAATGTTACTGGCATTTGTCAGCCCCACTAGAGGGCAGTGTTAGTTTGTAGTTGTAGCCAGGGCCGCGTGGGAGAAATGCAAGGCCCTGTGTGGGATTTAAATGCGACCCCCCCCCCCCCCCTAAAAGGTAAAAAAAAAAAAATATATATATATATATATATATATATATATATATATAATATATATATATATTTTTTTATTTTTTATTTTTTTTCATACAGTCAACATATTCTTAAATAATAGCGCTGCCCGAGGCTGGGCATGATACAGTCAACATATAGCAAGAGAGAGAGAGAGCTCCCGTTCTACAGTCAATATACAGTGTTATCGCTGCACAGACCCGGCAATGCCCCTGACCCTCCACCAGAGCAAGGCCAGAGAGAGAGAGAGAGAGAGAGAGAGAGAGAGAGAGAGAGAGAGAGAGAGAGAGAGAGAGAGAGAGAGAGAGAGAGAGACACATTGGAAAGAAACAACCCAAAACCAGAGCAAATTGAAATGCTATTTGGCCCTAAACAGAGAGTACACAGTGGCAGAATACCTGAGCACTGTGACTGACTCAATACTAAGAAGATCCTTGACTAGGTACAGACTCAGCGAGCACAGCCTAGCCATCGAGAAAGGCCGCCATAGGCAGACCTGGCTCCCAAGCGAAGACAGACCCACTGCACACAAGATGAGGTGGAAACAACCTGCCCACTATTCCAAGACATACTTCCCACAAATTGCAAACACCCAAAGAGACTTTGAAAACATCGACAATAACTCAAAACTCCCATACCTACTGGGAGAAATACAAGAATGTGAAATAAAGCCCATTTGAATTGAAGAGAGAGAGATAGATAGAGCATGTCTGGGTGTGTTAGAAAGAGAGAGATAGAGAGAGAGCATGTCTGTTTGTGTGTGTGTGTGTTAGAGAGAGAGCATGTATATGTGTGTTAGAAAGAGAGAGAAATATAGAGAGAGAGCATGTCATTTTGTGTGTTAGAGAGAGATATAGAGCATGTATGTGTGTGTTAGAAAGAGAGAGAGAGAGAGAGCATGTGTGTTTGTGTGTTAGAGAGAGAGAGCATGTCTGTGTGTGTGTGTTAGAGAGAGAGCATGTATGAGAGAGATAAGCAAAGATGAGCCCCTAAAGGATATTCAACTTTTAATGGAAGAACAAAACAGAAGGAAAAGATAACTTCACAAAGGCAACATGAATATACATAGATCCAAAAGGACAAAGATCAACACTTACATCCAAAGAGAAGAGGGTCTATACCAGAGAAAACAAAGTAGCAAGGAGCCAATGGCCGACATCAGCTAAATAGGCTAACTGCAAATAAAGTAGCCAGGTACTGACACCAGGCCACACACCGTTAGCTACTACAACAGCTAGCCGGCCCGTTTGGCTCCCGAGAGAGAGAGAGAGAGAGATCCACGGCGGGAATAGAATAGAGTGCATTAAAAACTCACCAAACGTCCAAGAGGATGGAGACAACCGCGTGGAGTTGACGAAGTTCATTTGCCGAATGACCGTCCTCTTCATCTTGGCATAACAATGCTGCACGCGCTCTCTCTAGGTTAGCTAACGCTAGTTAGCCTTTAGCTAAGCTAGCTACTAGCCAACATCATCATGGCTATCCCGACTGAACCACACGTTAGCACTCGATATTATAACGTAGCTAAAGCTAACTAGCTGTCCCTGCCTTCAGCTAAGTCTGACTGAACTGTCTAACATGCAACAACTTTCATCTTCAGTCCATCTGCCGAATGACCGTCCTCTTCGTTTTGGCTGGCATAACTAAGCATAACCTCCAAAGCTGCACGCGCGAAATAGTCAAACGCAGCTGACGCACGCCGGCGTACACATGATGTAACACCTCCCTTCGTTGAAACCAATAGTATGTCTGCTGCAGAGCCCCAGAGCTCCAATAGTGAGTATGTCTGCTGCAGAGCCGCAGAGCCAGGAACATTCTACAAACGTGTCTAATGTGAAATATATAAGCATATAAGCAAAACTAGATTTTAGGTCTGTGATGAAAAAGGGCCTCGCGGGAAGGGGGGCCTCGCAAAAAAAAAAAAAATAATAATAATAATAAAAAAAATAATACATACATTTTTTATTTTTTTTGTGCGAGGCCCCCCTTCCCGCGAGGCCCTGTGCGACCGCACTGCTCGCACACCCCCTGAGGCGGCCCTGGTTGTAGCATAGGTTAGTAAGTTGATAAATTCTTTGAATGAACTACAATATTAAACAAGCACCCCCCATAAAATAAGATACCAGTAGTAAAATGTCAATCAGATCACAAAGTGTACACAAAGCTTACAATTAAAATAAATTGCAATAAAGGGAACTGTATGTAGCAGGGTGGATTATCCCTGCTTCGTGGGAACGGGTGTGCACAGCCACTGGGTAGCGAGACACAGTAGAGCTCCGTCTGACTGCACCTTCGTCTTTGGGTCTGGAGCGTCAACTGGAGGCCGGCAGTGGGAGTGGATGGGGCCTGGGATTTACCAACCTGATCTGGTACTCTGGTCTTCCTCGCCCTTCCAGGGCGGTCAGCAGTACTCCCCAACTCGCTCTCACTTCCCCCAATACCTCCTTTAACCCTCCCACACCTAGTGACTGAATTGTAAATAAATAACTTAGTTCCTCCCGCAAGCAGTACCCTCCCTCGGTGACATTAGAAACCTTATAGTAAAAAGGGAAAAGTTGGATAGGAAGGGGTTAATTGTATTAACGTTACCCACACCAAAAGAGTTGTTCATAGGCTCAGGAATGGACACGCACACAGAACTCCCATCTAATTCTTTATCGTTACTTATACTGGTCAGTTACAAAGATTTAATAGCAATGGGTCAAATAGAATGAAGTCTTACTATTACCCAATTTGTAACTCAATACCTTATAGACACTTAGATTATACACCCACACCGTATAGAACCAGGTATTGCCGACCCAAGTATAGTATACTTCAATGTGCTTGACTCATCACCCACGTCTGGGTTAGTACCAGGGATAATACCTCTCTCAGGCTTTAATTATATGGTAGTGATAATACCTCTCTAAGGCTTTACTTATAATACAACAGGTCGGTAACCTCCTCATAGGGGAAGGGTTAATTAGATGGGAAAATATTATTAAAGAACAAACACGTTATCACACTCAAAGAAAATGAAAAAGGTGGGCCCACTTTACCAAACAAAAGTCCTATACTAATGCCGGCATGTAATGTTTATGGGGTACCCCTATGAACTGTAGTTAGCAACATTAGCTTCGCCCGTAGGCCGCACCACACTGTGTACTGTGCAATAGGATCCTGAGCACCGAAGCGCTAATGTACTCAACCAAGATGGCGGCCTCGCTCCACCACCACTGTCCGGGTGGTAAGATGGCGTCGAACGCTCTCGTCACAGGAGCTAGCAAGCGGTGTGGGGCAGAGGGAGCAGTAGCGGGCTGAAGGCGCGTGCTGGGTGATGGCGACCTCTGCTGGACGGGACGAACTCCCGTGCTGGGCTGACGACCGCCGGTGCAGAGCAGATGTAGAACGCCGGTGAAGACAGGCTGCTGGCTGCCGGGGCTGGGTTGATGCGCGATAATAATCTGGGCCCTACCTTAACTGAAGCTATAGGAACCCAAGGAGGACAACCTACACTACCTGCTTACTGCACCTTATGTGGATACTGTGATACTGTGAATAATGTATATTTCAGTGGATACCGTGATACTGTGAATAATGTATACTCAGTAGATAGTAAATTATAACACTACCTTATGCATACTGCACCTTATGTGACACTGTGAATAATGTGAATATTTCTTCAGCTAGTCAGATAGTAAATTATATTGACCATATGGACCAAATTGTTTACACTGCCTGTGTTGTTTTTACTACCTGTACACTGTGTTGTTGTTTCACTACCTGTACCCCCCCTCCCCCCCATGCTGCTATGATGCCTGAATTTCCCCAAGGGGATCAATAAAGGAATATCTTATCTTATCTTAGCTACTCTGTGGGTCCTAGACAGCCCTCCTGCTAGCCGAAACATACAACGACGCAGGGTGCCTCTAACCACCGGTCCTCTTCAAGCCACGCTGGCTGGGCACCTCACTGGAGGGGATAACGTTAACATAAGCCAACTCTTGGCTATACCGCTTTCTTCTAGGATAACTCGTTGTATCACTAGGGTTATTCAGTGGGGACATGCAACACGCTACTACGCTTATATTTCTAGTATAACCCGTAATATATTCAAGTTCAATACGTTCCCCCGTGTGGTCCACAACGGGGCTCTTTCAAGACACGACCGACCAGGTCCATGTCCAATGTCGAAGAGGCTGGCTCTCCTCACTTCCGTTCCAGTTGACTTGCTTCCCTCTATGCCTCTCTCGTGCGCTCCGCCTGCCACCACCGCCCCCTGCTGGTACCGCCAGCTAGCCCCACAGGAAGAACTGGGTGGATAGAATATGATTAGTTTACTGTTTATAATCCATATTCCAGCCGGAAACCCGCATCATTGTTCGAGGGAATATCAATGGAAACTAGTTAATATGTCTTTGTGCACAAAGGGGAGATAAAAGGCAAGTCAGCACTTCTGAACGAGCTCCGCGGTGCCACAGGGATCTGTCGAAGGGCCCTCGCCCGCACTTCCGGGTCGGAGGCCGGGAAGGGACAGGTCTTGAGCTGGTCTCGATGCACGGTCCTTTCTGGACCCCCTGCTTCGGGCCTGACTGTGAACACGGGCGTCCCTTCGTGGCTCTGCTTAACCACCACATAAGACGTAGGCTCCCACTTGTCCTGTATCCTATTACGGCCCCGGATTCGGTGGTCGCGTATCAGGACCCGGTCTCCGGCCGCAAGAGTGCGCCTCTGCTCTTTCTGTCGTAAATCCTCTTGCGTCGATGGGACGCATGCTTCGCCGTGGCCTCGGCGGCCTCCGCAGCGGCCTTTAGTCGCTCGTGGTGACCCTGTACCCACTCGTCCAGGTCCTCCGCCCCTTCGTCAATGACGTCTCTGCCCCCCAGGACATCTTGGGGCATCCTAGCGTCCCTCCCGAGGAGCAGGTAGAAGGGGGAGTATCCCGTGGAGGAGTGCACGTGGCAGTTGTACGTAAGTACCAACTCGGGTAGGTGCTCCTTCCAGTCCCGCTTCTTCTATGCTGGCAGACTACGCAGCATGTCATGCATAGTCCGATTGAACCTCTCACATTGCCCATTCCCCTGTGGATGGTAAGGCGTGGTGCGGCTCTTGGAAATTCCGTACAGTCGGCAGAGCTCCTTGATGACACTCGACTCGAAATTTCGCCCTTGGTCGGCATGGAGTCGGGCAGGGCAGGGCAGCCGTAGTACACAAACCAGTACTTGATGATGGCGGCGGCGGTGGTCTTTCTGATCTTTGGTCGGTATGGCAATAGTGAATCTGGTGAACATATCAGTCAGTACCAGTACGTTCTCGTAGCCACATGCCGACCTTTCCAACACGGTAAAGTCCATGGCAAGGACCTCCATGGGTGCCGTCACGCTAGTGCAGGTCATCAGGGCCTGGGCTTTAGGAAACACGTCACAGGCTAATGTACATCGCTTGCATTGCTGCACCCATTTCTTCACCTCTTCTGCCATTCCGATCCAGTAATAACTTCGCCTCATCAGATCCACCGTCCCTCGTCCCCCATAGTGTCCCCCATCCTCATGTTGGGTCTCGTAGATCCTCCGTCGCAGGGCCGTGGGCACCACCAGCTGAAAAACCTCCTCCCCGTCGTGGGGATCACTGACGCGCCGAAACAGTACTTGTTGGTGCAGACGGAACCGCTCCCACTGCCCGTATAACTTGCGGAGCTTCGGGTCTCCTTCTTTCAACTGTACTTTAGTGGGAGGGACCCCCTGCGTCACCGCCCGCCACACCGGACCCAACTCGGGATCGTCCGCCTGCAGTTGCCGCATTTCCGCCCAGTCATACCGGCTGTTCCCCTTCTGTGCCGCTACATGTCGTGCGCTGACACTCGGGACCTCCCACGTCTCTGTCGGTCTCTCTGGGCCTAGCAGGGCCCGTACATCCTCTGCTGGGACCACGACGTAGCCATCGCGGGCGACTGGTGCGGGGGCGCACAATGGGGCGGTCCGTTCCTGTAGACCCTGACGGGTGGGAGTGCCGGTCGCGGGTATCGTTAGGAAATCTTTCTCGGTGTCTTCCACTTCAGGCTCTGACCGCATCGGCATGCGAGACAGGGCGTCGGCGTTCTGGTTGAGTCGACCAGGTTTGTATTGCACCACAAAGTCGTACTCCGTGAGCTGAGCATTCCAGCGCTGCTCCACTGCTCCCAGGTTGGCCGTGCCGAGGTACCTCAGCGGGTTGTGGTCGGTGATCACGGTGAACTGGGAGTACATCAAGAGGTCCCTGAACTTCTCGTGATCGCCCACTTCAGGGTGAGGAGCTCCAGCTTGAACGCACTGTAATTTTGGTCATTCCTTTCGGACCCACGCAGACCTCGGCTCGCAAAGGCGATGACTCGCTCCACGCCCTCTTGCTTCTGACTTAGTACTGCTCCCAGTCCCAAGTAACTCCCGTCCGTGGTCACTATGAAGGGGAGCCGGAGGTCGGGGTAGGCCAGCACCGGAGGCGTCAAAAGGCACTCCCGCAGATGGTCGAAGGCCGTCTGACACTGCGGAGTCCACTTGAAGGCCTCGGGCCGGCCTTTGGTGAACCCCTTTTTTTCTTTCCCCATCAGGGCGTGCAGTGGCTGGGCCACCTGGGCGAAGCGGGGCACGAACCACCGATAATAGGACAGGAACCCGATCACCTGCCTCACTTCCTTCGCCGGCCAGTCCTCCAACGCCTTCACTTTGTCGTGTCGACCTGTATGCCGGCTGCGGAGACGATGTGTCCCAGAAACGTGACTTCGGTCTTCAGAAGGAAGCACTTCTGGGGCTTGAGTTTGAGCCCATGCTCCCGAAGCCGTCCAAACACCAGGTCCAACTTCTGACAGTGGCTCTCGAAGTCACTGGCGAACACCAAGACATCGTCTAGATCAGGGGTGGGCAATTATTTTTCCCGGGGGGCCGAATGAGCAACTGAAAATATGTTGGGGGGCCGGGCCAAAATTCCAAACTCAATTATGCATAATATACATTTTATTTCTATATAAAAAGCAGTAAATGGCATTGTTTTGAAACTTTTGACCCCTGGTAAGAGTGTATGTTATTATTTGGCAATTAAAAGGTGCGGTTAGCTTTCAAAAATATAATTTATTCAAATAGAATTTATTTCCAAAATGATAAACAAAATGTGAAACATTAATAACAAAGGGCATTTTGAGTTTCATATACTATTGAAACAAGGATTTTCTTAGCTTTCTAAAGACATCACATCATCTTATAGCAAAAATAAACAAGACATGTCACTGAACTGTGTAAAGAAAAGTGTCCCAGTTTTGTAGCCTTTTTTACTTTACATGCCTATATTAAACATTTAATGTTTTCAGAACTGTGCAAAAAAAAGAAAAAAAAATATCAAGTGTCCCATTTCACTTGTTATATTTCCACATTTTAGTGTTCTTCAGTTCTTTTTTTTTCATTCAGTGTGAGAAATCCAGTCTCTGTTGAGCTTTAACAAGTCCATCAAAGTCAGGTTGCATGTCTGAGGTGGAGATGCGAAGCACAGCTGCCAGATGTTCATCAGTGAGAGAGGATCTGTACCTGGACTTGGTAAATGTCATGACTGAGAATGTCTGTTCACATATGTAGGTGGATCCAAAGAGAACCAACATCGTCTGAGCATGTCTCCTAAGCGTATACTGTGCGTGTGAACGTTGACATGAAAAAAAAAAATCAAAAAAAAAAAAAATCAAAAAAAAATATTAAAAAAAATATTTTTTTATTTTTTTTTTTTATTTTTTTTTATTATCATGTAATCTTTCGCGGGCCGGTCAGCATCATCCCGCGGGCCGGATCCGGCCCGCGGGCCGTACAGTGCCCAGGTCTGGTCTAGATAGACGAGTAGGACGTCGAAGGCCAGGTCCCCCAGCACGGTGGTCATCAACCGCTGGAATGTCGCTGGTGAGTTACACAGCCCAAAGGGCATACGGGTCCACTGGTAGAGGCCGAAGGGCGTTGTGACGGCCGTCTTCTCTTGATCTTCTTCTTTCACCGCCACCTGGAAGTAGCCGGCGGTGAGGTCGAGCGAGGAGAAGATCTTGGCCTGCCCCAAGGCATCTAGGGACTCCTCGATACGAGGTAGGGGGTACACATCCCGGTGCGTCACGTTATTTAGGCGGCGGTAGTCACAGCAGAACCGCACGGAGCCGTCCTTCTTTATGATGATCACGGCTGGTGACGCCCACGGACTGCAGCTCTCTACCAGAACACCCTGGTCCACCAGGTCTTGTACGTGCCGCTTTACCTCTTGGAACACGTGGGGCGGTATTCGGCGGTGCCGTTGCTTGACCGGGGGTGCGTTACCGGTGGGGACGTAGTGAGTGACCGTGGTTCTGTAACCATAGTCCCCGTCGTCTACGGAGAACACCGCCTTGTGTTTCTCCAACACTTGATTTAGTCGGCTCACTTGGGCTGGTGTGAGATCCTGAAGGTTCGCCTGTACGGGCACAGCGAGCCCTCGGGTCCTCCCGTCCACCACCGCCGAGGGCGGGCTGTCTCGAGCCTCATTCGCCGTCACTCGGACGCCTCCGTCTACTTCCTCCACGGTCACCCTCTCCTTAGGCCGTACCTGACGGGGGCAGTGGAGCTCCGCCAGTCTGGACCGGGGTCGGAGCACCATCTCGGCGTCGGTCGGATTCAACACCCAGGCACTCTTCCCTGTCGGGCGTACGCCACCACGTTCGCCACCAGTAGTCCGGGGGGAAGGTTGGCACTCGGCGTGTTCTCTAGCATCACAGGACGCCACATCCCCACCGTTGTCTCACAGCGGCCTGAGACGATCACTTCGCTGTGCGGGGGAATGACCACCGGCTCCCTGCCGGCCACCTTGACGTACCCCATTCTTCCCGGGGCGGTACACTCTCGGGCTTCTTGGGCCATGGCGGCGACCACACAGCGGATGGCGACGCTTCTAGCGTTGACGCGGCTTCGGCTCGCCAGGCGCATCCCCTTGATCCCCTTGAACAGGCCGTCTACTCCGCCGAGCACGTTCATGGATCTCCAACCCGTTGGCGGCGGTGAGGGTGATCCAGTTAGCGGGGGTCAACCTTGTCCGTGGGAAGTGTCCTCGGAAGTGGCTCTCAGTCATGGTGGTGACCTCGGCGCCTGTGTCGAAGAGGCAGCGGGTCTCGACCCCGTCGATCTAGCGTGAAGCACTCCCCGTGCACGTCCTGCGTCTCTGTGCCCTCGGCGGCCGAGTCGGCGGCTCCTGCCGCTACGGCGTCGACTGCCCTTCGTGGTCCGGATCAGTACCCTGACGAGCCCGGAGCTTCGGGGGTGGGAGCAGAGGCTGGGCGTGGCCCGCTGGCTGGGCGGGGGCAATCCCTGCTGATGTGGCCCGGCTGATTGCAGGCATAACAGATCAGCCTGCCCTCTTTGTCTCGGCGGGGTGGTTCCCGCGTAGCGGAGGTCGCGTCGTCTCTGCGTCGCCGTCCGGTGGCGCCTCTCCGAGGCGCGTCGCGCTCCTGTTGGAAGGCCTGGAATAGTTGCTCCTGGCGCGCCCCCAGCCGCTCCTGTCCTGCCTTGAGCTGCTTAATAGCTTCCTGCAGCGTGTCTACGCTCAGCGGGGTCTCCCGTCCCTCTGCGGCCGCGGCGTGGACTAAGCCCCGGGTGGGACCCTTGTCGGAGGGGAGGACCAGCTCCTCCTCCGACTAATCGATCGCCGCCTTCAGCACCTGGGGAAACGGCCGCGTCCCGTCCTCCCTCATGTACTTCCGCATTTCTCGCCTCAGGGTCTCATCTCTGAGGCCCACCACAAACCGCTCCTGCAGCAGGGCGGCGACGTCGGTGACCTGGGTAGGCGCCCGACGTCGTAGGCGACGGATCCTCTCCTGCAGGTCATAGGCGAACTGGCGCACAGTCTCGCCGGCGGCCTGTCTTCGGTCATAGAACTCCCCCAGGCGAACGCTGACCGGGGCCTTGTCCCCATAGGTTTCCTCTAGGAGCGAGAACAAGGCTTCCGTGTTGGGGACGGTTCCCTCCATCAGTAAGCGTACCGTCTGCTTCGCCTCACCATTGAGGTGGAGCTGTACGACCTCTACTTGTTCCTCCGCGGGCACTCGACTGGCACGGAGATGGGTCCTTATTGCCTGGATCCAGTCTTCCACAGGCAGCTCTCCCCTCTCTTTTTCACCTCCAAACTCGCTACACTTCCGCTCCCGTTGGACGTACACCACCGAGAGGGGCGCTGGAGGGAGCTGATGGAGCATGGCCTGCGCCAGGGCAAGCGACTCTTGGCGTCTGGCCTGCTCCAGGTGTTCGTGCTGGTGGTCCAGGACGCCTGCCTGGTCTTGGAGTTGACCCCGTAGGAACTCCACTTGTGCGGCCAAGGTCCACATCGTCTCGGCTTCCCCTCCTTCCTCCTTGAGAAGGGCCGGTGAGTCATCTCGTCGCTCCGCCTGGGACGACCCTGCTCTGACCTCCGGCTTCCGGGCGTCGCTCTCCGACATCTTAGGTCTCTTGGTCGTCACGTTCGAGGGAGTGGAGTAGGATGTTGATCCTGTTCGTAGGCCAAATGTAGCAGGGTGGATAATCCCTGCTTCGTGGGAATGGGTGTGCACAGCCACTGGGTAGCGAGACACAGTAGAGCTCCGTCTGACTGCACCTTCGTCTTTGGGTCTGGAGCGTCAACTGGAGGCCGGCAGTGGGAGTGGATGGGGCCCGGGATTTACCAACCTGGTCTGGTACTCTGGTCTTCCTCGCCCTTCCAGGGCGGTCAGCAGTACTCCCCAACTCGCTCTCACTTCCCCCAATACCTCCTTTAACCCTCCCACACCTAGTGACTGAATTGTAAATAAATAACTTAGTTCCTCCCGCAAGCAGTACCCTCCCTCGGTGACATTAGAAACCTTATAGTAAAAAGGGAAAAGTTGGATAGTGTAATGTTTCTGTCCATCAATGAAGAAACTGGGGTTCTTTGAATATCATTTATTTAGGTCCTGGTAGTAGTTAGGTAGCATACAACAGGTAGGTAGGTAACATACTTATCAACTTGCAACAGGTGTCTCATTATCATAGTTATACAGACTGTGTAGTGGTGTGGTCCATTTACCCTGGTAGATGGGGCCATCTAGTGGTTAGTATAAATCACCACATCCTTCTTTCTATGAATGCTATACCGGCATACAACAATAAATGTAAACATTTCTGTTGACTCAAAACAGTCATCTTTTAGTTTTTTTCTACTGTTGCTATTTCCAAATACAATTATCTCTATTTACTTTAACCTGCATACCATAAATCAACGTTATATATATACATCATGCTCTATAATTATTTTCCTTTTGCCTCTTCGTTTTTTTTTTATATATATATTTTTTTAATGCAAAAGGATAGAGCTCTGTGCTGTTCTTTACAAATACTGAAGTCTGTCAGGTGGTCTAGACTGACGTGTAGATCTTCTCAGTACTGGTGTTGAAGGTGCCTGGTCAGCTGGTGGTGGAAAGTTCGTCAGCCCAGCTGTCGGTGGTGCTGCTGTGGTGCAAACTTCGTCATCAGCTGTTGACCGTTCTCCAAGTGTCTCTGGTGTTTTCAACAAGCTTTGTCGATTCCTTCTTAGGACCTGACCCTCTTCTGTTCTGACGGTGTAGGATCTAGGACCCACTTCCTCCAGAACTGTGGCTCTCCTGTCCCAGTATTTAGAATCCTGTAGTCTCACTGTGTCACGCCGTGACAGTGGTACTAGACTTTTTGAGACTTTGTCATAGTTCGTTTTCTGTCTGTTTTGCAGACACTTCTGTTTCTGTCTCACGATGTTATTCTTCTTCTGTTTTGCAGTGCAAGGAAGTGTGGTTCGCAGCCTCCGTCCCATCAGAAGCTCAGCAGGAGACAGTCCATGTTCTAGTGGTGATGCTCTGTAACTCAGTAGAGCTAGATATGGATCAGAACCACTCTCTTTTGCCTTCAGGAGCAGCCTCTTTACTATGCCCACACCTTTCTCTGCTTTACCATTGGATTGGGCATACAGGGGACTTGAGGTTACATGCTGGAAATCATATTCTTCTGCAAAGTTTTGGAACTCCTTACAGTTGTAAGCTGGTCCGTTGTCAGAAACGAGAACCTGGCAAATTCCATGTCTCGCAAAGATAGATTTCATATGTGTAATCACACAAGTAGCTGTCATGCTGGAAAGCAGTGCTATCTCTGGATAGTTAGAAAAATAGTCTATAACCAGTAGATAATTATTTCCATCCAGGTGGAACAAGTCAGTTTCCACTTTTTGCCAAGGCACCTTAGGTAGGTCTGCAGTTACCATGGGCTCTTTCTGCTGCGTCGTATGGTGTTTCAGACAGGTTACACAGCTTGAGACCATCTTGTCAATGTCTGTGTTGATGCCTGGCCAATATATTGACGTTCTGGCCCTTCTCTTACATTTCTCCATTCCGAGGTGCCCCTCGTGAAGTCTCTTCAACATCTCTTGTCTCAGTGACTGAGGAATGACAATTGTGTTCTTTCTGAGTAACAGTCCATCTATCACACTCAGCTCTGCTCGGATGTTGTAATATTGCTGACAGTCTCCTTTAGGCCAGCTCTCTTTCATATTAGTCATAACCCTCTGTAGCAGGGGGTCCTTCTCCGTTTCTGCTGAAATCTGTTTAGATTTTCTGTCTGACACAGGAAGTGATTTTCCAATCAAGTTCAAATGAAATTCAACATCAGCCTCTGTCAAGCTCACAGGTGTGTCACTCTGTGTTGTTGCCCTCGACAGAGCATCAGCCATCACAATGTGTTTACCTGGTGTGTATATCAGCTCGAAATCATAACGTTGCAGCTTCATCATCAGTCTCTGTATGCGTGGTGACATCTCACTGAGGTTTTTCTTTATGATGGAGATCAACGGCTTGTGGTCTGTCTCTGCCACAAATCTTGGTAGGCCATACACATCACTGTGGAATTTTTCAAATCCATAGACTAGTCCTAAACACTCCTTTTCAATTTGTGCATAGCGACATTCAGTTACTGTCATCGTTCTTGATGCATAGGCAACTGGCCTCCAATCATCTCCATCCGCTTGTATCAGCACCGCTCCAATCCCATTTTTGGATGAGTCAGTGGAAATCTTTATCCTTTTGGACGGGTCAAAAAATGTCAACACTGGTAATGTTGTGAGCATGGTCTTCAGTGTTGTCCACTCCTCTTCATGACTGTCAGTCCACTTGAAGTCACACTTGTGGTGTAACAGCTGTCTGAGGTGCACTGTCTTGGTTGACAAAGTTGGTATGAACTTTCCAACAAAGTTTATCATTCCCATCATTCTCAACACACCTTGCTTATCCTCAGGTCTCGGCATCTCCACTATAGCTTTCACCTTGCGGATGTCAGGCTCAACACCTGCACTCGAAAGCTTGTCTCCCAGAAAGGTGATTTCTCTCACACCAAACTGGCATTTTGCTCTGTTGAGCTTTAGTCCATGCTTTTTGACATTTTGCAGAACCTTGATGAGTCTCTCATTGTGCTGCTCCAGTGTGGATCCCCACACCACCACATCATCCACATACACTTGTGCTCCCTCTATACCTTCCAGTATGTGCTCCATAGATCTGTGGAACACTTCAGGAGCAGAGCATATTCCAAAAGGCATCCTTTGGAACGAGTAGCGGCCAAACGGTGAATTGAATGTACAGTACTTTGTGCTGTCTTCGTGCAGTTTGATCTGCCAAAAGACCTGTGAAGCATCCAATTTACTGAAAAACTTTGCACCGGCCATTTCACTCGTTATTTCCTCTCTTGTCGGAATCTGATAATGCTCTCTTTTTATGTTTGCATTTAGGTCTTTTGGATACATGCACAGACGTATATCACCATTTGGCTTCTTGGCACACACCATCGAATTCACCCACTCAGTGGGCTCCTCCACTCTCTTTATCACCCCCAGTGACATCATTCGGTCGAGCTCTTGCTTCACCTTTTCTCTGAGCGGTGTTGGAACCCGCCTGGGAGCATGTATGACTGGCTGTGCATCCTCTTTCAGTTGGATCTTGTAGGTGTATGGTAAGACACCAAACCCCTTGAATACATCAGTATACTGATCCACTATTGTCTCTACATCATTCTGTGCATTTGTTTTGATGCTATACATCCTCTTGACTAAACCCAATTGTTCACATGCCTCATCTCCCAACAGTGATTCATGTCCATCTGGAACTATTACAAACATGAGGTGATGCTCTTTGCCTTTAACTCTCACCTTCAGTCTGCACATTCCTCTTGTGGGGATGGGCTGTCCATTGTAGGCTTTGAGTGGAATGGGATTAGGACGAATGTGGGGCTTCACTTTCATTTTTCTGATGTGAAGTTCATTTATCATATTAGCCTTTGCTCCTGTATCCAGTTTAAAAGCAATTACAGCTCCATTTATATGCAAGGGCTCGGTCCACTTGTCCTGCTCCACTCTATTCACACTTGTCTGTCTGTCCTCATCCTGTGTCACCATGCCCACAAAGAAGGAATCACACAGGTCATTTTCCTCTACTGTGTGTACACGTTCCCCTCTGCCCTTTTTTTCCTTGGCAAGGCATTGCTTGGAAAAGTGATTTTGTCCTTGACACTTATGGCACACTTTTTCATATGCTGGGCATTGTCTTGGTGCATGACGAGTACCACATCTTTTACATTGAAAAGTGTCTGATCCCTTTTGTTGATTGTACCGCCCCCTTTCTCCCTTGTTGTAGGGCTTCCTCGTTACCATAGCAACCGCTGCTCCGTCTCTAGCGTCTCCCGCAAATGTTCTGGCATGCTGTACTGCTAATTCACTTGCGTGACATATTCTCACAGCTGATTCAAGGGTTAGCTCTGTCTCCCGCAGTAACCTCTCCCTCAGTTTCGAATCCAGTACGCCAAACACAATTTGATCACGGATCATAGAGTTGTGCACATCAGTGGTGGCTTGCCACTAGGGGCGCACGGGCGCCGCCCCCCCTTCAGGCCCCTGGTTATATGAGAGTAGAACAAGAAAAATTATGTTTTTGTTTTTTGTTTTATAGCCCTATAAATAATATAAACATGTTTAAAATGAATAATATTTACTCATTTTAAGTATGTTTGTGTTTCCAATGCACAATATAACGTTACTATATAAAATAAAAAAATACTCGTTTTCAGGAACAGGAAGTGACTCACTTTTTTATTTTTTTATTTGTTTGTATTTCTCGACCCGGGCTAGACGCGATAGCGCTCTGAGTGTGCGTCACTGTTCGATCGCTGTATCCGTCACAGCCAATCAGTGCGTAACGCGTTGTGCGTTGAAATATGACTATTATGTTGGAATCCGGGCGCGATTTGAAGCGGTCTAGTCAAGCGTTTAGAATTTCCGTCTAGAATTTCCATAGCCGCATTTCGCGGAGACGCTCTCTGATTGGCCGACGCGGCGATGCCAGTTTTTTCCTTAGCCACAGTTTGCAACATGTTCGAAGCTGTGTGTTGTGAACTTGTGATTCAGTCTGGAGTCTGGACAGTGGGCAGTGAGTGGAATGGATATACATCGACAACAGTCTGGGGGACAGTCAGTGGACATACACTTTATTAAGCCCTCCGGCTGGACCACGTTTCAATTAAACAAAGTGAGTTAATTCTCTCTCTCTCTCTATCTCTCTTAGCCAACTCAGCTAACTTTAGCTGCTGTTAGCCACTCAGCTAATGCTTAACTAACGCTCTCTCTCTCTCTCTCTCTCTCTCTCTCTCTCTCTCTCTCTCTCTCTCTCTCTCTCTCTCTCTCTCTCTCTCTCTCTCTCTTCTGTTATGCTGCACCCGCCGTGGTCTCTCTCTCTCTCTCTCTCTCTCTCTCTCTCTCTCTCTCTCTCTCTCTCTCTCTCTCTCTCTCTCGCTCTCGCTCTCTCTCGCTCTCGCTCTCTCTCTCTCTCTCTCTCTCGCTCTCTCTCTCGCTCTCTCTCTCTCTCTCTCTCTAATTTCGCCGCGTGTGGGGCATAACCACTCAGACAATGAATGGTAACTTGTTTAAAATGACGAGATATACAAATGTGATTATTATTGAATGGATCTGACATTATCTGAGAGAGAGAGAGAGAGAGAGAGAGGAGAGAGAGAGAGAGAGAGAGAGAGAGAGAGAGAGAGAGAGAGAGATGTGCGTGTTTGTGTTGGGCTATTGGAAACGTGGTTGCATTTGACTGACTGTGATATTGATCGATGGCAATGGTGATAATATTCGCCAATGCGTGCCTTGTACATGTTTGCAAAATGTTTGGTATAGCGCCCCTAGTGGCGAAGCATCCACGAGCCGCTACTGGTGCACATCTCCAAAATTACACGTTCTAGCTTTTAGCTTTAAGTCCGTTAGAAATACATCACAACTCTCAGCAGACTCTTGCATCCTCGAGCGAAACACATACCTTTCAAAGGTTTCGTTCTTCTTCGGCGAACAGTGTTCATCAAACTTCTTGACAACCTCCGCAAATTTCTCTCTGTCCTCTGCCTCGGCGAACACAAACGTGTTATATACTTCCACAGCTTGTTGTCCCGCGCTGGTCAGAAGCAGTGCAATTCGCCTCGTTTCAGACTTTCCTTCCAGTCCAACAGCCATCAGGTACAGCATGAAACGCTGTTTGAAGGTACGCCACTCATAATCCACATTACCAGTCCAATTCACAGCGTCCGGCGGCTTCACACTTTCCATTATGACGACCAGTGATTACACTCCTGGTACCATGTAATGTTTCTGTCCATCAATGAAGAAACTGGGGTTCTTTGAATATCATTTATTTAGGTCCTGATAGTAGTTAGGTAGCATACAACAGGTATGTAGGTAACATACTTATCAACTTGCAACAGGTGTCTCATTATCATAGTTATACAGACTGTGTAGTGGTGTGGTCCATTTACCCTGGTAGATGGGGCCATCTAGTGGTTAGTATAAATCACCACAGATAGGAAGGCGTTAATTGTATTAACGTTACCCACACCAAAAGAGTTGTTCATAGGCTCAGGAATGGACACGCACACAGAACTCCCATCTAATTCTTTATCGTTACTTCGTTTCACCTGTTCCACCCCAGGTGAAAATCTGCATAAAATGTATACCTAGGTAAATGGACTATTGCTCCACTTCTACAAGGGCTATTTGCAAATTCTTTGTATCTAGGTATATCTATGGACCTCAGTGAATGTATTCCCAGTGTCAGAAATATTGTGTCTATTACTAGGCTTGCTTAAATTGTGATGAAACAAAGGAAAATATGAATTATGATTTTTCTTTTCATTTTTGACAGTGAATAACACCATGATAATAATGACCAGACTTAAAAAACTACCACTGACCTCATTCAGTACCCTCTTGAGATCATGTGTACAAAATATCTAAGGGAATTAATAAAGGGAAGATGATAAAACTGAAGGTTCTGTATATACAGTACTGAATTCTCCCATCCGGACCAATGCAATTTGAAATATTATTATAGAATATAGAATATATGCTTATACATTACCTTATTATAGCCAATTCGCACATTTATATATATATACATATAGTATCTTTCAAATGGCCGAGTTCAATTTGGATATAGTATCACCAGGCGTGCATAATAACAGATACTGATATTTACTGTAATCGACTGTACTTTTTTATTTCCCCCACAGTGTAACCATTTTGAAACTAATTTCAGATCTAACTGTTCCTACATGGTAACAATAGTGAGGAGAAACTGACTGCGTTTCAATATTTGTCAAAAACGTTACCTTTTGTGGCTTATTATCGCGAATCATAACAATTATTGATATGATTCATTCAGAACGCTGAACTTTGAACCACCATAGTATGTGACAGTATTGTGACATAGTAGTGATGTTAATACTTGAAAACGGTTGATTTTAAAATCACAAATTATTTTCATCATTCATAAAAATATGCCTATATGATCATAATGTCAAAAGGGGTCAGTACCGACCCCGTCGAGTGGAACAGGATACTGGTCAGTTACAAAGATTTAATAGCAATGGGTCAAATAGAATGAAGTCTTACTATTACCCAATTTGTAACTCAATACCTTATAGACACTTATTATACACCCACACTGTATAGAACCAGGTATTGCCGACCCAAGTATAGTATACTTCAATGTGCTTGACTCATCACCCACGTCTGGGTTAGTACCAGGGATAATACCTCTCTCAGGCTTTAATTATATGGTAGTGATAATACCTCTCTAAGGCTTTACTTATAATACAACAGGTCGGTAACCTCCTCACAGGGGAAGGGTTAATTAGATGGGAAAATATTATTAAAGAACAAACACGTTATCACACTCAAAGAAAATGAAAAAGGTGGGCCCACTTTACCAAACAAAAGTCCTATACTAATGCCGGCATGTAATGTTTATGGGGTACCCCTATGAACTGTAGTTAGCAACATTAGCTTTGCCCGTAGGCCGACCCACACTGTGTACTGTGCAATAGGATCCTGAGCACCGAAGCGCTAATGTACTCAACCAAGATGGCGGCCTCGCCGCACCACCACTGTCCGGGTGGTAAGATGGCGTCGAACGCTCTCGTCACAGGAGCTAGCAAGCGGTGTGGGGCAGAGGGAGCAGTAGCGGGCTGAAGGCGCGTGCTGGGTGATGGCGACCTCTGCTGGACGGGACGAACTCCCGTGCTGGGCTGACGACCGCCGGTGCAGAGCAGATGTAGAACGCCGGTGAAGACAGGCTGCTGGCTGCCGGGGCTGGGTTGACGCGCGATAATAATCTGGGCCCTACCTTAACTGAAGCTACTCTGTGGGTCCTAGACAGCCCTCCTGCTGGCCGAAACATACAACGACGCAGGGTGCCTCTAACCACCGGTCCTCTTCAAGCCACGCTGGCTGGGCACCTCACTGGAGGGGATAACGTTAACATAAGCCAACTCTTGGCTATACCGCTTTCTTCTAGGATAACTCGTTGTATCACTAGGGTTATTCAGTGGGGACATGCAACACGCTACTACGCTTATATTTCTAGTATAACCCGTAATATATTCAAGTTCAATACGTTCACCCGTGTGGTCCACAACGGGGCTCTTTCAAGACACGACCGACCAGGTCCAAGTCCAATGTCGAAGAGGCTGGCTCTCCTCACTTCCGTTCCAGTTGACTTGCTTCCCTCTATGCCTCTCTCGTGCGCTCCGCCTGCCACCACTGCCCCCTGCTGGTACCGCCAACTAGCCCCACAGGAAGAACTGGGTGGATAGAATATGATTCAGTTTACTGTTTATAATCCATATTCCAGCCAGTGAGAGAAGGAGAAACCTGCGTCATTGTTCGAGGGAATATCAATGGAAACTAGTTAATATGTCTTTGTGCACAAAGGGGAGATAAAAGGCAAGTCAGCACTTCTGAATAATAGTCACATATTCAGGGTGCTACATGTACATAATCAATATAAATATAGGAGCACAAATAGAGCATTTAACATACATTTCTAAAGACAGGTGTGGATTTCAAAGTATCGTTTTAGAGCATGTCAGTATTGCACACTCTGTTTAATCATCATGATTCACCAAATCAGTCACAGTAAGTCACAGGTGAGAATGGAGGTGGTGAAGAATGTATTTGAACCCTTTCACTACCACACTACCAAAGGGTTAAAGTGCCTTTTTGGTGTATTAGACTTGTAGTGTAGCCTTCGTGTGTCTCCTGGGTGTGACTTGCTTATGGATACATATGCCCCTTTTGTTCTGTAATTATCTCATGTTTCCATTACCAGCTTTACTAATACATTTTGTCTGGTCTTATGTATAGATATACCCAATGGTGAAACTTTACCACAATTATCACAATTATTATGAGATGGGAAATATGTGCGTCCGATTGATTCTATCATGCATGTGAAGAACACACAGGCGCGAAACTCAAATCATGCCCACAACCATTTCCATTTAACCATCCTTTTTGTCATTAGCCGTACTCCTCTCGAGTCGACGTGTCATTGCACAAACGCACACGTCACAGAAAAAGTCTTAACGTTATATAATGTTCATTTTCGGACTGTAAAAAGTGAGAGGGACAAAAACAAGATTTTGAAAAGTGAGGGGGACATGTCCCACCTGTCCCTAGTGGAGATTTCGCCCCTGGATATACCCCCTTTTCAACGGAGAGAGGCTTCTCTAATGCCGTGACCTATTAAGACTTTACCTAGGCCTTACTGTGATATGTTCCACTGACTGAGATCATTATTAGACACTCCCTGTCCTCCCCTGAACCGCGGCACAACCCGCCTCTTTTAAATTTCGCCGAACAGATGGCACCGTGCCTCCTCTGTGCACCAGTAATGGCTAAAGCTAGCACACCGCTATCCCCACAGAATAAAGGCTACAAACGAGCTGATGCCTAACTGGACCGAAAATACTCCCCGAATCCTCTTGTCAGGAATTAAGTCCCACAATTAAGTGAGAAAAAAGCTCATTACTTGACAGACCTCCCAAATTGCTCCCTTTGATTTCCCTCAAAATTTAGGGAAAAGCTATATTTCGTAGAGCGATTCTATTCACTCGCTGCCAAGAAGCAGTTCTTGGTTATGGAAAAAAATAAAATTAGGGCCCACTAATTGAGCCCACTTTGGAATTGAATCTAATCAGTCAAAGTCCGGCCGCTGCAATTTAATTAAATAATTACAAATGCCGCTCAACCTTTGTCTGACCTGCTCCGACGTGCCATTGTCAGTCCGACTGTCTGGCAGTGGCAGGCAATAATATTATAGCATGTGACTCTGTACAAGGACCCTTGCGATACACGCACACACACACACACATGTCACGCGTGCCGTGCACACACACTGTATGGGTGGAATCAAACATGTATGTATGCGGTCCAAACAAGGCATGTTCAATTAATCTGGACCCTGGTGACCCCTCGGGTCAAAACACCAAATGTAAACAAAATAGAGAGAGCTCTGTTGTCGCTAAACTCTGACTATGTTCACATGCGAGTCAGCACTCCAAGCTTCACAGGGGAACACTGTGACTTTAGGTCCCATGCTGTAATCTAATGAATTAGATCTATATTACTTTGATTACGGTCAATATCAGGGCATTTTGGTTACATTATTGGAGGATTTGGACGCATGTGTTGTTTAATTCTCCACCCATCGATCATCCATAGCAACACTACTATCACCGACATCCAACGGCCCTTCTAAGCTCTCACTCCTGCACATTGCCTGTGGGGCTTTTTTCCTATTGCTAGGTTTTCAGTGAGTTTTTCCTCACCTTCGCGTGGGGTATGTCTGGGAGTGTTGCATTTATTTATTTTACATTTATTTTGGATTTCATGATGTTGTTCTTGATTTATTGTGATGTTTCTTCTTGACTTGTTTAAAGAAGACTTGTCTGGCCCATGGGGAAATTAACTGTGATTGCAGGCAGGGCCGGACTGGGGAAATAATTCATACCGGGAGATATAGCGCGAAATATAGCCCCAGTCAGGCCACTTTTTAAGCGGGGGGTCTGGGGGTCCCCCACCAGGATTTTTTTTGTTACAAAGACTTAATTTCCTGCATTCTGGTGAATCTTAGTGGATGTGAATCACAAACTAATGAGCCAACAATTGCTTAGTACAATGTACTGTTATGAACCTCAAATAAAACTGTTGTGGCACTAGCAATGCTACTCTCTCCACCTTCAAAAAGAAAAAAGCAAGAGCACAACATATTTGTCTATTTACTATTATAATTAGGGATGTCCGATATTATCGGCCGACCGATATTATCGGCCGATATCGGCAGTAAAATGTGATATCGGAAAATATCGGTATCGGTAATTTTTTTTTTTTTTTTTTTTTTTTTTTTTTTAACATTTATTTACCCAGGCAAGCAAGTAATAACCAATTCTTATTTTATTTATTGTCAAAAGTATGCATGTTGGTTTAATTCAACAACAAGAGATATGTAATGTTAATTTTTACTTTTTTAATTATCATATTTTGCACAGATAATGCTTACATTTAGAAAGCCTTTTGAATGCATCCAGTGAAATTATTAGTTACCTGAAATTATTCCGTTTTTTGGGGGGGAAACCCTGCATATATCGGTATCGGTTGATATCGGTATCGGTATCGGTATCGAAATTAAGAGTTGGACAATATCGGAATATCGGTATCGGTAAAAAAGCCAATATCGAGCATCCCTAATTATAATACAGTTAACCACTCTCTCCACCTATTCAAACAAGTCAAGAGCACAATACCATATTCACTTTACTGATGCACTACCCATCAACAGTTAAAATAGCCCTTTACACAAACATTAAATAACAGACCTTTCATTATTACAAAACTACCTGGCTCACTGCCTGGTTGTTACAGTATTCTGCAGAGTGCCATCTGCCATTCCATTCGCCGCCTCCACTGTCAATCAGTTGTATCGCCTGGTCCCGCCTCCACCAATCACAAGCGGCAGCACGGCTCCATTGTGTGTGTGTGATCCGAGGGAGAGAGTCAGATAGTTCTCCAACTCTGTCGCAGACAGTGAAATCCTGGTTGTTCCCCACCCACCTAGGTTATCTAACTATCGCGCCGCGCCGCCGCCACAACTAGAAACAATGGCCTGGCAAAAAAAATATATATATAAAAAAAAAAAAATTTAATTTTTTTTAATTTTTAATTTATTTTTTTATCTGTGCAGGCCAGGCCACCGGGAAAGCTCCCGGTGCTCCCGATGGCCAGTCCGGGCCTGATTGCAGGCTTTACAAATACATTTGACTTGATTTTGATTTATGTGCACCGTTGACCAAGGTACTGCATTACCACTGGAGTTGGTCGTCAGGTGCCCGTCTGTGGCTGCCCACTCCTCCTATAATAATAACAATAATAACTTTATTTATATAGCACCTTTCATACATGGATTGCAGCTCAAAGTGCTTCACAGCAAATAGCATAAAATGAACATAGGCATAGAATTAGCATACAGTTGACAGAATAAAAGCAATGCATAAAGTGCAGACATAAGAATAGGTATAAAATAAGTACAATGAGTACAGTGTTGCTCGAAGGCACGTGAACCCTCTCCGGAACAGCCAGTCCCCCACACATTAATCCCCACCACTTCCCCATCCAAGACACACCCCCTGATAAAGCATGTCATGAGCGAAGGAAAACACATGTGGTTAGGAATGGTCAAATGCAGAGGATTAAATTCCCCATGTGGGTAAATAAAATAATAACTTAACTTAAAGGGGAATGCTCCCCTATTTTTAAGATTTCACATATTTGCCCTGTGCCCCAGGACAGTTCAGCCAGTATTAGTGAACATCTCTCTCCTAAAGCAAAAAAACTGAGAACCCTTCAGAACCCTCTGACTTTGTGAGGCTATACAATGTTTGTGTGAGCTCTTACACCTAAATTAGGTTGTGATTCTGGTTCGGACCTTCTAGTAAACACCTAATTTGGGTGTTAGAGGTCACATAAACATCTTATGACCTCATGAAGTCAGAGCCCTGTTGGTTTAAGGAGCTGCCCCAGACTACATCCCTGTTACACGGATCGGAGGGTTCCCCTTCTTCCTTCAGGAGAGCGCTGCATGTTCACCTGACTGAACTGCCCTGCACTACATAAGAGTGCAGAATATCAACAATCGTTATCTACATATTTCATATTTAGCATTTTTAGATGATATATAATAGATTATATGTTAGATTATATATATACTGTAACTATATTTATTGTAGGGCAAATATAACAGAGAGGGAATACATACCCTCATCTTGCACATTGACCTTTTTACACTGCCTACTTGCCCATTATGCACATGGCCACAGACCAGGCTGCAGGAACAAATTAGTGGGGGGGCATAAAATGTTCTCGGGGGGGCACAATGGTTTTTCAACACAGGTTCCCTTTTATACGTTTCAGCTGGGACAACGGCACTGTGGCTTGCTTGGCGCTGCCCACAGTGCTGAACTAAACAGCAGAGAGGCAATTGAAAAATCTAATTTCTCTCTTTCTTAAGAACATTCACTTATACAAAAACAGACTGAACGGATATATATAACAGACCTGCTGGGGCAGCGGACTGAGAGCAGGGGACACAATCAGGCTGGATAAGATGGTCAGGAAGGCCAGTAGCGTGGTTGGGGTGGAGCTGGACTCCCTAGCGAGGGTGGTGGAGAGGAGGAACCTTGCTAAGCTCCAGGCCATCAGGGAAAACCCCTCCCACCCACTATACACAGACTTGGCTGACAGGAGGAGCATGTTATAGGCTTACACTACCTAAATGCAGCACTGAACGGCACAGGAAGTCCTTCATTCCGACAGCCATCAGACTATACAATGCATCACTGTGCCTCACTGCATCACTGAGCACAGAGTGACAGTTATCATCCTCCTGGACTCTTACTTTTTAAACAGCACTGTGCAATATTACACCTACTGTAGACTTCAGTATATTTTTACTGTATTTATTTACTGTATCTTTTATTCTATTTTTATTCTATTTCATTTTATTCTATTCTTAGGCCATTTGTTTTGTTATTCTTATTCGTGACTTGTTCTGTCTAAATGTTTAATGTTGAGTGATTTGCAGTGTCAAATTTCCCTCAGGATAATACATTTATATTCTATTCTATTCTATTCTATATCTTTGAAAAGTCTCCATTTATTCAACACTTCTGAATTCACTGACAAACTGAACTGAACTGACAAAAATAAGGTGCATAAAAAAGCTAATAAAATTCCTCCACAGGCTACTCACCATCATTAGTAGAGCGGCAAGCGGCATTTGGGGACAGAGTGAAATCTTCTTAAAACACTGCCCCTCCACTCATTCCTGAACTTTTTTGTTAAGTCCTTCTCAAATGCCAACTGAATTAAATTGGCCTTGCGTCAATGAAGCATACTAAGGCGATGTTCTGTAAAGACGTTTTTGAGGGTAGAAAACGAATTCTCACAGAGTGCCGTGCTAGCTTCAGTAGTGTTTTTTTTTTTTTTTTTTTACCAGGGTGGGCACAGCTGACTCAGTGGGCGGGCCCGGCCCCCTAATGCCTGCCCATGGCGCCGGGTCTGCATGTCCAGAGTTAATTATATTGTTATATTGTTTACACTGCCTATTTTTTTTAAACATTTTACTTTTCCACTGTACTATAATTCTATGACCTGTATCATATCTTCTACTACCTGTACCTCCCTCCCCCATGCTGCTATGATGCCTGAATTTCCCCAAGGGGATCAATAAAGGAATATCTTATCTTATTTCATGTATTAGTATGGTATCACTGTTGCCGGGCAAGTTGGTCTCCAACAATGTCCCAACCCGACCACCTTTCCCTGTAATAATATCCAAGCTGCTGTATGTAGCTGCTCAGCACAGGGGACAGGTACATCCCATCCTGTGTATCGGAACGTTATTTTCCCCAGTGAGCGGGGTTTGCTGCCGTGGGCTATGCATGGGAAATTGCAGTGGTGGATCAAGTACACAGTTCCTTTTAATTAGGTAAAAGTAGAAATACTCAGATAAATGAGTACTCTGGTAAAAGTAAAAGTCCCCCATTCAAATTCTACTTAAGTAAAAGTTGAGAAGTATTTGCTATTGAATGTACTTGAAGTATTTAAAGTAAAAGTACACATTCTACATGCTGTTTCTTTATCCATTGACCTCTAAATGTGATGTTAAAGTGGTATGTGGTCCAATTATGCTGCTCTGATTAAAGGTTATGTTAAAGTGGCATGTGGTCCAGTTATGCTGCTCTGATTAAAGGTTATGTTAAAGTGGCACGTGGTCCAGTTATGCTGCTCTGATTAAAGGTTATGTTAAAGTGGTATGTGGTCCAGTTATGCTGCTCTGATTAAAGGTTATGGTAAAGTGGTATGTGGTCCAGTTATGCTGCTCTGATTAAAGGTTATGGTAAAGTGGTATGTGGTCCAGTTATGCTGCTCTGATTAAAGGTTATGTTAAAGTGGTATGTGGTCCAGTTATGCTGCTCTGATTAAAGGTTATGTTAAAGTGGTATGTGGTCCAGTTATGCTGCTCTGATTAAAGGTTATGTTAAAGTGGCATGTGGTCCAGTTATGCTGCTCTGGTTACGTCCTCTTGAAGTTGACAGACTTCAAATGTGAAAGTATATAATCTTCATACATTTCTTATTTTGTATATATTATATTTTCTATGCAAAATCCTTTTCTTCAAAGCAACTAGTAACTGATGGGTTCAGATAAATGTAGTGGAGTAAAAAGTACAATATTTCCCTTGAAATGTAGTGGAGAGAAAGTATAAAGTTCCCTAAAATGAAAATATTCACATAAAGTACAAGTAGCTCGAAAATACTTCGTTACTTTCCACCACTGGCAAATTGTGGTCAGTCACGGACGCACAGTTACAGACAATGTGGCGGGACGTTAACCCTTTCACTGCCACACTACAGAAGGTTAACCCTTTACTATCACACTAAGACACATTCACAGTAGCGACTTTCTCCTGCACTGACGCAGTGTGGAGGGCGGTCAGACTGAGGGATGCCTTGGGCTGCATCTCCCTAAATCATCCGGTAGAGTCGGGCTGGGTTAAAAAAATATCCATTTCTCGATTCTGAATCAATCTTCATTTGAATGAGCGATTATCGATTCATAATCCCTAAATCAATATGATAAAAAAGGTTTTTACCTTCCTGGTCGTCTCGTGTCCAGATCTCGCGCAATGTGTTTTAATCTATAAACACAGATCAAGTGAAAGCATCAGTCACCGCCAGGTGCAATGGCAGATGACTGGTTGCATTTGGGATTTAAAAAACATGACGACAGAGAAGAGCTGGACAAAAGCAAAGCCGTATGTAAGCTGTGCAAAGTGGAGGTGAAATATTGTGGAAATACAACAAATCTACAAAACCACTTACTGAGACATCACCTAGAAGTGACATATGCAAAAGTCAATGTTCCAATAAAAAGTACATTCATGTAACTGCTTGAGAGTAAATTCTTAATGTAAACATTGATATTTTTAACAATGCAACATGTTAGACTAGAAGAGGGTTCCTTGAACCATTTATAGCATTGAATCGAATCGGATCGAATCGATTCGGGAAATCAGTGGCGATACCCTGACCTAGTTTATTTCCTGTTAACATGCATACATTTGTGTATTTGAAGCAGTCTGTGTTCATAAAACGAATGAATGAGCTGAATTGCACCAGCTTACATTGAGAGTGAACAGTCGTTTAGGTTAACGACCTTGGTTCTCTGAATACCACCTGCACTAGGGGGGGGGGGCTTCTTATAATAGTTGTGCTGTGGGTTTGGACGGTTTCATGCTTGTTCTTAAATTAAATTCAGTTATTGAGATAATCTGAGCAGGGATAGTAGACCTCGCATGTGAGGTCAGATAAGGAAGGTTATCCTATAACCCTAGTTATATGACTAATAGCGAGCGCTTTGCTCTATTGGAACTGTCCCTTTAATCATATGCTATCATGAAAAGTTTCACCCACATGTACGCCCCCATCTGCCTGACCACTCCCACATCCGCTCCTATATAAGCGCGGTCATGGCCATACTAGCAGCTCCTTCCCCAGTCTTTCACCGCCTAAACGGAACACCGTGGGGTCCTCAGTGAGTCAGAGCAAAGCGCTCGCTATTACTCATATAACTAGGGTTATAGGATAACCTTCGTTATATTTCGTATATAGCTTACGCTTTGCTCTATTGGAATACAAGAGCTGAGCAGAGCGTAAGCCCGACAGATGTACCCGCTGAGGTCCCCTACAACCATCAGAATACCCGGGAGGATCCGGGCCCCCCCGCCCCCCCTAGCGAGGGACGGGAGAGAGATCGGACCGACTGTGCGAAGAGGGTTTAGCGCCTCAAACGCACATGGTGAGCAGACCATGGGACTTACCTTTGTTTAGAAGGGCCCGCGACTACTCAGACGCGCATCCCACACGCCACCTGTGGCAAGGCCGTAGCAGCGGAGCGAGGAGGAGGTCCCAGCCTCAGGCCACCCCAGGGCTAGGACCCCCTGAAAAAAGGGGCCTGGTGAGGTCCATGATGCCGTGGCCCCCCATATCGCCAGCGTATCGGACAGGGCCTAAACCAGGTGAAGGCCCTTCTCCCCTTGGCACGCCGCTCTGAAGCGCTCCCAAGGAGGCTTCCCCCCCACAATAACGTGGGGCCAGCCGGCGCGCCGGGGAGACAACCCTCCAAGGAGGTTGATCGCTCAATCCAGGCCGACAGGTCCCAAGAGTAGAACCCGACCTGCGCCCGGAGCACTGTGGACTAGACAGGCGGCTAAGGGGCTTACTGTAAGAACAGTATCCCGGCGGAAAGGGTGTTTCGGTATACTGTGCACCATGTCACAATCTTCACGAACCCTGACCCCACCAATTTATTAATCCCGCGGGGTCGAGGTTCAGAGAAAAAGTTTGACACAATTGGCGGATGTCATGAAAGATGCGGGGGCATACTCTCGGGCAGACGGGGTCAGGCCCGGCCTCAACCCGAGAGTCGACTCTGCTACCAACACACCGGGGAGACAACCACCCCCCTATGTTTATTATAACAGGAGGTGGTTGCTCCCTTAACCCACTAAGAAACCCCAGAAACACAACTGCATGTATACACAGGCTATACAATGCAGTTCAAGCGTTTCAGGTTTAAAAAGGGTTAACCCAGGCCAACAGGTTATTGAGGGCAAGGCCCGACCTGGGCCTGGCGGACCGGGACCTACACAGGGATGCATAGAGGAATTGACAGAAGCAGCCTCCCCGACAACCCCCTCCCATCCCCGGTTTAACAGGGAGGGAGGGAGGGGTGAAAACAAATGGAGAAGGACCAACCCCTAACATTGTGCAAAAGGTACAACACAGTATTGGTCCAATGCACACCAGTGTTAAGGGCAACTCGTAGTGGCACCTATATGACACACACATTCATGAGATCAACCCCTGTGACGTCCGGCCCGACCTGGCATTTTCCCCCTGGAAAAGCACAGAGTCCTTCAGGGTACCAGAACCTGTCTGCGCCCGGCAGACAACGGGTTAAACTGATCCGGTCCGGCGTGACCAGGACCAGTCCTGTGCCCTAGTCACGCCGCCGCCCCCAGTCCTAAGAGGGGGGTAGGTACGTGTGTCGATCCAAAACATCACAGAGGGCGCCACCAAGAAGGTCAGTACGCGAAACGCAGTGCTCCTGGTGGCCCACCCAACGGGCGTGAAACCCCCCTGCCAATGTTTTGATCTACTCCATCATCTATCTCCCCCCGGAGATGTACGTGAGCCGTCGAGTCTAACCTAGTGCACTGGCGCTCGGTAGAGACAAAAATCTCCTTCCCAGCCGGCCGCATAAAAAACGCAGTTTTTAATGATGTTGGCCAACCAAGGCGCGCCGGACCGACAAAGCATATTCAATCATTGAAAAAACACCCTGGGCCATCGCAGATTGGTCTAGTAAGACCATACGCTGATTTCATAAAACAGCGTATATTCTCGCAAAGAACCCGAGAACAGTGACAGCGAATTTCTAACAAGAAAGAGCCTCACAACGTTTCCCCTTGTTATCTGCGACGAGCAGCAGGGAGCCGGTCTAGAGACACAGACACGGGCTCACATACGTCGAGCCTGGGAATAACAACCGCATCAATTCTGCTCTTTATGTAAGAGGAGAAGACAGTGATTTTCCCAGAAAGACCACAACGTGAGTAAAACAATTAAAAAAGGTTCATGTAACAATTGGACTAATAACTCTCTGAGGAGGAGGCTCTGAAACTCTGAGGAGGCTCTCTCACTGAGAGGGAGGTTCTGAAACTCAGAGGAGGCTCTGAAATTCCCTGAGGAGGAGGCTCTGACCCAATATACACTACTGGTAGGGAGCAGAGCAGAAGAACAAATTGTCTCTACTGCATTGCATCACCTATCCTTTACAATGACAGCGGTCTGCAGCACAGGCCCTGTAACTTACGGACATGTCTCTTGGCCAATAAGAAAACGCGCTTGTGCATCAATGGCCTCTCGAGCCTGGGAATAAAAACGCGTCAATTCTGCTCTTTATGTAAGAGGAGAAGACAGCGATTCTCCCAGAAAGACCACAACGTGAGTAAAACAATTGAAAAAGGTTCATGTAACAATTGGACTAAGACTCTCTGAGGAGGAGGCTCTGAAACTCTGAGGAGGCTCCCTCACTGAGAGGGAGGTTCTGAAACTCAGAGGAGGCTCTGAAACTCCCTGAGGAGGAGGCTCTGAAACTCCCTGAGGAGGATTCTCTGACCCAATATACACTACTGGTAGGGAGCAGAGAAGAAGACAAATTGTTTCTACTGCATTGCATCACCTATCCTTTACAATGACAGCGGTGTGTACAGGCCCTGTAACTCACGGACATGTCTCTTTGCCAGCATGAAAAAGCCCTGTGACGTTTTCAAATGGCCGGGGGACGTTACTAAACTAACTTATATGTGACCACGCCCAGCGTGCGCGCCTACAACTCGGCGACCCAGGTTCCTGACGAGAAGGGGACGTTTTTTTTTTTTTTTTTTTTTTTCATTTCCTTTTTTTTTTTTTTTTATATATATACTTACAGTTCGAGGGTTGAAGAACATATTTGGTATAACAGCGAATATATATAATAACTCTAATTGTGTTTAAATTGTGTTTAAAAATGGCTCCTTGAGACAGACTCTGATCGTCTCTCACGAAGCTCTGGGAGCTGTTCCCTAGGGCTGTCCTATTTTTCCATGTGAAAGGCTGCTGTTAATGTGAGGTACGCCCCCACACTGTGTGGTGTTTATAATTCACAGCAACTGTAGCCCACAACACTTGTTTGCTGCTTAGATAACATCGACATGGCCGCACAAAGAGTATCAGTTGCTCTTAATAGAGGAAGAGATGGAATGAGTATAGACTCCTCGGCGTTAATGAGTGACCACATCACGGACTACTTCGGTGACAACAACGAAGGTGAGCGGCCACCAGCTCTTTCATCCGACGACGAGGAGACCGAAGGTGCTGGCGAAATTATCCCAGATCCAATCGAACCTACCGACGATGCTGAAACAGAAGAGGAAGACGGGGACATTTGCGTTGAAACTGTAGCATTGGGCTTTTCAGCTGAATCGACCATGCGATCAGTTGAAAAGATGTCTGGTTTAACGGTGGAGGGCGAAATAGAAGAGGAACTCAGAAAGATACACGCTTTCGACTGCAAGTGCCAGGCGCGCCGAAAGGAAAATTCAGAACGATCTGCCCTGTCTTGTTAAAAAAAACTGTCGTTGAGCTAATTTACCAAAACCGATTGGACACCGCGTCGTTGACACCAAGAGAAAGGGACATGTGTCTGTTGTCCATTATTGGAACATGCCAAAATGTTTCAGAGAAGACGCAAAGTACAAAGAGAGAAAACGCTGTCCGTGTGGCTTCGAGGACAACATACAGATTTCACGACGTTGTTGTCTGTCGTCCAACGTTCTGTTTCATTTATGGGTAAGTGTCTTTATGCTTGTATATTGTATTGGACGTAGATGTATTGTATTGGACGTATATGTATGTTTAGCAATAGCAATAAATAGGTTTAAATAGGGTTTAAAGTGTAGAGATAGTCGTCGAATCCTATTCTACCCTGCGAGGGCGTCCATTTTGGATATTCTGGGTAGTGTAGTTTTTGTGCGGCCATTTTGTAATGCACATCGCTAGGATAGGGATTCTTAAAAACTACACCTGAATGTAAACAAGAGTGATTGGTTGATTGATTGAAAAGTTTATTAACAGATTGCAGAATGGGTACAGTACAGTACAGCTCAATACATACAATTGTTAAGGGGATGCAGACCAGAGAAAGACTTTCATCTTGTTTACATCAGGGTCCCCCATTTTCAATTCATCATAACATAATATATGACATACATGACATACAGATACAGTGTGTACAATGTGTGTATTTCATTCATTAATTCTCTTCCCTATTGTTAACATTTTTGTTTAGGATCAGCGATGCGCTTCTCAAAAGCCTTTTCAAACACTACAAGACAGATGGCCTCACACCGCGGGAGAGGAAGAAACAGCCGAGAAATCACAAGCGTTTTTTGTCTCTTTTTGACGTAAAAAGGGTTGTGAAATTTCTGATCAACTATGCTGTCCTCCATGCGATTGTGTTGCCTGGCCGTCATGCTGGTCACAAGGATTTCACTGCAAAGTTACTGCCAACCAATCTGACCAAAGCTTTCCTGTGGCGCCTTTACAGCAGTATAGAAGGTATGTCACAAAACCACCCCTTGCTCTCTCTCTCTCTCTCACACAGACACATGGTTCCCACTTTTTCTTATTCTACCAATCTAACAAAAACACTTGTCTTTTCAGGATTTCGTGTTGTTGGTCAGAGATCCTTCCTTCGGTTGTGGAAAGCACTCCTTCCGCAGATAATGATCACAAAACCCAGGACAGATCTGTGTTCTCAATGCTACTCCAACAATCACCAATTACAGCAAGCCACGGGAAGGCCAGAGAAGTTGCAGGTGGAGAAACTCCAGGTGTGTACAGTCTACTTTCACTACTACACTACAGACTGTTTTTTACCACCATCTATTCCCCTGTACCCCCGACATAGATAGCAAGCATTTTACTGTTCATATCTCAGCCCGTGCTGAGTTGTGCGTGCCCATTCTGCGGTCTGTTAATAAAGTTTTCAATCAGACAGATGTATGGAAAGGCTTTTATTATAACATTTGTTGCAGTAAAATCATTATGCCTCGTTCATGCTGCGGTGCGCTGGTAATCACTCGTCGGCCGCAGGGAGCTGTTGTTGTTGTCGTTGAGCTGAGCTCTCGTCAAAATCAATGGCGGACAAAAGCGGAAGTAAAAAACGCATAGCGCTTGCCGATTGGTGCAAGCGGTGTGACGTAATTGGCAGACTCGACTGTCAATCAAAATTATTCTGTTGCCGGCTGAATGATTGAATGCAGAATGGGTACAATACAGTACAGCTCAATACAACAAAAGTGGACTGGAGGATGAAGACCAGAAAAAGACTTTCGCCTTTTTTACATAAGGGTCCTCCATTTTCAATTCATCAAAACATTTAGAGACATACAAATATACAGTAGTTTCATAAAAATGCTAAAATGCTATTGATTGATTGATTTAAAACTTTATTAACATATTGCAGAATGGGTACAGTACAGCTCAATACATACAATTGTTAAGGGGATGCAGACCAGAGAAAGACTTTCGTCTTGTTTACATCAGGGTCCCCCATTTTCAATTAATCATATTTCATATCTAAATCATATAATATCTCATTGCTAAATATATGCAATATATAATCTAATAATCCAATAATCTAAATCTAATAATATAAAAATGCTAAATGCATGGGTATTTTATTTTGTCTTTAATGTTAGCTTGCAAACTCAAATACTGTCTTGGTAAGCCTCATAATGAATTGTTTGGGGAAAAAAATTAAAACATCGTGATGTGTATCGTGTATCGCCGAAAGGTCAGAAAATATCGTGATATCATATTTAGGCCATATCGCCCAGCCCTAGCTTCAACACACATGACATTAGGATAACCTGAGGATAACTGAGCACTGCCACCTCATTAGCCGTGTGTGTGTGTATTGAGCCGTACTGTGTTGTACCCATTCTGCAATCTGTTAAATAACGTTTTCATTCATTCATGCTTTCATCCAGGTGCAGTTAAAACATCTGGCCCTTGTTGACAGAGAACGCGAGCTGTTGCAGGAGATGACTGCGGCCACAAAGAGCACATGCGCGAACATGGATCTGTCGCTAGGCCCCTCCCCACCTGCAAGCAGAGATATCACGATGCACTACAGCTTTGATTACGCACAGCAGGTGAATATCCAATATAATGTTGCTTTTTGTTGTTAAAGGAAAACTTACAGGAACGTTTGAGTTGTATTTGGAGTGTATTTGGTGACTGTAGGACCCTGTAGGGAACGTCATGCTATTGATTAGAGATAGCATTAGAGGAGAAAAGAGAGGAGAGGAGAATAGAAAAGTGGTGGGGTGAGGAAATGAGAGGGGAGGAGAGAAGAGAGGAGAGAGAAACATGGATAGGAGAAGAGAGGGGAGGAGTGAGGATAGGAGAGAGGAGAGGAAAGGAGAGGAGAGAGAAGAGAGGAGATAAGATGAGAGGAGAGAGAAAATAGGAGAGGTGGGGAGAAGAGAGGAGAGGAGAGATGAGAGAAAATTGGAGATGAGAGGAGAAGAGAGTAGATGAGATGAGAGTGGGAGGAGAGAGGAGAGAGAAAATAGGAGAAGAGAGGAGAGGAGAAGAGAGGAGGAGAGAATAGGAAAAGAGAGGAGAATAGAGAGAGAGAGAAGCACTTTGAGCTGCAATTCTTGGAATGAAGGTGCTATACAAATACGGTTTATTATTGTTATTATAGTTTATTCAGTTTTAATGTAAAAATAGTTTGTTGTAAAATCCAAACATATATATCATGATTAACTAATGTGTAGAAATATTTGGGCCTCAAAACAATAATTCATAGATTGTGTGTGTGTGTTTACATAGACGTGATTGCCATTGTAGGCCACACAGGTCGATATACATATGAAGTGAGTGGTCAAATGATTCTATCTACGACAGCAACCCAAGGGCCGTCTGCCATGGCCTGGGACAATGGGCTCTGTAAAGATCAAAACAAAAGACAAAAGGTCACGTAAACATGTTAACTCGCTGGAGTTTCCTGTCACACACACACACACACATTCAGACACACACACATTTTCACATACACATCCACACACACACACAGTGATGAGGTTAAAAGGATCAAAGCGCCCATGAAGTGTTATCAGCTGCTTTACGGCCTGGGGGACACAGACAGACACACACACATACTCACACACACACATTTTCAAATACACACACACACATACACACACACACACACACACACACACTCACACACACACATTTTCAAATACACACACACACACATAGTCACTCACATACACACACATACACACACACACACACACACACACACACACACACAGAAGATCTCCAAACAAGCTAACTATTTCCTGGTATATTGTTAAAATAGTAATTTGTATCTTGAATTAAGTCATTGAAGTAAGGTAAAATATAATTAGGTTTGGTCTACTTAAATGTCTACAATTAGTTAATGTGTCTGTGCTATTTTCATTTAGATTCAATATGATTAATTGATTGTTCTATATGGTATTGAAATGTATTCTATTAAGCTAACAAAATGATTAGATTTGTTAGATATATTTGTCTGAAAGTCAGTAGACTTAGTGATAAAGAAATATATATGTGGGCAATTGTAATTCAAATATAGATATAAGGAAATGAAAATGATGCAATGTTTAAACTTTGATTAAGGTAGATTGTTAAGGACAGCCTCTTTTTGCAGTTAGGTGAAGGGGGTTGGCCTATAAGCCAAACCCCTATTTTCAAAATGCCAGCTTAGCAGGCTTGTGATTGGGGCAATAATGTGATGATGTCATCAACTCCGAGACACGGCCTTGGCTATAAGAATGGGGTGTAATGGGAGGAGAAGGACTCTAAACCAACCCAACCCACAGGACAAGACCTCTCTCACCATCTCCACCATCAACACCAAGGAGGCCAAGGCAGCAGGCAGAAGAAGAACAAAAGGACTTTTTGGAGGGAAAACCAAGTCTTTGTTATCAAACAAAGACCAGCAACAACTTATCAATTATCATTCTTTATACTGTAATATTAGTCTGGTTGTATCATCTTACGGCATAGTGTTTGTGATCAACAACCATAGCATCTTCTTATTGTAATTTGTATACACTCTTAAACTTTGATTAAACAACTGTTAAACTACCTTCCTCCTAATTCCTTCTGCCTTTCGGCCTGCTCAGTCAGTTTGAAGAGAAGTGATCCCAGCTTTAAGGTATTGAATCACAACGCAGAGTACTAGGCAACCCGGTTCTGAAGCAGAGCAGAACCGAAACAGCTTGGGAATCCACTTCAAGTTCCTTATAGTTTTAGCAGTATTTTTTCATGAATCACTCACCAAACATAAAAAATACTTGCATTTGGCTAGTAAAGTGGCCTAATTTCCTCCCCTGTTCCCTTATTTCAATGTCCTTTTTTCTTTTTCTTCTTTCTCTGTTCATTTTCCATCTCACCCTTTTCAAGTGGGTCCCATCTTTTTTCAAACACCGCGCAAATGTGGCCTGTTCGGTGTCCACTGTGAAGGGCTGACGAAGCAGGTGAATTACCTGATTGATGAAGGGATGTCAACTGGTAAAGGCAGCAATGCCGTTATCAGCTATGTGGATCATTTCTTCACCAACTATGGAGTTGGAGAAAAATCAGTGGACCTGCACTGCGACAATTGCTCCGGGCAAAATAAAAACAATTATGTCTTGTGGTATTTTGCGTGGCGTACTATTCACAAACTTCACCTGCAGCTTGGGCTCCACTTCCTAATTGCAGGCCACACTAAGTTTGGCCCCGACTGGTGCTTCGGTTTGATAAAGCAGGTCTACAGGAAGACTGCGGTCGACACCCTGGCAGGCATCGCAGACATCGTCAGGAAAAGCTCTGCAGTGAAAGGAGTCAATATCCCCCAACTTGTCGGTCGCGAAGATGGCACAGTGTATGTTCCAAGCTACGACTGGCAACAACATCTCGGAGGCTTCTTCAAAAGATTCCCACAAATAAAGAAATACCAGCACTTCAGCTTCGATGCCAACAGTCCTGGCATGGTGACGGCGAAATTACACTGTGACGATACAGAGCCATTCACGTTTCAGCTGTTGAAAGACCCAAAACGCTACCCAACCATCTCTGGTTTTCCTGTCCTCCCCCCACCTGGTCTAGACAACGACCGACAGGAATATCTTTATAAGGAGATAAGACAATACTGTTCTGATGACGCAAAAGACATTACATGCCCACTCCCAACGTCTAGAGCAGGGGTTCTCAACCTTTCTGCTGCCAAGGCACCCCTGTGTCCAAAAAAATATTCCAGGGCACCCCTACATACGGTAAAGACTTTTCCGGTGATGATGACAAAAGTGCTTGCTTTCAAAATAACATTTATTTAACCCATTGAAACCGGGAAACACATTTTTGTGTATATGCAGGCTATATAATGCATTATTAGCAGGCGTTTCAGGTCTAAATGTATAAATAAATATTTCTCAAACAGAAAATCATGTATTTTTTTTTAAATACAGAAAAGGATCACTAACGTGCTATCTGTTGCAGCTGCACTGTTTTCCATAAAAATAACATAGTGTGACCATTTCTCAAACAGAAAATCATGTATTTATTTTTTTAAATACAGAAAAATATCAATAAAGTGCTCTGTTGCAGCTGCACTGTTTTCCATAAAAACAACATATTGTGACCATTTCTCAAACAGAAAATCATGTATTTATTTTTTTAAATACAGAAAAATATCAATAAAGTGCTCTGTTGCAGCTGCACTGTTTTCCAAAAAAAATTACTATTGTGACCATTTCTCAAAATGTCTCAAATTATAAATAAATACAGAAAATAAGCACTTGTGGACATTTCTAGCTCAGTGTGAGGTCTGCTGTAGCCCCTTCCGTGACTGTGATGCACCGAGTGAATCCACAGTCACTTTCTCCTCAATAGGAAACCAACGTATGTTGATCATGAAGGACTAGTTCTGGCCGAACCGCTCGTTATACATGTATCACAGAGACATGGCAAGGGTGCTCACAGTTGCATGAGGGGTTCGGACAGAGATACGGGGTGGTTTGAAAGTTCGGCGTTGCTAATAAACATTTTAAATTTTTTTTATCAACTGCTCAAAACGGCATTCTTTCCGGCGTTGGCTGCCTGGTTGTGATCACAGCGCATGCGCATCATGCACCCAACGCCGGAAATAATGCAGTGCTGACCAGTTTATAACAATTATTTACAATGTTTATTAGCAACGCTGAGCTTTCTAACCATCCCGTATCTCTGTCCGAAACCCTCGTGCAACTGTGAGTACCTTTGAAATGTCTCTGTGATTCTTGTATAACGAACGGTTCGGTTAGAACCAGTCCTTCAGGGTGAATCTAGGTTGGTTTCCTATTTAGGAGCAAGTGACTGTGGATTCACTCGGTGCATCACAGTCACGAAAGGGGCTAGGTCTGCTGCTGCTTCTGGCTAATGATACGGTCAATACGTGGGGAGATCGATGACAAGGCAACACGCATGTCATCCTCAAGGCTCAACTTGGCCCTATATTTGGTTTTCAGAGCTGTCATGGATGAAAATCCAGCTTCACACAAATATGTGGTGCTGAATGGTATCAACACCTTAAGTGCTGCATCGTGAGTTACTTGTCATAATAATCATAACACAGCAGCACTCACTTGGTCTGCACTTGGCGAGTAGCCCATCACCGTCGCGTGTAAAGCACTTTTCAGAAGCTGTGTGATCCGGTCTTGAACTTTCCATAACGTGTCTCGATAAATCCATTTGATTAGATCCAGCACTGAATGCATTTAGTGATTATTATCGCTTTGCATTTCCGTGATAACGGACCAGAGCCGCGAGCCGGCTCTGTAACGGAGATAGGACCCGTGATGAGACGTCACACGAATGCAACTGCTCTGGAAATGCGTTGGAAAATCTGTTGGTAAAAGCAATGACGCCTGCCGCGGACGTTAAGTTGGTAAAGTTTCTATAATAACTTTACGAAACGTGTGAAGACATTTTGATCGATTTCTTTTTTAGTTCATGTTATTAGATTAGGCAATTATTGTATACACATGAAGCACTAGATAGACTATTTGTTTAGTTAAATAGTTGTCATTCTATATTCTTAAAGAAACATTCCCATCAGGCATCTCGCGGCACCCCTGGCAGCTCTCCGCGGCACCCCTGTGTGCCGCGGAACCCCTGTTGAGAACCGCTGGTCTAGAGCACCTCAGAACAAGAAGACTGTACGATGTTAGATACCATGGAGAAGACACATGGATGTAGAGCACACACACACACACACACACACACACACACACACACACACACACACACACACACACACACACACACACACACACACACTGTACTAGCAGTCACTTTAACATGAACACACACACACACTCATGCTGCACACGCTCACAATGTAAGGTCACTTTAAAAAAATTAAACAAGAACAGGAGTGGTTCTTGTAGAGTAAAAGCTTTTGTAAAACTCATGTACATATACCTGATATGTCTTATTCTTATTACTTGTATTATTGCACAATGTCGCATTCTCATCCTATTGGATTCTTATTATTGCATTCTTGACTTGACTTGATAGTATAGTAGTACTAGTATAGCATAGGGACATAGAAGAATTGTATTGTTGTGTACCGGTACATGTACATTATATTTTTATTATTATTACTATTGTTTTATTGCACAATCGTAGCGGGCATGGCCAACCGCATTTCACTGTATGCCCTGGTATGTATGCAATGAATAAAAAAAAATGTCACTTTAAACTAAATGGAAAGGTCACTTTAAAGGAAAGAACCGATGTGGTTCTTGTATAGTTTAGATTATTGTAGTATAGCATAATGACAGAGTTGAAACTGTATTAGCATGTCTATTTTTATCATGCACATCTTATGCCTTCTTATTACCTGTTTATGTATTTTATTATTAGTATTATTGCACAATCGATGCGGGCATGGCCAACCGCATTTCACTGTATGCCCTGGTATGTATGCAATGAATAAAAAAAAATGTCACTTTAAACTAAATGGAAAGGTCACTTTAAAGGAAAGAACCGATGTGGTTCTTGTATAGTTTAGATTATTGTAGTATAGCATAATGACAGAGTTGAAACTGTATTAGCATGTCTATTTTTATCATGCACATCTTATGCCTTCTTATTACCTGTTTATGTATTTTATTATTAGTATTATTGCACAATCGATGCGGGCAGGACCACCCGCATTTCACTGTATGCCCTGGTATGTATGTGACTAATAAACCTCTTGAATTGATTTGATATTGTCTGCTGATTTTCGTCCAGTTGTCACATGAAAGGTGGTAACAAAGACTGATAATGATAATAATGAGGCTTGTGTCTATCACTCCGCTGGCCAGTTCTACCAACTATGCATTAAAATTCCCTGCGGTCAACATAATTTCTTCCTATTTTGGTTGTAATTGTGTAATGATAGATGTATAACCTGAACACTGTACATATCTGTTTTCAGGAAACACTGGGCTATACAAAGAATATGCTGTGATGTCACATGAATGTATAAATATATGGCCATGCATTTAATCTCTCTCTTTTTTATAAAATCATTATAGCCAACATGCAATATATCCCATTGATTGGTACAATGGGACAGACATTTGTTTTATACAGCTATAACCTGCATTCTTTCAAAATATATCATTAATCAATAAAACAGATATTGGAATACATAAATAAAGGTTTTCAATTCAATAACTGAAATATACATTATTCAGACTAGTAGTTATATTACTACTACAATACAAAATGTTTGATTTTGTATCTGATCTGTCAGCATGGCTGTCACAGCACTTAATTATGTTAATACTATTCAGGGGAGAGGTGTGGCTGGGAGGTATTGTTTATGTTTACGCCCAGCAGAATCCTGGCAAAAGGTGTCAAATCTTTAAGAGCTGTTTTCTCTGCTTAGGTCTCTGGGGAAAAAAGACTGCTACAAGATTTAAAATGAGCACATCACAATAATAACATTCTCAGATTTCAAAGTATGACACATCATTTGAAAGCTTACATTCTGTACTTTCACAATCTGGAAAAATCTGGAAAATGAAAAAATAGACATGTAGGCTATAGCACTGGTCGCGGTCACATATAACTAACGTGGCTAGCTAGTGTCGTATATTCCTAATGAATATCTAAGGTTAATTTGCAGCACAATGATGTTGCTAACTGGATGGAGGAAAAGGAGAGCGACATAAAACATGGTCCTCACCTGACTTAGTCAGCTGAGAAATAAACGTGTAGTCCAGGCAAAAGGAACTATGGTCCAAACTTATTTATTTGCCGAGTAGCCAAGAGTGGATAATGCATTAGTTACATAAAGGAATGTATTTCAGCATAATACATGATTGTACAAAAGGTTTGATGAGGTTAATCAAAATAGCCCAAAACATGGTGGCTACATCAAGACAGTCTTGCACATTAATAGTATTCATGTTATGTATGAAATAGACCAATAGTACTCGTTGCCACCACATGGTAAACCTGGTCTAAGATAGACATCTTCCTCTAAGTCAGGGGTCGGGAACCTATGGCTCGCGAGCCATATATGGCTCTTCTGGTGACAGCATATGACTCCCAGACATTTTTGAGTAAAAAAAAAAAAAAAAAAAAAAAAATTAATACTTGTGATATTTCTTAATAATACTGTCATTTTAAAGTAAACAGAAATTAGTTTTGAAGATACAGCTAATAGTATCTGTAGCTGAAGATATAGCGAGCAGAGCTGGCGAGGGAACACAAGTGGACAGAAATAAAAAATCTTCAACCTGAAGACCAGCTGATTCTTAAAACTTGGAACGAGCTTCCTGTGACATACCACACAATGCAGCGTGAGTATTGCCGTATTGACCATGTTTGGCACTACATATGCATGTGGGCAGTCATTCTCGCATATGAGGAACATTAAGACCAACCTACGCTCACGTTTAACTGATGGAAGCCTCAACGCCTGCATGAAGCTCAACCTCACCACGTATGAACCAGATTACAAGGCCATCAGCAAAACCATGCAGCACCAGAAGTCGCATTAAAAGTAAGACATATTTGGAGGGGCGGAGCTGAGCGATCATGGAGTAGACGTGTTTCACATGAGCTCCCTTCTACCGTGCTGAATATACGTTTCTCCCCATTAGTCTTTATTTTATTTTTATTTGTTTTTTATCTGTTTGCTAGGTCATCGTGTTTAGTATACATTCATCGACTTTTTTCGACTTTCTACGATGACGGGGGTGGAAACCAGAGCCATGAAGCCATGCGCTACAACCAGCAAACCATCCCCGCCGGGCCTGGCCACATCGTCGCCCGTTGTCGGGGAGTTAAGCGAAGCTGTGCTCTTGGTCATGACCAAGCTACACGCAGACTCTGAGACACGAATCGCTGAAGCACAGAAGAAAGTGTTGGCGGATTTTTGTGTCAGCCTCCGTCGTGAGATATCAGAAGAAATACGGCTGGCGGTAGTACCGCTGACAGACAAGATGGAGACGATTCACGCTGCCTCATCGGCTAATGCTAACGAACTAGCCATGCTAACGACGGAGGTATCATTACAGTGCGAGAAGATGGCGGGTCTCGAATCCGCCCTGCTGGCTAGGCAGGCTGAAGTCAACAAACTACAGTCGGCAATGGAGGAGATGCAGTCCCGGGATAGACGCCACAACGTCAGGATTGTTGGAGTACCGGAGACCAGCGGTGAAGGCCGTCTCTCTGAGACCGTGCCCGAACTGCTGCAGAAAATACTAGGGACGGACGTCCTCCCTTCGCCTCCAGTCTGTGAATCGGCCTACAGAGCGGGCAGGTTTTCTCCCGGCGTGAACAAAGAGCCGAGGCCCATCATAGTCAAGCTGAACAGACTCCAGCAGAGAGAACTCATCATGCGGTCGGCTCGTACCAGAAGGGGTAATCTGAGGCTTGGCGATCACAAAGTGGCCATTTTCGAAGACTTTACACCGGAGGTTCAAGCACAGAGAGGCGAATACAAGGTGGTCCTGACTAAGCTATGGAAGCTAGGCCTGAGGCCCACGTTATTCGCTCCCGCGAAATTATCTGTGTTGGAGAAGGTCGGTGGTCAGCGTTTGTTTTGGTCGTTGGCTAAAGCGAAGGAATATCTCGCGGAGATACCCGAGTCTGTTGCTTGATATCTATGGCGGGTGAGTGACTTGGCGGTTTGGGCCTATATACATTGATTAGGCCGACTATTCACAAATACTTGCTGTCATGCCCAGACATGCTAACTGCCCAATGCCCATCCAACTAGCGGGGCTTCCCAATGACTTCTGTTACTTGCTAAAGCTGACCTCATGGTCGTACTTGTGTATCGCCTCTTTGGAAGCTAACGAGCTAGCTGAACGATGTACATAATAGGCTAACGTACTATCCGGATTCATCACTAGCTTACGCGCTAGCCTCGGGCTAACCAGCGGGCTTCGTCTATAGTCTGCGCTGAGACACTCGAGACCCGTTAATGGTTACGTATTTTGGTTGCTGTTGCTGTTCAAAGGGACATTGGTTTGCACAATTCAAGAGTGATCGAATCCCTAACTAACTTCTGGTATGCTTTTATTTTTATATCCAGGTTGTTTTGAGCTTTGGGATCCATAGTAGAAGCCAAGGTCGGTTGAATATGCATATACAATATATGATAACAGGTTGGGTCGGGTATGGCTTGCACTTCATGGCTATATGGTTATATGGCTTGCACTTTAGCCATGCCCCTCTTTTCCTTTCTTTTTTCTTTCTTATTGTCGCTGTTTTTATGTCATCTGTATGCGCGATTTAAATGTGATCCGATTCTACCTTGGACTAACTGCTGGTTTGCCTTAATTTTGTTTTGAATTTTCCGTGATCCATTTATGCTATAAACATTGCGACATTAATATGCAGACTCCAAGGTAGATGGTTACAGGGTTGATGCTGAGTAATTATATAATAATTATTGTCGCTGTTTTAATGGCATTTGAATGAGCAATTTAACTGTGATTCGATCCTACCTTGGACTAACTGCTCCGACCGATATCTTTATTGAAACAATGTATGATAACAGGTGGTGTCAGGTGTTGCCTATTACCATCCCCGGATTAATTAATGAATGTGTTTAATTCTATTCTTACATAGGTTATGTCATTTCAGCCGTTGTGCCTGATCAGAGGGACAGCTAAAGGGGTGCACTTTGACCATAACACCTTTTTTTCCCTTCCTTTTTTTTTTTTTTTTTTTTTTTTGTCATTGTTTAATTGACATTGTTCACACAATTTTGCACAATTAACCTGTGACCCGATCCTGCCTTAGACTATCGGCTGGGATGCTTTAATTTAATTTTGTTTTGAATTTTCCTGTACCCATTTGGGCTTTAACATTGTGACGTTGAAGCGCAGATTCGGAAATAGATGGTTGCAGGTTGATGTGGAGTTATTATTTAATAATGGCTATTTTTACCATTATGGTTGTCTTATGTTGGGGCCAAGGCTCAGGTGGTTTTCGACCGATATCTTTATTGAATTTTATTTTTATTATTATTTGTGTTTATTGGACTAATGGGGGTTTACTCAGGGGTTTATCTAGAGGGGGGTTGGAGTGGGGAGCGTCTTATTGGATCCATGTCTCTAGTGGGAAGTGATAGGAAGATGACCATCCTCAGGGGATGGGGCATAGGGTGGGGATTGGAGAGTGGGTATAGGGGGCCTTATAATAGGACGGGGGGGTTAGGGTTTAGAGTAGAAGGAGGGGGGGTTGTAGCTGGGGTGGTATTTTTATGTGTTTTATGTACTGTTGTCTTATATGTGTGTAATTGTTCCTCCTCTGAACTCCTGGGATTGACCGTCCGGGCCCGCCGGGATCAGCACCTCTGTACTCAGCCTGGCTGCACTGGTATGTTCTCTACGCACTTATACAAGCTCGACCATGGCTAAATTGAATATTTTAATTTGGAACGCAGGAGGGCTTAACGCCCCACACAAGCGTGCCAGTGTCCTTTGGCTATTGAAGAGGAGAAATATTGACCTTGCTCTCCTTAGTGAGACGCATTTATTGGTAGGTGACGTGTCAAGACTGGCAAATCGGCAATATCACGTTATCTCCTCATCCTCAGCCGATGATAAGACGAAAGGAGTAGTCATAGTTACAAGACGTAACCTTGATATCAAAATCTTGGATGTATGGTCGGACACGGAGGGAAGGATTACTATAGCAAAAGTTGAATTCTTGCATAGGAAGATGGCTATAATAGCATTGTATGCTCCTAACACATTTGATTCAGCGTTCTATAATACAATCACGAAGAATATGTTGGAACTTAATGGATACGCTCTCATTGTGGGTGGCGATTTTAATGCGTGCTGGGATGCGGAGATGGATAGGTCCGGGCCCTCTGAAACGAGCGACCAAAAACGGGCCTCTAAGGCCCTTAGGATGTGGGCCAAAGACACGGGGCTCACAGACCTTTGGCGCTTATGCAACCCCACCCTCAAAGATTACTCTCACCTGTCAGCCAGACACAAAAGCTTCTCTCGAATTGACTATGCATTCGCGTCCCCTAATATGTTTGATAGTTTCGATGTCTCATTGGTTCCCTTGGCTCTCTCAGACCACAAGGGGATTTTCCTTACGGCAACCTTTGGCAGGCTCTCCGCAAGAGCTCCCAGATGGCGTTTTAATTCGACCTTGCTAAAGAACGATGACTTCTGTTCTGAGTTCAGGAGTAAACTAGCTGAATTTTTGCAGATCAACGTTGGCACAGTAGAAGACCCTAGGGTCCTGTGGAACTCATTGAAAGGATTTATCAGGGGTCATGTCACACTATTTGCCTCCAATTTGCGAAAATCCCGGTCAAAAAAGCTAGAAGGACTGGAATCATTATATGCGGACCTATACGCATCCTTGCAAACTAACTATAATGAACGACTAAACACACAACGTAAGATAGTCAAAAAAGAAATAAACTCCATACTTAAACAACAGTCTGAGTTCTTGATACATAGGACAAGACAAAATTACTATTTTCACGGCTCCAGACCTAGCCATCTATTGGCAATGAAAATACGCTCAAATGATCATTTCTCGGATATCCCCTCGATTAGGACGAGCCAGGGTTCAAGTTCAAGTTCAAGTTCTTTAATAGTTGTCATACAGAAGTACAGAATACTTTCATACAAAATGCTTCTTACTGTTACGCTCCAGAGACTGTGCTAGACAAGATAGTATCAAATAACATAATAACATAATATGGCATGAATTTAGAAGAAGAAAATGAGGTCACAGTGTTCGGTATAGACATATGTACAATGTTCTGAGTTACCATATAATATACAATACACAATACTATGCAGTGTACTAATGTACAGTACTATCTAGTGCAAAGCAGAAATGGGATGAGGTACAATTTTAGGTACAATTTACAGTAAGGTGTACGAGTTGTAGTGCAATCCTTCATCCATAAATATAAAGTGTGGGGAGTGGGTGCTACAGTGTGTTTGTTTAAAGTGGGTGTGTGCTATAAGTGTGTGGAGTGGGTGCTACAGTGTGTTTGTTTAAAGTGAGTGTGTGCGTGTGGATGTGTGTGCTATGTGCGTTTGGTGGTTGTTGTTGTGTAGTGTTCATTCATTGTTCGTTTAGCAGCCTGATGGCCTGGGGATAGAAGCTTCTTCTGAGTCTTTCTGTGCTCGCCTTGAGACTCCTGTATCGCTTGCCTGACGGCAGCAGTTCAAAGAGGCAGTTGTTCGGGTGACTGGAGTCTTTAATGATTCTCTTAGCCTTGCCCTTGCAACGCTTGTAGTGAATGTTCTGGAGGGTGGGGAGCCCCCCTCCAATTGTGCGTTCGGCTGAACGTGTCACTCTTTGTAGTCTGCTTTGGTCTTGTGCAGTGCTATTCCCAAACCAGGAGGTGATGTTGCCGGTCAAGATGCTCTCTATTGTACATGAGTAGAAGTTCTTAAGGATCTTCTGGCTGACTTGGAACTTCCTTAGGCGCCTGAGGAAGTAGAGGCGTTGTCGTGCCTTCTTCACAACACTGTTAATGTGTGTGGTCCATGTCAAGTCCTCGGATATGTAGGCTCCGAGGTACTTAAAGCTGTTGACTCTCTCAACCGGTGCCCCGTCGATGCTGAGGGGGCTGTAGTCCTTGACCCCCGACCTCCTGAAGTCCACAATCATCTCCTTTGTTTTGCTGACGTTCAGGGAGAGGCTGTTTTCCTGGCACCATCCCGCCAGGACCTTGACCTCTTCCAGGTAGGCCCTCTCGTCGTTGGCAGAGATCAGGCCCACCACCACTGTGTCGTCAGCAAATTTGACGATTGTATTGCTACTCCGCTGAGCCACACAGTCGTGTGTGTACAGGGAGTAGAGGAGGGGACTCAGAACACAGCCCTGGGGGGCCCCTATGTTGAGGGTGATGGATGAGGAGGTGCAGTTGCCTGCTCTCACCACCTGGGGTCTGCCAGTCAGGAAGTCCAAGACCCACTGGCAGAGGTCATAGCCCAAGCCCAGGTCCCTGAGCTTGGCTATGAGTATGGAGGGGACTATGGTATTGAATGCCGAGCTGTAGTCGATGAATAGCATTCTCACATAGTTCCCCTGCCTCTTCTCCAGGTGTGATGCTGCTGTGTGCAGCACATGGGATATGGCGTCCTCCGTGGACCTGTTGGGGCGGTATGCAAATTGCAGGGGGTCCATGTTGATGGGGAGGGAGGAGCAGATGTAGCCCTTTACTAGCTTCTCGAAGCACTTCATGGCTATGGAGGTGAGAGCTACAGGGCGGTAGTCGTTGAGGCAAGCAGGCTTGGATTTTTTGGGTACAGGGATAATAGTGGACTTCTTCAGGCAGGTGGGGATGACAGCCTGTTCTAAGGACAGGTTAAATATGTCAGTGAATACTGGGGCCAGTTGGTCGGCACAGACTTTTAGGACGCGGCCGGGGATGCCGTCTGGACCTGCTGCCTTCCTGATATTCACTTTTTTAAAGGTCCGCCTCACCTCATGCTCTGTTACCCTGAACACTGCGCCTCCATCAGCAGCCGACCCCCCCCCCCCCATTGCCGAGGCTTGTGAGCTGGTGTTGTTATTACCAGCATCAAACCTTGCATAGAAGGTATTGAGGTCATTTGCTAAGGATGCTAAGGGTGCAGTCACTACTGATTCGAAAAAGATCAATGACACTTTTAAAGAGTTTTACTCACAGTTATATAGCTCAGAGGGTAATCTTGATGACTCTAAATTTGAATCGTTCATTGGCGGGCTTGAGATACCCCACATTTCTGAGGAAGAGGCCAAGGAACTGGGGAGACCGATTACTCTCGTAGAATTGAGGGAGACGATTGTTGAAATGCAGAGGGGTAAGGCACCAGGCTGGGATGGTATTCCACCCGAAGTGTATTTAGCTTTCTGGGACCAACTGGGTCCATTGATGCTCGATATGATCAATTACGCTATCGAACAAGGGGAGTTCTCAAGAGATGTCAATATGGCGTTGATTTCTTTACTTCTCAAGAAGGACAAAGATCCCAATGATTGTGGTAGCTATAGACCCTTGAGTCTTCTCGGGGCCGATTTAAAGGTGTTTGCCAAGGTGCTGGCCCGTCGCCTGCAGAGTCTGTATTGGTACACTGCGATCAAACTGGTTTTATCCCGGGGCGTCTGGCTGCAGATAATCGTAGGAGGCTGTTGCATGTAATCGATAACAGTAAAGACAATACAACTCCATCCACAGTTCTGTCTTTGGATGCCATGAAGGCGTTTGACAGACTTGAGTGGTCATACCTGTGGAAGGTACTTGAGGTCATGGGTCTTGGAAAGAGTTTTATTCATATGATTAAAGTCCTGTATGCCTCGCCGTCTGCGATGATACTGACAGGCAAAAACTGTTCCACACTCTTTCCAGTCTCCAGATCTTCTAGACAGGGTTGCCCTCTGAGCCCGGGACTGTTCACGCTTTCCCTCGAACCTTTGGCCCAATTTATTAGGCAATCGGAGGACATCGTCCCCATAATGGTCAACAATACTCCACACAAAATTGCTCTCTATGCGGATGACCTGCTGATTTTCATGGACGACCCATCCCGGTCGGCCACAAAATTATTGAGGATAATCGACGACTTTGGTAAATTGTCAGGTTTTAAGATTAACTGGAAAAATCAGCCTGCCTACCTCTTAATGATCTGGCCAAGGCGGTACGACTACCAGCTGATATCCCCATAGTAGAACATTTTAAATACACGCTGAACCAAACTACTAAGTACAACTTCACGGGTACTTATGATAAAATACGCCAGGATCTAGACAGGTGGTCGTCCCTTCCTAACTCCTTACAAGCCCGGGCTTCCATAATCAAAATGAACATCCTGCCTAGGATAAATTTTATTAGCTCAATGCTCCCCCTGCCCCCTCCAATAGACCACTGGCGCAAGGTACAATCGATGGTATCTAAGTTTATCTGGAATAACAAACGCCCGAGAATCAAAAGGGCTACTACTCAACGTAGAAAACAAGATGGGGGCCTCGCAATCCCTGATTTTAAACTTTATTTCTGGTCCTTTTCACTGAGACCTCTGATGTGCTGGCTAGACCCTGTAGAGGCTGTATCGTGGCGCTCCTTAGAAGCGGCGGCGGTATCTCCGCTAAGATTGCAGGATGTAGTGTACTCCACTGTCTCTATTTCGAAATGCCGGCTGAGGTATGGACCGATCATAACTCACGTGATCCAAACGTGGCGTAATGTACAGAGGTCGTGTGGGGTTAAATGCCCATGGCACCTGGACTCTCCAATTTTTAATAACCAGCAATTACTTGTAGGACACAAGCCGGTTAATATTCCTCAATGGCAAAGGAGGGGAGTGCATACTCTGGAGGATATTTATGATAAGAACGGCCTCCGTGCGTTTCAGGACTTAAGAGAATTTTATGATCTTCCCGGCGAGTCCTTCTTTCTTTACCTTCAACTAAGGTCAGCACTGAGGGCGCATGGCGTACCGTGGGCTCAGGCCTTGCACCCACACCCCTTCCTCAGGCTCATAGTGGACAGGACGACATCCAGAGGGTTTGTCTCCGACTTTTATACGCTCTTAATTCAATCCACGTATACAAATGTATCATTGGATACAATCTGGCGTGTGGATATGCCGGAGTTGGACCCCGAGTTTGACTGGGATGATGTTTGGGCAAATGTGGCATTATCTTCCCGCAACCCCAATCACCAGCAAATTAATTTTAATTATATTCATAGGACCTATCTTACACCTAGGAAGCTATATGCTATGGGACTGATAACCGACTCTCGGTGCACTTTGTGCTCTCAAAAGGCCACTGGCACTTATATGCATATGTATTGGGATTGCCCACCAGTGGCCCGCTTCTGGAGGTCAATAACGGACAAACTTTCAGATCTGTGTGGCCTAACTATCCCATTCACAGCTGTTACGCTACTCCTGAACGATATAACGACACTACCCGCGTCCGTACAACTGAAAAGGGTTGTCCTAGCGGGCGTCACAGCAGCGAAGAAGCTAATAGCAATGAGATGGAAGGAGCCTGAGAAGCTTACAATGATTAACTGGTCCCTAACTCTATTGGATGTGATTTATCTTGAGATATCCACAGCCCGGGTGATTGGGGTGGGGCAGGCTGGAATTGACCTATGGTTCGCAGCAGCTGAGAAGGTAAAGACCGCAGTGTGCGGCTGAGCGGGGTTGGGGTGCGTGTTCGGGTGAGTCCGGCGGTCTCTTGGGAGGGGGAGGAGGAAATGTTTTGTCTGTCTTGTCTTTTGTCTTGTCATCTTGAGTTTAGCTGGGGATATTATGGGGGGGCAGCTATTTAACTATTTCTTCACTGTTTGGCCACCTTTACACGGTCTCTGTGAGTCTATGGAACACCTCTACAGGTTTTTGTTTTTTCATGAAGGTTCATTGCTCTGTTTTCGGGTCGTGTTCTCAAAAAATTGTCCTTGTGGTGGATTGGAGATGTACGTTTTATTAATATAGGGTCACACGGCCGGGAATCGGGGCTGAACACTGGGAAAGACCATTTATTAGATAGTACCCCTTGGAATTAAATTTAAAAGGTTGAACTCTGTTTTCTTTTCTCTTGTCTGTATAATTGTTAGTCTGTATTATTATATTGTTTTTGTTATTTTCTTGTGAAGTTCTATGTACTGTGATTGTGGTTAATGTGTTGTCTTGTTTCATGTGAATAATAATAAAAAATTTGATAAAAAAAAAAAAGTAAGACATATTTAATTTATTATACGTTAAAAATACTATATGGCTCTCAATGAAATATATTTAGAAATATTTGGCTTTTATGGCTCTCCCAGTCAAAAAGGTTCCTGACCCCTGCTCCAAGTTATCACAAACCGTGATTATTCCATATACAGTTTACTCACGCAGCGGCAAAGTAGAACCATGGTCGGTGGAGAGGTGGAGGCGCAGCCGTCAGACCCCCTGGGGAACGGTCGTGGCGGGTCATGAGCTGGCCTGGCCTCTCTCTCACCTTACATTGTTTTATACCCCACAGATTTCCCCATGCTTCCATATGGCGTTTCTCCTTAAAATGATCTTCTTGGGGGAGGCTCGTCCGCACCCCCCCTGACTTCCTCGTTGGTGGCTAGCTGGCCCCCCCCCTCCTCGATCTCCTGGCCGGTGTCTTCCTTCAGTGAACAGAGGGGGGGTCTGCTAACTCAGACCTTTTAACCTTCCCTAAATAGGGCTTGTGTAATGATTCAATGGCCTATCTAGCATTAACCCAGTACAGTCATTGCTTCTTAGGTTAATACCATTCAGTCCACAAGAGCCAGCACCAAACCCCATCTACCAAACTGACACTTTGTATTACTCTATGAAAGGAAAATGCTTTATTATTTAAACCGCTTTGGCATTCCTAAAATGGTAATCTATTATTGTATAGATTCAACCACATTGGTCTTGTCTCACAGAGGCATCTCCGCTTTCAGCCTCTTGTGCTATGCTTCAACCGTCACATGTCTAGAAGGTGTTTGGTTCATGGGGGTTTGAAATGGCGCCTCTACAACTGTGTAAACAATGTTATCATGAGAGAGGTTTTGCCTGAAGGCTCCTCAGGAATGTACTCTGAGAGTCCATGTAATGCATGCTTCATTTAACTTATTAAAGCATTATTTTGAATTAACTATTATAACAGATATTTTCAGTTTTCAGGGTTGATCTAACAGTCTTGTTCAAGTCAATATACCATACTAGCTATTGGTTTGTCTCTCTGTCTAGATGCATTAGCTATTTATAGTATATTGATAGGTCTGTGTCTGTCATATCAATTCAATATTGCCAGAGATAACTTAAACAGTACTGTATATTTGTATATCTTGTATGTCATAAATGCCTGGATGAAACAGTACTGTATATCTGTATGTCATAAAAGTCTTGATGAATTGAAAATGGAGGACCCGATGTAAACAAGATGAAAGTCTTCCTCTGATCTGCATCCTCTTAGCAGTTGTTTTGTATTGAGCCGTACTGTATTGTACCCATTCTGCAATCTGTTTATAAAGTTCTCAATCAATCTATTTATTTATCCTGTGTACTGGTATACATGGCATTAAGACGCACTCCGACTCGACTAGTTTATTATGCAATTACACGTGCAAACACAGTTCTCTTCTCTAATGTATCTTTTTTATGTTGCAGGTATCTGTCAACTGGAGACTCATTCCGCTCCATCGCCTTCAGCTACAGAGTGGGGTTCTGCACTGTAGCCCGGATTGTGCGGAGTGTGTGTGAGGCCATATGGGAGTGTATGTCTCCGACTACATGCCCGTACCATATATGATATATAATATTTAAAAAAACTATCGTACAGAACTTGTAAGTTGCTTTGGATAAAAGCGTCATCTAAATGACTAAATGTAAATATACACACACTAATCCTCCTCTCCTCCTCTTCTACTCCTCTCTACAGATACTGCAAAAAGCACACATCTAAAACGTAACCCTAACCTAAACCCTAACTTTTAACCTAATATATATATACACTCACACACACACTAAACATGGAACCTGCTCCCAGGGACGAGTGCTGTTCTGAAGGATCAGATTAAACCGAATATATATATTTATTTATATATATATATTTAATTGTATTTGTATATCCCCTGATATCCCTTGTATATTCCTTGTACAATATGCATTGAATATCCCTTCTAGTCTACTGAACATCCCATAATAGTCTCCATTCTACCATTGGACGAGACCTTGGTGCCAGGTCGCCATACCCCTCAGACCAGGTTCAATCGTACCGCTCAACATGTATGGACAAGTCCTAGTTCCGCGTAGGAATATGTCTACCGCACCACTAATGGTACTATTTGTTCATAGTGCGTATATATACTGCGCTATTAAAGTAGAGTTTTGTTTTAGTCCAGTTCCTTACCCTCCAACAGAGTGACAGACGCAAAAGCCTCCCCGCGAACCACGTGTGGGCAGTAAGGCCAATTCGGCCCAGTATCGGCATTGAGACATCGTGTATATTAATATTTGAATAGTCATATTTGGCACTATATCGTCGAGTTGGACGTATTCTATTAAGCTAATAATAGTCTATTCATATGTAGTGCCTCGTGCGGTAAGAGTTCTATAGTAATCAGCACCCCCATCGTTTCGGGCATCAGCTGGACGCTTATCCAGGGTGGTTGACCCCACGTGAAGCTGCACCCGAGGAGCTCCAGGCCAAAGAGCGAGTGGACCTGTATATTGGATTATTCTACCGACGACGGCTAGCCTTCCCCGGCTTGGATTATGCTTTGAGTACTTTGACTATTCTATGGATAAAGGCCAACACTGCGGTGTGTTGGAAATACCCCCCCCGGAGAGGACGACAGGTGAGAAGACGCTCTACACGACGAGGTCGCCTCACGTCTCTCCATCGTGGACCGGAGGACGCCGGCCACAGAGAGTCCAACTGCTTTCATCTGTGGATCGAGGATCGCTGGGCACCGGGTCGCACGACTGTGGGCTCTCCCAGGATACCCTCGGCCAGACAGGATACAGCCAGACTCTACCCCCCCCCCTCCAGCTGTCCTACAAGCAGTCGGAACCTTCCCCTAGTGTATCCAGCTATATAATCATTCAAGTATCATTGCTATTGTTCCCTAAATATTCCAGGTTGTATATTTGCTTCCTGCGCAATCAGAGATTGGACATTCGATATTGATCTACCTACGAATACTCATTTGCCATAAAAGTGCATACTATTTCAAATCATAAATGTAATTAAGTGATCGTTGTACATACCTTTTGCTATGTATTATTATTAAACGCAGACTTTCGACTTGGTACATTTGTGTTGGATCCGTTTCATCAGGTGGGAGTGTTTATCATAATTATTTATACCTAGTACTGGGTGGCCAGAGTCTAAAGTACAAGAGGTAGTGGTAGTAAGTATCATATCTAACAATACAGTCAGGGAATTGTACCCCTCAGTTACAATTGGTCCTTCGAGCCGGAGGGTAATCAGTGTAATATTAATATAGTGTTATTAATATTAAAATGGCCTATGATGAACACTCCACGAAACGATCCTCCTAACCAACAACGCCTGCGGCGCAAACGACAGCTCCCTCAGTACCTAGAGGCTTACGCTGTCAGTCAACAACCTAGTCTTCTACCAACAGTAAACGCGGTAAAACTAGAAAGTAAAATTATGTCTAACCCTAACGACCAGGCTACCCCGACCATAGAGGCCCCTATGGGTTCTAACGTAACTGACCCAGCTCACGGTGGGGACCAGGGGGAACCAGACATGACTTTACACCCCGCCAATACCGAAGAAGTAGTCCCCGACGAGTCCCGGGAGGAAGACAACACTACCGAGAGAGAACTCGGCACGGAAGAAGATGAGGAGAGCACCGTGGAGATTGAGCTCCAAGACTCCGCACGGAGTACCCCAAGGGACGGCTCCCCTATACAACCGTCTTCTCCCAGCGAGGCAGAGAGGACACTACAGCAGGCATTCCTCATCAGCCTGAAAGCCTCTACTGAACGCGATAGACTCCAGGGTGAACGCGATCGATTGCAGATACAGCAACGGAGCGAAGAAGAGCACATACGCCTGGAAATAAGACGCATTCAGATGGAAGAGAATATGGCAAGAGACCGGGCCGACGCCCAGCGCGCCGCCACCGGTGCCCAGAGAGAATCGGATCTCACCAAGCGCGAAGCCGAGCGCGACAGAGCACAAGCGCAACTAATAGAATAGCTGATCAGAAGGACAACACCCCCTCCCTCCACCAGAGGCTCCAGGAACTCGTCTAGACATCACTCCAGGGCGGCATCCCCTAGCCGAGCAAGCGACCCTGAACTTGACCAACAGACGAGGTCTATACCCCCCGCAGACCCCCTTCCCCAACCGGTCCAAGCGAGACCCAGCCACCGGGAAGGAGCAGCATACACTGCGGAGAGGCTAAATCAGAGACTACAAGCCCTGGATGACCTAACGGAAGACGAAGAGGAAGAGGAGGAGAACCACGCCCGACGACAGCACAGTACTCTACCGGACCAGGAGGTCCAGTACAGCCCAGGCTATACCCCCGCGGAGCTGCGCTACAGACCCCCGACGCTATTCACGGGTGAGCACGACGCACGACCCGCACCGAGGAACAGCACCTGGACCAGCGGGCCATGGTACACAGCCGGTACCAGCCCGCGCCAAGGAGCAGGAGGAGACTCGCCTAGGAGGCCTCTCCCCCAACGCTCGCCGATGTATCAACAATCCGCGTCATACATTGGCACACCTATGGTACCAGACTTCACCCAGGAGAACCGGGCCCAGTATACGGAGCTCCGCATGTGTCTGGAGACAATGTTGGTGGATGTCATTGATGAACGCCATAAATACGCGATACTACTGAAGCATTTAAAGGTACCCCGCGCGCACAACATAGCGCTCGCCTACGCCACTTCCACGACCCCATACACCGCAGCGCTGGTAGCGTTGGACCAGAGATATGGACGTATATGGGATTACGTGATCCAGGAGATCAGGCACATCGACCGCCTACCCCCAGCAACAGACAATCGAGCACTGGACGACCTGTCCATCAGAGTGCAGTCCCTGGTAGGGATGCTGGGAGCGCAGAGGGAAAAGGGTAGGCATGAACTATACGCCAACTCAAATGTAGAGAGGATCTTGGAGAAGCTACCGCCCGCCCGACAGGAGCGCTTTAGGCGGCAGAGAGACCACCGAGACCCTAATGGCCCCGAACCGAACCTCCTCGATCTAGCCGACTTCCTAGCGAGAGAAGTCAGCAGCTTACGGCTAGATACATTCGGACGGAGCACCCCTGGCTCCAGAGAAGGAACCAGGAGACTAAATGATGGAAGAAGATCGGTGACTGTCATGCACCAATCGGAGTCAGTGCCAAGCAGTAGGAGCCACAGTACCCCCTCAAGAAAGGAGAAGTGGAAGATAGTGTGCCCCTACTGTGAAAAAGAACACTGGCTGTCACAATGTGACTCATTCCCCAAGATGAATGCGGAGGAAGCGAGTCAATGGATAAAGTCCAACAGACGCTGTTTTCGCTGTGCGCGATCACACATGGCAGCCGAATGCCGCTTAAAGAAAAAGTGCAGTCGGTGCGATGGAGCCCATCTGGACATACTCCACGACAGTAACAGACGGCGGCCTCCACCCGCACCATCAAGCAGCAAAGCAAGCGTCATGTACATCGACCCCGCCAGCAGCAGCGGAGCCAGAGTGCTCTTAAAGGTAGTCCGTGTGACATTGAGCTACCAGAATAAAGTCATGGACACTTACGCCGTCCTTGATGACGGGTCAGAGAAGACCCTTCTGCTCGCGTCCGCTGCGGCCCAGCTAGGGCTGCGGGGGAGCGAAAACCAAATGACAATTCGGACAATAAGAAGAGATTTGAAAACGATAAAGGGCGAGAATGTCTCATTCTCTATCGCAGCAAGCGGCCAGCCCGAGCGACGGTACAGGATTACAGACGCTTTCACCAGCCAAGAAATAGGACTCTCGCGGTACACATACCCCGTAGCCAAGCTGATGGAGAAATATGTACATCTACGCAAGCTACCGATCCCACTCATAGACGGTGCTACCCCGACACTGTTGATAGGCTCCGACCATGCAGACCTCATTGTCCCGATAGACCGGGTTCATACCGGACCCAGAGGCTGTCCTGCAGCAGTCGAGACCCGCCTAGGATGGACTCTCCAAGGCCCACTCGCCAAATCTCTCAACCGAACCACAGCCACTAGCTGTCTCCACTCCCGAGTCACAGAGGGAGACACCGCACTCCTGCAGCATGTAGAGAGGCTTTGGACCTTAGAACAAATGCCCTTTAAGAACGAAAAGAAAGACATTCGCTCTAAAGACGACATCTACGCCATTAACCTCCTCGAGACGGGAACAAAGAGAGTCCCAGTCAGCGGCGTGTTGAGATACGCCATGCCACTCCTGCGGCGGGAAGGGATGCCTACCTTTCACGCAAAGAAAGACGCCACAGAGCGGTACCTACTAAACACAGAGCGGCGCTTAGCCAAGGACCCCGCCCAAGAAAGTGTATACCGCGCTGAGATTGAGAAGCTCATCACAGCGGGACACGTCACAAAGATTGACATTAAAGAGGCCGACCAGACGACTGAATCGTGGTACGTGCCCCACCACAAGGTTCATCACAACGGCAAAGACCGCATCGTGTTTAACTGCAGCTACCAGATCGGATCCCAAAATCTGAATAAAGAGCTATTGCCCGGTCCTACACTCGGCCCCTCCCTACTAGGCGTACTACTCCGCTTCCGCCAGGACAAGGTGGCTATCAGCGGGGATATCAAAGGGATGTTCCTGCAGGTGAGATTAGTAGAGGAGGACAAGCCCCTGTTGCGGTTCCTATGGAGAGAGAGGCCAGGAGATGAGCACCCAGCCATCTACCAATGGGAAGTCCTCCCTTTCGGAACTACATGCAGCCCATGCTGTGCTACATTTGCACTACAGAGACATGTCGCAGAGGACCCAGCAGCGGACGAAGAGGTCCGACACAGTGTGAAGAACAGCTTCTACGTAGATAACTGTCTACAAAGCGTTTCGACCCAGGAAGAAGCCGAGGCTCTCCTACTTAAACTCCGCGCCTCTCTGATCAAAGGTGGCTTTGATCTCAGGCAGTGGGCCAGCAGCGATCCGCACGTACTGCGCAGCCTCTCCTCCGAGGACAAGGCAGCGAGCAGCGAGACCTGGATGGCCACAAACCCAGGAGAAGCCCAAGAGATGACACTAGGACTAGTGTGGCGCTTCCAAACAGATTCGCTCCACTATAGACACAAACCCCTGACCACGGAGCAGGGAAGGTCGACGGCAATACCGACCACCAGACGGAGTGTGTACAGAACACTCGCCCGACAATATGACCCGTTAGGATGTATACTACCGTACACCACCAGGGCAAAGATGATTGTACGAGCATTGTGGGACAAGGACCAGGGCTGGGACGACCCCATTCCCGCACACCTTGCATCCACCTGGAGAGAGTGGGAGATGGAACTCCACTCACTCCCAGGCGTTAATATACGCCGAAGCTACTTCCCACCCACGGTGAGGCCAGAGACATGTAAAATGGATCTACACGTCTTCAGTGACGCCTCCGAGGTCGCCTACGGATCAGTAGCCTACTTGCGGGCCCAAGAAGAGGGGGGAGAGATCTACACAGCATTCATCCTCGCCCGCTCGAGAATAGCCCCACGCAAGCAACAGTCTATCCCACGTCTAGAGCTCTGCGCAGCCCTCGCAGGAGCGCATCTAGCCACGCTCATCCAACGTGAGCTCACCATTCCGGTGCATAGAACAATCCTGTGGTCAGATTCCACGACAGTACTCGCCTGGATCAAATCGGATTCATGCAAATACAAAGTCTTCGTGGGAGTCAGAGTCACTGCGATTCAAGAGTTAACCGGAGAGTTAACCGGAGAAGCAAACTGGCGCTATGTTGATACAAAACACAACCCAGCTGACGTCATCACCCGGGGAATGTCCCTAGATGACTTAACCCGTCATAACATCTACAGTGACGGACCAGCATTCCTCAAGCTCCCGGAAGGAGATTGGCCCACGCCCACCCCGAGGGAAGCAAGTGACGAGGAGGCTGAGAATAAGAAACCCATGTTCTGTGGATTGAGCACTGTTGTCTCTGCAGACCCCAACATAGACGATTGCATTACCATAGAGAGTGCGCAGCAACGGACATTCCTGCGGCACCACCCAGAGATTAAGTCCCCCGCTGATATGTCAGCAGCTGACTACGAGGAAGCAGAACTGCTTCTACTGCAACGAGCCCAGAGAGACTCGTTCCCCGATGAACTAGACTGTCTACAGGGAGGAAAGCCCGTCCCATCAGACAGCAGATTGATTAATCTGGCCCCCGAGAGTGACACACATACCCTCATCAGAGTGGGTGGTCGCCTGCGGAGAGCCCCCAATTTACCGGATGACATTAAGTACCCGATCGTATTGAACAGCCGACACAAGGTCACAGAGCTGATTATAAAGAAATACGACGAGGATGTACACCACGCAGGAGCAGAGAGAGTCTTCGCGGAAATCAGACGTCGTTACTGGATACTTCAAGGAAGAGAGGCGGTGCAACGCTTCCAGCTAACCTGTCTAGACTGCCGAAAGTGGCGCGCGCAGCCCAGCATACCACGGATGGCTGACCTACCTCCATGTCGCCTCCGACTCGGCGACAAGCCATTCCACTCAACAGGCATGGACTGTTTTGGCCCGCTGCACATAAAGAAAGGAAGAGGCACCGAGAAGTGGTGGGGTATTGTATTCAAATGCATGACCACCAGAGCGATACATATCGAGCTCCTTCCGACCATGAGCGCAGACTCATTCCTTATGGCCTTCCGAAGATTCACATCACGGAAAGGAAAACCGTCTACATTATTGTCCGATCACAGGACAAACTTCAAAGGCGGAGAAAGAGAGCTGAGGGAGAGCTTCCAAGCTATGGGCCCAGAACTTAAGACCCACCTCGCTCCAGCCCAGATTGACTTCCAATTCAACCCCCCAAACGCACCCCACTTCGGTGGAACTTGGGAACGAGAAGTACGTTCTATAAAGACAGCCCTGTACACAGTACTTGGGGCCCAGACTGTGGCGGAAGAAGTCCTAATGACAGTCCTCACGGAGATTGAGGGAGTATTGAACTCAAAGCCCCTCGGTTACGTCTCCAGTGATGTAGCAGATGTCGACCCAGTCACCCCCAACACCCTCCTGATGGGGCGGCTAGATCCCGCGTTACCCCAGACAATGTACCGGCCTGAAGAAGCGAACGGCCGACGAATGTGGAGGTACAGCCAAGTATAAGCCGACAAGTTTTGGAGCAGTTTCCTACTGCACTACCTACCGTCTCTACAGACCCGCCAGAAGTGGGTAAAAGAGAGAGACAATTTGACGGAAGGAACAGTCGTCATGATTATTGACCAGTCACTACCCAGAGCTATGTGGCCGGCTGGCCGCGTAAGCAAAGTGATCACCGGTGCCGATGGCAAGGTCCGAGCAGCTGAAGTACTCGTCCAGGGGCGCATTTACACCCGTCCTGTGGCGAGGCTCATAGAACTGCCCCGACTCCCAGACACAATCGATGATGACCATGACCCTATGACTTTGTGAGTTGACTGACCCTTACAGCGAACCCTTGAGTGGTAGACAGTGCGGTTAATCTGTCTCTGCTTAACTAATTGGGTTGGGACCAATTAGGGGGCGGCTGTTCTGAAGGATCAGATTAAACCGAATATATATATTTATTTATATATATATATTTAATTGTATTTGTATATCCCCTGATATCCCTTGTATATTCCTTAGAATAGAATTCCCAACAGTTAGCCATGTTCTCGATTAGTCTCATCTACATGTTTGTAGATAACCACAGCTAACTAGCTTAAGCTAACAACTAGGTCAACTACTACCCCGTAGTTAAACAAATGTGATTGCATATAACAGCTAACTGCTACAGCTAAGTTGGTAGTTAGCCTATTCCATTAATGTTGAATGTATTTATGAAGGTTGTTGATGGTGGTTGGCACTGAATAGCAGACATGATTCCGTCAGTCTGCCACAGGGAAGCTTTGTTTGCTGATGCTGCTCATGACCACCAGTAGCGTATGACTGTGTGAGTGTGAATGCTTGATGGTTTCTGTGAAGCGCTTTGTGGAACAATGCTGATATACAGTTAAGAATGAGTAATTCGCTTTTGGTTTTTAAGAAAATGGTTTGTAAAGCTATTTTTGAAAACTACAAGGGTGAATAATACTGTTTTTTCTTTGCTATTTTCTTTTAGAATACTGTTTTGGAGTCTTAATTTTTTTTAATTTTTGTTAAGAATATAGGACAGGCATAGGCTATATAAGCATTGCTTCAGTCTGTACCTTCTCAGTCACTGTAAAATCAAATATTGTTAAATGATGGTGTATATTGTATTGTGTGAGATGATGACTGAATAAACTACTACTACTACTACTACTACTACTACTACTACTACTACTACTACTACTACTACTACTACTACTACTACTACTACTACTTTGGGTGTTTTCAAAAGGCTGAAAAACGCTGTATGAATTCAAGCCATTATTATTGATTGCTGATGTTCTTCTTATGCAGTTGACTCTGAGGAAAGAGAGAGCGCCCAGTCCAGCACAGCTGACCCTGAGGGGAGAGAGAGTGCCCAGTCCAGCACAGCTGACCCTGAGGGGAGAGAGAGAGCCCAGTCCAGACAGACAGACAGACACACAGAGAGAGACAGAGAGAGAGACACAGAGAGAGAGACACAGAGAGAGACACACAGAGAGAGGGAGAGACACAGAGAGAGAGACACACACACACACACACACACACACACACACACAGAGAGAGACACATACACAGAGAGAGAGAGAGAGAGAGAGAGAGAGAGAGAGAGAGAGAGAGAGAGAGAGAGAGAGAGAGAGAGAGAGAGAGAGAGAGAGAGAGAGAGAGAGAGAGAGAGAGAGAGAGAGAGAGAGAGAGAGAGAGAGAGAGAGAGAGAGAGAGAGAAAACAAGCTCTTGGAATGGGTGTCTGGGAGGAAGTGGGGGGTCTTTCGATGTTGATTAAACGGCAAGCAACTAATGTCATGAGTGCCAAATTAAAGGACAATAAATCCAATCTAACTGAAATTGTGTAGCACAGACCTTTTCTATGGATCAAAACCTCAATATTATTATGGTGTAGTTAATACTTCATGTATCCTTAATCCCTAGGCTAATGAGGCACTAAGATGTTAGTAAAAAGAAAAAACATATGCCAATGACAGGAAGTAACGGTATATGTATGTGTGTGTCTCTGTGTGTGTGTGTGTGTGTGCACTGTGCATGAGTGCACATCTAGGGGCGGTGTGTAGATTTGGTCTCCCTGATGTTGACTCCTTAGCCACAGCCTTGGGTTGTTTATTACTGGACAAGTGTTTCATAACGGCCGTTGTGTGGGCCGGTTTCGGGGCCGGTGCGTGGGCCGGTGTGTGGGCTGGTGCGTCTGAATGTCCCGGGCTGAATTTGTGTCCCAGTCCGCCACACATCGGCACCGACCCTAACTACCTCTGAACGTATACGGCAACAGCAGAAATAGGCTCCTAAATGAAATAAGAATCTTAAATTTAGACTACGCAAAGGCCCACGCAACCGCCCTTGAGGAGCTCCAATATTTCAACACACTACGCTGGTTAGAGGCCTCAGATGTGGCCATAGCATGGTCCAGACACAGACTAGCAGTCATGGCTCCGGGGGTACTTCAAAACTTTACACAACTAGTCCTAACACTAAAATCAACACCCACACCGAAACCTAAACCAGACACGGAAGCCCCAAACAGAAAGCGCCCATCCACACCAAACCCCAATACTAACACAGACGCAGATACACACACGCCAAAAAAGAACCCCAAACACCAGACCACCCCCCTGCCAACACACATAGACACAGGGCTTCCTGAGACCAAACACTTGCCACTTAAAACACACCAACCCAGCCCCCTAACCGATAACATAGGACCAAAATACACAAGACACCTACACCACGGGGATAAAACCAACTGGACCCTAACAGATTCAGATTCAGATTCAGATTCAGATTCAGATTCAGATTCCTTTATTAAGCCATTTGTGTAAAAACACATTGGTAATTGTTGCAGCATTACAGTGTATGCATTTTTTTTCTTTCTTTTTTCACAGTAACGACAAACACCAACACAGACACAGGACAAAAAACAGTGCAGTGGAGGATTAATCATTTAAATACATATATATTAGGGGTGTAACGGTACACAGATACGTACTGTACCGCCTCAATGTGGTCCTCCGGTACAGTACGGGCTGTGCACCGAGCAATTGCAATGGTATGGAACCTTTTTTTGCAGAACTTAAATCCCCCCGGCCCTAATATAACGTGCACAACTAACCGGATGTTGTTTGTTCATTCCACACAGCGCGCAGCTACACTGAACGAGAGCTGTAATTCAGCATAGCATATTAGCCTTAGTATGGCGAGTCAATACTAACTGACAAGCCAGTTATTGTTCAACTTTATTGCGAACTTTATCACGCATTTGAAACGGCATCACCCGAATGTGAATATCACTGTCTGGTACACGGAAGAAACATATCCTAGTGCAAACCCAGCTCCCCGTTGCAATCCATTGCATTCAAGCAGCATCTCGCTATTAATTCACACCGGGCCAAAGCAATAACAAATGCCATATGTGTTTTTATAGCAGCAGATCTGCGACCATACTCCGTTGTCGAGAACACTGGGTTTAAGCACATGTTAAAAGTAATATAGCCCGCTACCTAGTTCCCTATCGTCATTAGGGGGACCCTGATGTAAACAAGACAAACGTCTTTCTCTGGTCTTCATCCCCTTAACAATTGTGTGTATTGAGCCGTACTGTATTGTACACATTCTGCAATCTGTTAAATAAAGTTTTCATTCATTCATTCATTCATTCATTCATTCATTCATTCATTCATTCATTCATTCATTCATTCATTCATTCATTCATTCATTCATTCATTCATTCATTCATTCATTCCGTATTTTAGCCAGCAAGTCATACCACCAGCTCTGTATAAACTAGGGCGCCCCTTTCATGACTGTATGCAAGCCCTGCCCCTGTATTCAAGCATCACAGTCATGAAAGGGGTTATGTATAAACAAGCACACGCTACAGTTGTCCACGACTTATCCTCCAAGGCATCTACTATATAATAATCTTCAGATTTACTTAAGTGTTATTAGTAGGTTACAGCAGTAAGCATTAGTTTGCTCAGTCAATTATGGCCAATTCGTTTTATATTGTTTAATACAATTAAATAAATAGATAAATGAAAAGCAAATTTTTTTGTACCGAAAAAATACCGAACCGTGACTTCAAAACCGAGGTACATACCGAACCGTGGATTTTGTGTACCGTTACACCCCTAATATATATATATATAGTGTAAAGTGCAGAGTTCCAGTAAGGACTAGTGCAGTGCAGTCAGTGTCATTGTGCCAGTGTCACTTGGGGGCAGAGGGGGGGGGGTACCTGAGGCATTGATCAGCCTGGCGGCTGAGGGGAAGAAGCTCAGTCTGTGACGAGCTTTCACATCCTTTGGGATCCTCAGCCTTCTCCCAGAGGGGAGCAGGGTGAAGAGGCTGTGACCGGGGTGGGAGGGGTCAGCCATGATCTTCCTCGCCCTCTTCAGCGCCCTGGAGTCGTGCAGGGACCTGAGGGAGGGCAGGGGACAGCCGATCACCCTCTCCGCGGAGCTGTGCAGCTTGGCGAGATCTTTTGCCGCTGCAGCGGGGAACCAGGAGATGATGGAGTGGGTGAGGATGGACTCAATGATGGCCGTGTAGAATTGGGCCATCATGGTCCTCGGCAGTTTGTATTTGTTCAACTGCCGGAGGAAGAACATCCTCCCCTGGGCCTTTTTGAGCAGGCCTGTGATGTTGAGCTCCCATTTCAAATCCCGGGAGATGGTCATGCCAAGGAATCGGCATGACTCCACGGAGGCCACCTGAGTGCCTCCCAGTATGATGGGAGGGGGCAGGGCTGCTTTCCTCCTTAAGTCCACTACCATCTCCACTGTCTTTTGAGCATTGAGCTCCAGGTTGTTGCAGCTGCACCAGTTCTGCAGCCTCTCGATCTCCCTCCTGTAGGCTGACTCGTCCCCCCTGGAGATGAGACCCACCAGGGTGGTGTCGTCAGCGAATTTCAGGAGTTTGACCGAGGGGTGGAGAGAGGCACAGCTGTTGGTGTACAGGGAGAACAGTAGTGGGGACAGGACGCAGCCCTGTGGGGAACCGGTGCTGGTGGACCTAGAGCTGGAAATGCTCTTCCCCAGCCTCACCCGCTGAGACCTGTTGGACAGGAAGTCGGTAATCCACCTGCGAGTGGAGGCCAGCACCTGCAGCAGGGATAGCTGGTGCTCCAGGATGGGTGGAAGGATGGTGTTTAAGGCCGAGCTGAAGTCCACATACAAGATCCTGACAAAGTTGCCCGCTATGTCCTAACACCAACACCAACCAGACCCTTCATAGTGATGGGTGATTCTAACTTGGCCAACCTACCCACCATCCACAACAACAGGGTCCAGGTCGACTGCTACCCGGGAGCAAATCTCAAGCATGCGGCCTACATACTTAAGAATAAAACAGAACCCACAGGCGACGTCAAGGTGGTCATACTGGCATTTGGCATTAACAACAAACAGCAGAACAACACAGCAAGACTAGAAGAGAGTTTTAGAGAACTAATTACAAGCGCGCGAACGGCCTTCCCCTCTGCTAGCCTCCTCTCAGCACAGACACAAACATGGGACATTCCCATAAACAAAATATTAACACCCTAAACCAAAAAATGGAGGGTATGGTGGATTGCCTTCCAAAACTAGACCAAAGATTATTTACAATGTGGTAATATTGCCTTGGAATTTCATAATTAATATGTGTGAATAAATTAGAGAACCATACTGCAAAAAGGAATGTGTGCCCTTTCAACAGTAGAGGGTGTTTTAAGTGATACTGGTGTTACAGAAATAGTCAATAAACCCCCACTAACAAATGTACTCAGAACAAAGAGACAAAGGTCACACCTACTGTGACCAGATTACCGCAGAGGACAGCTGGTCTAACCAGAGACCTCATACTGGCTCTGACATTATAAGACAGGACAATCTATTAATCAACTGTTTAGTATCAAAAGGTCTCATATGATGTCTGGTATCAGTCTAAGAAAGCACTGACTGTACTTGGATGATATTAGACATCTATAGCCATATAGAAGGAATGTTAAAGTTATATATTATTCATTTAAGAGGAGATTTCTGTTGGGACAGACCCATCAGGAAGACAATGACGGGGGCCACTAGCGGCCCCTCTGGGTATTGAGTCAAGATCCACACAGGAGATCAAAGCCCCAACAGGAAGAAAACACCAACCCCCCACAGAAGGCGCCCACAGGAGATGTATGATTGGATCAACTGTAATAGTGCTATTTTGGCTAGACATGATAGGATATAAGGAAGAGACAAATTGTAATTCGGGAGCTCTCAGACCGGGACCACCACAGGGGGTCTGGGGGCTCCACCGCTTCGTCGACCCAGAGACTACTGCTGTGCTGTTTGCATTTTATGTGAGTAAAATCATGGGAAAACACCATTTGTTGTTTAAAGTTTAGTGTAAATCCTTAATATCTGAAACCAGATTTACTCATGTATAAATGTGTGCAGCATGGTCAATGTATGTTCAGATTATGTTATCGACTGTTTCATGTACATTATTGAGGTTGGAGATGTAAACCTGATTGTGATATTTCTGTACAACAGACAGCTGTTAATGTTTTCTGATCATCTTCTGTATGTAAAAGTCAACCTTCTATTCACCCTTGGCCCTGACTCAAATAAATCAGTTGAGATGAAATACAGTTCTGGTTTGTCTGGCCTACACGTTTTATTCCTCATCTGCTAAAGTCTGATGAGGAGACCAACGATTCTATTAGTATGAATTCTTCCTCCTCCTTCCAGATAATCAATCTCATTGTATTGTACTACAATAACCTCAAATTATTGTAGAAAGTCTGTGGGAATTTACTACAGAAATGGTGCCGTTCTTCCCTACCCTTTGTGTCTCCCCCTGAAAAGGTACGGTAGGGTCTTGTCATATGTATCATATCTGGGCCTTGCTGTGTGTTGGGGACACGGGGCAAAGAGCTGGGGTGTTGCTGCGTTTGGAGTGATTAACGATGGGCTTGTTGTCTGAATGGAGGAGGGAGAGGGACAGGATGAGGTTGGTTGTGTACGCCACTGTTGGGGCCCACGGTGAATATGGCTTCTGCATGCAGGGTTGGGGGTCGCGGTGTCTTTTGGGTTAGGATGTCCGGAGGTATGACGATCGCGCTTGTTGTGCAGTGAACATGCAAACGTGGGCTTTTTGTGTTTGTATGTTCATTCAGACACAGGAGGCCGGTCTCGGCCCAGCGGGCCACGGGGTTGGGTTGATTAACTCGTATGGAATATACTTTATGAACTGTACAGGGAAGTTGGAGTAATTACAAGGCCTCATGTTATAGTAATGTGATTGCGTATTGGTGCCGCACAGGATATCTGGTCATGATAACGGGGGTGGCGTCGCATGACGGCAGGTAAAAGGCTTTTCTTGCTAGGAAGCACGGTTATTCTGTTGTGTACGACAGGGGCGCGTTCTGAGTATGTAATTGCCCTAAAATTATTCTCAGGAAGAGGGCGCAGGTAAGACGAGGAGATTTGACTGTTCTGTAATGGAAGGGGAGCTGGGTCCAAGGTGCATTATGACCCTGCTTGTAGCCACAGAATAGGCGGGACGGGGACCGTGAGTGGGTCAGTATGGGCATAAATGCGTCGGGCTAAGGGCTCTGTTACTATTTCAGAACATGTAAGTCAAGTATGGTGGAAGATTGTTAGACCCTGGCATGATCAGCGCAGGGGTCTGTGCGATTGCAGGATTAAAACGTAGTAATTAATGGAAGTGTAGGGTGCCGGCGTGTTCAGGGTGCGTTGTACGTTCTATGGTAGAATTATAGCACAAATTAAATGTAGATATATTTGCCGTCCTTAGGCATAGTATCCTTTTTAAGCTTGAGCGAAACCGGCCTGTTGATTAATTACGTTCGCTGTGATACAAAAACAATTCGGTCGAACTGACTGATAAGTACTTAATGGTTTTGTTGTGATATTTTAATGGCCAACGGACATATGTTTGAGGCGAGTCCCTGCTGTTGGTTGGGGCTAGCTGGCTTGGCTCTGTGGAAAAGTCCGCGGTGAAACTGGGGACGTTACGGTGGCGTTATGAGGGAATTGATTAAACACTGTGGCGGCGATTACAAGTAAGAGGCGGTTGAGACGCAGGGTGGAGAAATTGTGGCCGTTTTGAGGGTTATTATTGATGCAGTAACGATGGTATAATATGATATTAGGGATTCGCTGCTTGGTGACGTCATGGTGTTGTGGAGAGTATGTAACGTTCGCGGTGCTATGAAGTGAGGCGGAGTAGGTAGGAGAAAGGATTCGTGTTGAACTATATGTGCGGCGTTGGTTGGTGTGAGTGTGTTAAAAGTTATTTTCTGTTAGAGTGGTTGGTTATTTTAAGCTTGTGTGAGTTGTTTATGCTTTGGATGGTACTGAGCGAATTGCGTGGATGAACGGATCTTGAAAGGCACGGCTCCCGTGAGGGCCTTGAACGTCGCATTAGAGCTGGCTAAAGCTAGTTAGCTTGCATGCCGTTGTTTTGTGGCGTTTGGGTGCGGCATATGTCACGTTTCGAGTTTTGAGAATGATGTTGGGGAAGGGGTAGATAACGTGGTAGATAACGTGATAAATGTCGTGGCAGATTATGAATGTCGTGGCAGGTTATGAATGTCGTGGCAGACCTTGGTTGTTATAGCGACGTTATAACAGCCGCTTCGGTTGCAACTGCGCATGCGCGGTACAACGTGGATGGGGTCTAGTGCATTCGGAATAGTTCGCTCAGGGGATAGAAACGGGTAAGAGGATATTCTGCATTATGTAATATGGCGGTATTTGTATATTGTGCATTGTATTTTTGTGTATGTTTTGTTTTATGTAGCTTGAATTAAGATGCTTGTATAGAATGCATTGTTCAAGTTCAAGTTCTTTAATAGTTGTCATACAGAAGTACAGAATACTTTCATACAAAATGCTTCTTACTGTTACGCTCCAGAGACTGTGCTAGACAAGATAGTATCAAATAACATAATAACATAATATAGCATGAATTTAGAAGAAGAAAATGAGGTCACAGTTGTTCGGTATAGACATATGTACAATGTTCTGAGTTACCATATAATATACAATACACAACTATGCAGTGTACTAATGTACAGTACTATCTAGTGCAAAGCAGAAATGGGATGAGGTACAATTTTAGGTACAATTTACAGTAAGGTGTACGAGTTGTAGTGCAATCCTTCATCCATAAATATAAAGTGTGGGGAGTGGGTGCTACAGTGTGTTTGTTTAAAGTGGGTGTGTGCTATAAAGTGTGTGTAGTGGGTGCTACAGTGTGTTTGTTTAAAGTGAGTGTGTGCGTGTGGATGTGTGTGCTATGTGTGTTTGGTGGTTGTTGTTGTGTAGTGTTCATTCATTGTTCGTTTAGCAGCCTGATGGCCTGGGGATAGAAGCTACTTCTGAGTCTTTCTGTGCTCGCCTTGAGACTCCTGTATCGCTTGCCTGACGGCAGCAGTTCAAAGAGGCAGTTGTTCGGGTGGCTCGAGTCCTTAATAATTCTCTTAGCCTTCCCCTTGCAACGCTTGTAGTAAATGTTCTGGAGGGTGGGGAGCCCCCCTCCAATTGTGCGTTCGGCTGAACGTGTCACTCTTTGTAGTCTGCTTTGGTCTTTTGCAGTGCTATTCCCAAACCAGGAGGTGATGTTGCCGGTCAAGATGCTCTCTATTGTACATGAGTAGAAGTTCTTAAGGATCTTCTGGCTGACTTGGAACTTCCTTAGGCGCCTGAGGAAGTAGAGGCGTTGTCGTGCCTTCTTCACCACACTGTTAATGTGTATGGTCCATTTCAAGTCCTCGGATATGTGGGCTCCGAGGTACTTGAAGCTGTTGACTCTCTCAACCGGTGCCCCGTCGATGCTGAGGGGGCTGTAGTCCTTGACCCCCGACCTCCTGAAGTCCACAATCATCTCCTTTGTTTTGCTGACGTTCAGGGAGAGGCTGTTTTCCTGGCACCATCCCGCCAGGACCTTGACCTCTTCCAGGTAGGCCCTCTCGTCGTTGGCAGAGATCAGGCCCACCACCACTGTGTCGTCAGCAAATTTGACGATTGTATTGCTACTCCGCTGAGCCACACAGTCGTGTGTGTACAGGGAGTAGAGGAGGGGACTCAGAACACAGCCCTGGGGGGCCCCTATGTTGAGGGTGATGGATGAGGAGGTGCAGTTGCCTGCTCTCACCACCTGGGGTCTGCCAGTCAGGAAGTCCAAGACCCACTGGCAGAGGTCATAGCCCAAGCCCAGGTCCCTGAGCTTGGCTATGAGTATGGAGGGGACTATGGTATTGAATGCCGAGCTGTAGTCGATGAATAGCATTCTCACATAGTTCCCCTGCCTCTTGTCCAGGTGTGATGCTGCTGTGTGCAGCACATGGGATATGGCGTCCTCCGTGGACCTGTTGGGGCGGTATGCAAATTGCAGGGGGTCCATGTTGATGGGGAGGGAGGAGCAGATGTAGCCCTTTACTAGCTTCTCAAAGCACTTCATGGCTATGGAGGTGAGAGCTACAGGGCGGTAGTCGTTGAGGCAAGCAGGCTTGGATTTTTTGGGTACAGGGATAATAGTGGACTTCTTCAGGCAGGTGGGGATGACAGCCTGTTCTAAGGACAGGTTAAATATGTCAGTGAATACTGGGGCCAGTTGGTCGGCACAGACTTTTAGGACGCGGCCGGGGATGCCGTCCGGACCTGCTGCCTTCCTGATATTCACTTTTTTAAAGGTCCGCCTCACCTCATGCTCTGTTACCCTGAACACTGCGCCTCCATCAGCAGCCGACCCCCCCCCCCCCATTGCCGAGGCTTGTGAGCTGGTGTTGTTATTACCAGCATCAAACCTCGCATAGAAGGTATTGAGGTCGTTTGCTAAGGAGATGTCACTGTTCAGTTTGAGGGAGGCGCCTTTGTAGTCTGTCATCGTTTTGAGCCCCTGCCACATAGCTCTAGAGTCAGCTTGTTCAAACTGGAGTTCAATTTTATCCCTGTAGCGCCGTTTGGCCTCTGACACTGTCCTCCTTACGTTGTGTTGCGCCACCTTGATGTTGAAATGTCAGATGTTGATGTTATTTGCTAAATGTTTTTGTAGTGGAATTTGATACAAACCCGGTTGTGAAGCAGGATAATTTACTGATGCTTGTTTTAGATTGTTAAATCTTTAATACACTGTTAATATGGTTAAGACATGTGTTGATGCTTGTTTTAGATTATTAAATCTTTAATACACTGTTAAAATGTTGACACAAGCCTCCGACTTGTAGGATAACTTATTGATGGAGGCTTGCTGAAGATGACACATTTTGATATGGTTGTGTTTACAGTGATCGACATGATTGTTTTTATTAATCCTTAATAATTTTATACGCTGGGGAGGGGGTTGGACTTCTCCCTGGGAATGTGTGATTAATTCAAAAACCTGGGGGCGGCTTGCCTCTGGGAAGATGAGAAATGTGATTAACCATTTAATGATTTACAGATGAAGGTTATTTCATGAAATGAGGAGATAGGGTCTTTGTGTCAAAAGCCTTTGTGCTCAGGGGAGACTGTATGCATGGGTCATGAAAGAGGCAAAAGTTGAGAAGGTTATATTACCCAGGGGGGTAGGAATCCTTTTGAGGCGGGCCAATATGCCCAAGGGGGGTCAGGATGTACAGCTGCTTACAATAGCTGTTCTTTTATGACAGGGTGAGAGAGATTCGATGCAACAGGATGAGAGAGGTCAGAGGTGAAGATGCAGGAGACAGTTGCTAATACAGAACACAGCTGGGTTAAGTGAGTGAGACAATCAAGAAAGTGGCATTCGTTTGGGGTTATGACTTATGAAAGTTAACTGGTTGATAAGGGAATAATTTGAAACTGTCTGTACACTGGACGGCAGGGATGGTTCTAAATTTAAGATGGGTCCAGTCCATCTTTGAAGTGAGGGTAGGAGTGCAGAAATAAGGGTAGATTGTGTTTAGCCTGGAGACAGCTGAGAGCAGGAAGGAAGGGAAACTAACGTTGTATGTGGACCTGAGTGATGATTAATGAGTTAAATGTGTGTGTTGAATGAGAGAGTTTTGATGCATGAGTGAAACAAGCGTGAATCTTTCCTCCTCCTTCCAGATAGTCAATCTCATTGTGTTGTGCTACAATAACCTCAAATTATTGTAGAAAGTCTGTGGGAATTTACCACAACAACAATCAGGGATGGAATCCACTGGACCAAGAGAACGGAAGAGCACATCTGGCATAACTGGATGACTCACTTAACCCCCGGACTCTACAAATAGAACCTCCCGAAATAAAAGATTAAATAAAATAACCTTTACCCTAACCCACATAACCAAAACACAAAGACGCTATGGTTTGGGAAAGCCTTATGGACCCAACTCTTTAGATAAGTGACCGGGTACATAACAATACGCAACCTCTAATAAAAACCTAACTAAATATTCTAACCGACATAACACAAAGACGCTATGGTTTGGAAAAGCCTTATGGACCCAACTCTTTAGATGAGGGAACCGGTACATACAATACGCAACCTCTAATAAAAAAGTATAATATAATAATAAATAAAAAAAGATGAGATATGGAAAAATGATGTCACTGGATAACCACTAAGTTTAACACGGCTGGAAATGCCAGAAAACACATAGTGGTGGTAACTGACTCCATCTACTCTTCTCAAAACCTTAGTCAGTGTACCTGGCGCTCATATAAACAAAAGCGGCACCCCACGGTCGCATAAATCCATTACACATTTAATCCATTTGGCCTTTACAACCACCCCCCTCTCTCTCTCTCTCTCTCTCTCTCTCTCTCTCTCTCTCTCTCTCTCTCTCTCTCTCTCTCTCTCTCTCTCTCTCTCTCTCTCTCTCTCTCTCTCTCTCTCTCTCTCTCTCTCTCTCTCTCTCTCTCTCTCTCTGTGTGCATGCGTGTGTATGGTGGAGCATGGTTGAGCGAGGGGTGGAGGAGCGTCTGCGGTGTGTGAGTGAAACTCTAACTTTTTCTCTAACTTGTTGTGTTTAATGTGATGAATTAGACTGTTGCTTATTTATTGTGTGCTTTTACGAGAGTGTTGGCTTTAGTTGTTTCGGTTGAGTTTAGCCGTAGTATAGAGTGACAATTGTTTGGTGAGTGCTGCGTCGTACCCTCCGGATTGGAGAAACTTACACGCAAACACGGCTTGCGACTCTCTCCAGACCACGGTGTGTCAGTGGAAGAATGTTGTTTGGCTATCGGTGCAGTCGTGGGATATGCAAGTGTTAAGTCAGCTTCTAGGATGAATAGAGCAGTTGTCATTTTTCTTGATTCTACCGTTAAAGTGAATCAGATGGTAGAAAGTGGAGTGGTGATTCGGGAGACGCGTACTACCGTGTTTCCACTCGTCACCCCCCCGAACCCAGCCAAATGTGTTATAATTTCGAATGTCCCTCCGTTTTTTTTAAATGGACTTTTGGAGAAAGAGCTGTCAAGACATGGGCAGTTAGTTTCACCGATTACAATGTTCTCTCTCGGGGGTACCTCTCGTCACGTTAAACATGTTGTGTATTTTAGGAGACAAGTGCATATGATTCTGAAGAAGAAAGATGAGGAACTGAGTTTAGTTTTCAAATTCAGGCTGGATGATTTTGACTACGACATTCATGTGAGCTCAGGCAGAATGAAGTGCTTTGGATGCGGGGAAGAGGGTCATTTAATTCGCGCGTGCCCAGCGAAAATGGGTGAACAGCCGACTGCTGGTGCTGAGGCTACAAAGACAGCAGATAGCAGTCAGCCAGCAGCGAATAAGCCTTTGGCAGCTACCCGCACTGCAGCGAGTAAACCTACTGTTACATGCACAGCAGCGGAAACAAGTGTGAGTGATAGGCCAGTTGCAATTATTGCAAAAGCACAGGTACACAGTGGAGAGAGCGGGGGAAATGTTGTGCAGGCGCAAAGCATCAGCACTATTCAGGGGAATCTGCTAATTGATTTGAACAGTGATACTCAGGTCGAAGTGAGAGAGGATTTGGAGAGTACAGCAACCAGGATAGCAGAGTTTGTACTGGTTGAGGAAGATGAGACAGATATGGAGTTTTCAAAAGTTGTACGAAAGAGGAAAAGCAGGGCTACTTCGAGGGTTACTGGCGGGCAGGATGCGAAGGCAGCTAGGAAGGAGCAGAGCCCCGCCCCCTCTCAAACAAGGCAAAGCCCAAGAAATAAAGGACAGGCCGCACAGTCACAGAACAGTAGTAGCAGCAGTGAGGAAGAGGAGGATGAGCTCTTGAGTGATTTATCACAGCCTGAGTTCTCTTTCGAACAGATAAAAACATTTTTGAAAAATACAAAAGGTAAATCTGTTAAATTAGAGGATTTTTCCCCTGATTTAAGGAAGTTTCACGATTCTGTCACAATACACATGAGGAGTGGGGAGGACACAGGGCAACCTTTTTTCTCTCACCAAGAGGGATTCCGCTTGAAGAAAATATTATCAAAAGTCAGAGCAAAAATCATTGAGGAGGCTGTTGGTCCTGATGATATATAGGCCTAATGTGTTTTTTGCTATTGTTTGGTTGCTGCTGTGCTGTATACTAAACATGTGTGACTTTAAACTTAATGGTGCTAGAGAAGATGGTAAGAGAGCTGCCCTGTTCAGCCTGATCAGGGGCAAGAAGCTAAATGTTACTTTTCTTCAGGAAACTCACAGCACGGTTGAAAATGAATCTGACTGGAAGAGGGAGTGGGGGGGAGCTTTCTTCAGTCATAAGAGTAGTAGCAGTTGGGGAGTTGGCATTATTTTTTCTAGGGATTTTCTACCTGCTTCATGTGTTGTTGATGAGATCATTCCAGGCAGGTTGCTTAAACTCTGTGCTGTATTTGAAAATGTAAAGATGTGTTTTGTAAATGTATACGCTCCAACGGTGGGGTTGGAAAGGTTATTGTTTTTGGACAAGTAAAAAAATACTCTTAGTGCTTGTAGTAGTGAGGAGTATCTGTTTGTAGGTGGTGATTTTAACTGCACTGAAGATCCCGTGTTAGACAGGAATCATCAGGAGCCGCATGCGGCTTCTAAAGCCTGTCTTATACAACTGGTTGAAACCATTGAACTGTGTGATATTTGGAGATATCTCTACATTAATCAGCGGCAGTAAACCTGGGCTCATTCCAGGGATAATTATTTATCGTTAGCCAGGCTTGATCGTTTGTATTGTTTTGAACATCACATGAGTGTGGTCACAAGCTGTTCCATAAGTCCGGTGGGTTTATCTGACCACTCCCTTGTCCAGTTTTCCATTTTTATAAAAAATGTAAAATGTAAAAGTGCATATTGGCACTTTAATGACTCTCTGTTGTCTGACAATGGTTTTAAGGATGCTTTTAGTTATTTTTGTGCTGACTATAGGCTAACTAAACGTGACTTTAGTTCACTGCAACAGTGGTGGGATGTAGGTAAAATACATATAAAACAGCTTTGCCTACAGTACACTCTCAATGTTACAAGAGACATGGCCAGATCTATGAGAGCTCTGGAGAGAGAAGTGATGGAGATGCAGGAGTTGGCAGGCTCCACTGGAGAAAGAGAACATATTGAAGTTTTCAAAAGGAAAAAATCAGCTCTGTCTGACCTGCTGGGTATCTCTTCTTGGGGCGCTCTGGTTAGATCCCGTTTTCAAAACGTGGTCCAGATGGATGTTCCGTCTCACTTTTTCTTTGGTTTGGAGAGCAAGAATGGCCAAAAGAGGCTGCTACACTCTCTGAGGTCAGACACTGGGCAGATGCTGCTATGATCCAGGTCTTGTACAGAGACATTGAGAGTGTACTTAAGATTAACGGTGGTTTAAGTGTGCCTTTTGAGGTTCAGAGGGGAGTCCGACAGGGCTGTTCTTTATCAGGAATGTTGTACTGTCTGGCCATAGAGCCGCTGTTACATAGATTAAGGACTCATTTGTCGGGTTTTTCTTTTCCGGGTTGTGACATAAAATTAAAACTGTCTACATATGCTGATGATGTCATGATTATAGTAAAGTCCCAGCACGACATTAACATTGTACAATCAAATGTGAGGGCTTTTGGTACTCTCTCCTCTGCTAGGGTGAACTGGCAGAGTGAGGCCTTAGCAGTGTGTAAAGGGCCAATTGATAGACTTGTGCTACCTGGAGGCCTGACTTGGAAGAGGGGAGGCCTAAAGTACTTGGGGATTTATCTTGGGGATGAGGTATTTTCTTCCAAGAATTGGGACGGTGTGGTAGAGCAAGTGGAGGGCCGGCTGAAGCGATGGAAATGGATTCTTCCAAAACTGTCGCTGAAAGGTTGGGTCCTTATTATCAACAATCTTGTGTCCTCCATGTTGTGGCATCGGCTAGCGTGTACGGACCCGCCGCTGAACCTGCTGTCTAAGGTGCAGGGGTTGATGGTGGACTTCTTCTGGGACCGGTTGCACTGGGTCCCGCAGAGTCTCCTTTTCCTGCCCAAGGAGGAAGGGGGACAGGGACTTGTCAACTTGGCAAGTAGGGGAGCTGTGTTCAGGCTCTGTTTCATTCAGAGACTCCTGACAGGACCGGCTGATCTGGTCTGGAGACCTGTGGCCAGAGCCATACTGGAGCGGTGTGGTGGGCTAAGTCTGGCTGAGCCAATGTTCCTCATGGATTTAAAGGGATGTACAATGAAAAACCTGCCCCGTTTTTACAAGGGACTGTTAACAGTGTGGGTCTTGTTTACGAAAGAGAGACTGAAGGACGGTGGCTCTTTGTACTGGCTTCTGAGGGAGCCGGTGGTTCATGGGACTCGTTTTCAGGGTGGGGCCGAGCCAGCGCTGAGGCAAAAACTGTGTGAGGCGAAGATGTTTACGTTGGGCAATGTGCTGGAGGTGTGCGGTCCCCTTTTTGATAAGGCTGCCGGTCTGGCCTCACAGCTGGGCACAAGGTCTGTCAGGGTGATGGGCCGCCTATTGGGAGGCTGGAAACAGCAGCTGACTGATAATGAACTGGAAATGTGTGTTGATTATTGTAATGGTCAGTTATTGCCTGCTCTAAATGATTATTTTCCTGAGGTGAAACTTAGCCCTATTTTTAAATGTGATGGTTGTCTGTTAGAGGTGAGCAGTGCTGCTGATTCCAGGCTGACCACCATGGTGGGCAAAGCTATGTATTACCTGTGTGTTAAAGTGTTGAACCAAATAAGGCTGCAGGATAGGGTTGACACTCCATGGAGATCTCATCTGGGCCTGCAGGAGGCTCAGAGGCCTGAGTGGAGAGCACTACAAACCACCGTTAACTAAAAGAGTTGGGGATTTACAGTGGAGAATTTTACATGGTGCAGTTGCTGTGAACGCTTTTGTCTCTGTGATTAATTCTGATGTTGAAGACACCTGTCCTTTCTGCACAGAGAGGGGAAACAGTTTTTCACTGTTTTTTAAAGTGTGACAGGCTCTTGGTTTTTTTTTCAGTTCCTGACCCGCATGTTTGTGATGTTTGATGAACATCTTACTCCAGAGATGTTTATTTTGGGGTACAGGTACAACACAGTGGCGGCCCGTGTCACTTTAATTGGGAGGGGCGCTTGTGCGCATGTGCGTGTATGTATTGTACAGAGCTAATTAAATAAATAAAAATTAAAAACTACATGATATAAACCTCACTGTTACTCTGTATATTGACTGAACATTCCTTTACTTACTCCTTTTTTTTTACTGTATGTAGCACAATCTCAGGGGCTCATACAGAAACAAGCATTTCATCATAAAGTATTCTGTATTTTGTTGTGACAAATAAACAAACTTGAAAGGTTTAAGGTGAAAGAACATTTATTATGGTGCTTCAATGACCAATTATGAACATATACCTAGTAAATAAACGTAAGACAAAAATATGGTCTTATATGAGAAGGACTACCCAGTGTGCAAATTGTGCAAAATAGACACAGTACAAGACAAGTCCTGAGATAAAATGCAATACAAATGCTACTAACTATATGTGTACATACAAGAACCACAACAAGTTTTTTTTTTTCTTAAAGTGACCTTTTTCACCTTCCCGTGACATTTTCTTATGTGTTTAAAGTGACCTGTGGAGAGATCAGTGTTCAATGTTCTGATCATGGCCTGCGGGGGAAGAGGCTGAGCAGTGAGCAGCACAATTTGTCTTACAAAAATCTTAGATTAGAAATAGCCAGTGCCATCAAATAAAAATAAAAAAAACTCAGTGAAGAAACTCACAGCCATGCCACCTTGTGGCTTTACTATTTGTACATACATTTGGCCCTTCTCTCTTTGAGAGATGCAAATCTCTCAATGACTCTATTGTTAAAGTCAGGGATGTCTAAAAGGGGAACTAGAGGGAGCTAGAGGGAGCTAGAGTGGGTTAGAGGGAACTAGAGGGAACTAACAGGGGCTAACTCACATACACTGTCTGTGCTGGCTGGGGTCGTCGACGGGTCGGGTCGTACTGTTATGGTTTGTAACCGACCCCAATCGCACAACACAAGACAGGTATGAGAGTAAGCCAAAACAGGGCAAATATTTATTATAGACCAAAAAGCGGCACAGTCCCTTTAAGGGAAAACACAAAAACACTAGAGTCAAGGAAATCTGGAAAATGCGGCGAACAGGCTAAGGGACTAAGGCTAAGGGCCAGGGCTAAGGACCAGGGCTAAGTGTCAGGGCCAGGAACAGGGGCACTGGAGAGGGGGACAGGGACAGAGGCCCGGAGAGGCGGACTGGAGACAGGGACAGAGAACAGGGTTAAGGCCTTGGACAGGGCGAGGGCCAGAGCTGCTTACAGGGATGAGGACAGGGTTCCGACGGCGGAGGCCTGGCACGGGGACAGGGGCCCGACGGCGGAGGCCTGGCACGGGAACAGGGGCCCGACGGCGGAGGCCTGGCACGGGGACAGGGGCCCGACGGCGGGGGCCTGGCACGGGAACAGGGGCCCGACAGCGGGGCCTGGCACGGAGATCCTCCTCCTCCTCTTCGGATGCTGCAGACGGGCAGCGCAGAACAAGGGGGTCCCAGGGGACCGGGATGGGAACACGCCGTCCTCCCGTGGAATACTAGGGAGCGACGACGAGCCTGGGTCCAAGGGGAACGGGATGGGCACACGCCGTCCTCCCGTGGAATACTAGGGAGCGACGACGAGCCTCACCCCCAGGAACGAGGATCACGATGAGACGCCTTCCTCCCGTGGAATCGGGAGCGATGACGAGCCGGCTTGACGTCTGGAGTGGGAACACTGGAAAACCTCCCGTAGAGAATTAGAGAGCGAAGACGGTGTCCCACTCCAGGCAAACGGCGACAGGTGGTGATGGCTGGCACGTCGTCTCACGCCGGAGACGCGGCAGGTGATGGTAACGTACAGGATGGTAACGTACAGAACTCCATGAACACAGAGTGTACACAGATACAGATACAGAACGAACACAGAGTCCAGAACACAGAACGACCCGACAAGGACTGGAGGGGAGTCTGCAACCTATGTACTCTCCCGAGGTGATTGCAAACTCCCAACAGGTGCGTGAAGGTAGAGGATCAAGGATGTCCAAGGGTGGGGGCTGGTGAAGAGTAGAGGAGAGTAAATCATCGCAAGGGTGGGGGCTGGTGAAGAGTAGAGGAGAGTAGACAGGGAAAACACAGGAAAAAGGTCCAGGGACAGGCGAATCCTCACAGTTGGTCTGGAAAGGTGTGAGCCTGAGGGGGGGGGGGGGGGGCTGCCATCGGTGTGAATGATGAAATGTGAGGAACAAATTGTAAAGAGCTTTAGCATTTAAAATACTAAAATATGTATTGTACAGAGCTAATTAAATAAATAAAAATAAAAAACGACATGATATAAACCTCACTGTTACTCTGTATACTGTATATTGACTGAGCATTCCTTTACTTACTCCTTTTTTTTACTGTATGTAGCACAATCTCAGGGGCTCATACAGAAACAAGCATTTCATCATAAAGTATTCTGTATTTTGTTGTGACAAATAAACAAACTTGAAAGGTTTAAGGTGAAAGAACATTTATTATGGTGCTTCAATGACCAATTATGAACATATACCTAGTAAATAAACGTAAGACAAAAATAAGGTCTTATATGAGAAGGACTACCCAGTGTGCAAATTGTGCAAAATAGACACGGTACAAGACAAGTCCTGAGATAAAATGCAATACAAATGCTACTAACTATATGTGTACATACAAGAACCACAACAAGTTTGTTTTTTTCTTAAAGTGACCTTTTTCACCTTCCTGTGACATTTTCTTATGTGTTTAAAGTGACCTGTGGAGAGATCAGTGTTCAATGTTCTGATCATGGCCTGCGGGGGAAGAGGCTGAGCAGTGAGCAGCACAATTTGTCTTACAAAAATCTTAGATTAGAAATAGCCAGTGCCATCAAATAAAAATAAAAAAAACTCAGTGAAGTGGCTCACAGCCATGCCACCTTGTGGCTTTACTATTTGTACATAAATTTGGCCCTTCTCTCTTTGAGAGATGCAAATCTCTCAATGACTCTATTGTTAAAGTCAGGGATGTCTTTGATCAGTTTCTTCTCCATGGAGAGCATGGCCAGTGCATTGAGACGATCATGTGACATGGTGTTCCTGAGGAAGGTCTTGATTCTCTTCAGTGTTGAGAAGCACCGCTCTGCTTCAGCTGTGGTCATAGGCGTTGTAATCATGATCTTCAGCAGAGTCACTGTTTCTGAGAATGTGTCATGGAGATTGTTCTCCATGAAGAGCTGGTATAGAGTCACAGCTCCAGTGCAGCTCTTGAAGTCATCATTGCCGTAGATGAGTGACAGTTCAGTCTTCAGCTTGGTCTTGTTCAGCATTGGGTAAGCCTCCACGGTGGTGTTCAGAGCTGCTTCAGGGAACCGGTTGTTGTACTGCTGGAATTTGTCTCCCAGCAGCAATGTAGCACTGATCAGGTGCTTGGTAAAGGAGAACCTCTCCTTTGCATGGGCCAAGATGGTGTCGCAGACCTAAAAAATGAATACACTGATTTAATACAAAGTGGAGATGAAGTGGGGGAGACTCCTTCTGGATCAAATCAATGAGGACACTAAGTGTCAGGTACACTTGGTAAACAGGTTTATGTGTGGACTATTGATATTGTCATTTGTACGGGTTGACTTGTGTAAGTAACACTCATTTATCTCCTGTCGTTAACAAGAACACAAAAGATACACATTCCTGTGAAGGTCAAGTCAAGTCAAGTCAAGAGTTTTATTTGTCACGGCATACAAGTATACAATGAAATGCGGGTGGTCTTGCCCGCAACCTTCCTGTAGTCAGTACAAAAACGGGGAGAGCCATCAGCCTTCGGAGCCAAAAGGCAAGGAGAGCTCCAAGGACTACGGCTAGGTTTAGCCATCCCATTCTCCAGAAGGTACAGAGCCTCCTTCTTCATTACCTCTCTCTTCGCCACTGGACATCGATATGCATGTTGCTTAATGGGGTTCGCACTCCCAACATCAACATCGTGCTCCAGGATGGACGTTCTAGAAGGCACATCAGAGAACAACACTGGATATGACAACAACAGTTGCCTTACATCATCACCCTGTGACTTGGGCAGGTACAGCAGACGAGCCGCGACATCCCTCATGAACTCAGAGTTAGTCAAACGCCCCGTCTGCTGACCCTCGGACAACACCTTTAAATCATCGTCCGGCAGGGGGTTTACACATGACAACAAAACAGCTGGAACAGCTCCCGGGCTCCCAGACTGCACCTCCTGCGTACCCCCACCAGTTCGGGTGAGATATTTCTTTAACATGTTGATATGACGCAACGTGTCTTCCTGCGCCTCTCGGGCGTACATATCACATAATTGGTGTCTGACACTTTCCTCTCCACTCTATAGGGCCCCGAAAACCGGGCAGAGAGCGCTGACCCAGGCATGGGCAGCAAAACCAGCACCTCATCGCCAGCCTTGAACTGCCGCCCCACCGCCTTCTTGTCAAACCTCACCTTCATCTCCCCCTGGGCAGAGGCGAGGGCCTCCCTAGCCAACGAGGACGCACCGTGGAGACGCTCCTTACACCGGGAGACAAAATCACACATATTTGATGGAGGAGTAGAACCAGACAACATTTTCTCCTTGAGCATTTTTAATGGCCCACGCACACTGTGACCAAACACCAGCTCTGCAGGGCTAAACCCAAGTGACTCCTGCTTAGCATCCCTAATAGCAAACAGTACAAAAGGCACACCCTCGTCCCAACCACAACCCATATCAATACAGTACTTTTTCAGCATCGCCTTCAGCGTCTGGTGCCAGCGCTCTAGCACCCCCTGTGATTCAGGATGGTACGCACTAGAAACCGTGTGACTGAAACCCAAAGCCTGTAATGACTGATTAAAGGTTTTAGACATGAAATTCGTGCCTTGATCACTTTGCACAGTTTTTGGTAAACCAAAAGTAGCAAAAAACTTGTTTAATGCCTTGGTAATGGCCGGGGCCGTAATTGTCCTCAGAGGTATCGCCTCTGGGAAACGGGTGGCAAGACACATAATAGTTAACATGTATTGGTTTCCTGCCTTTGTTCTAGGCAGGGGACACACACAGTCAATGATCACATGCTCAAAAGGTTCCCCTATTGCTGGAACGGGGTGCGGGGGAGCTGGAGGAACCCCCTGATTCGGCTTCCCCACTATTTGACATGTACTGCAAGTACCACAAAAGTCTACCACATCGGCCTTCAGGCCGGGCCAAAAAAATTCTGCAGGATCCTGTCATAAGTTTTAGAGATACCCAAATGACCAGACCAGATATGTTCATGTGCCAACATCAAAACGTGACGCCTACACTCCACTGGCAACACCACTTGGTGCACCATACTCCAGTCTTCTCCACACTTCAAGTCTGTCACACCTGATCTAGCTACCCAGGTGCGCATCAACACCCCTTTTTCCATCAAAAAGGTGTGTTTCCTACTGTCAGTAGTGCTGGCTACTGTTGCAAAACAGCTTGATAGGGAGGAATCATTCCGCTGGGCATCGATCAATGCTTGACGTGCCAGTGGCAATGGTACGTCAGGAAATTTGGGATTTACCAGCGTCCTCTGATCGCTACTCACACACTTTTCCATCTCGCCACTAGATGGCCACCTGTCCTCGGCTAGAGCCTCGCCACAGATAGAGTCACCCAGCGACACTGCTTGCTCTCGTTTCCTCTCCTGAGCCCTAGTGACAGCACAGACAGGAAAAACATTTGGGTGACTTTTAATCAACGCATCGCACAGAAACTCAGACACTGGGGCGTCCACTACCTCCAGAACAGGAATTACCTTTCCCCCGGCTATATCATTCCCCATGATAAAATCAATTCCGGCTGCCGGAAAAGACGAACGAACCGCCACGGAAAAACAACCTGTGACTAAATCTGATTTCACATGTATCCTATGTAAAGGGGCGGGTGTAAAACCCATTTCGATACCCCGCACAATAGCACTTGATTTACAAGATGACTCCTCATTTAACGGCAACACATCCGCCAGGATAAAGGACTGCGAACCACCCGTATCACAAAGGATTTTCACCTCCCGTTGGTCACAGACTTAAAAAATAAAAGGTTCAAAACAACTGTCTGGTTTCTCCTGCTCTGGGCGTGATACAGGGCCAATCAATCCCACCCCCTTCGGTTTCTGAGCTGGTCCCCTAGTATCTTGCAGATCGCGCAATGCATAACAGTCCGCCACCAAATGACCTAGCTTCTTACAATAACTACACACAATGCCCCTTCTAGACGGCGGTGAGCGCGGTCGGAATGCTCGCTCGTCACCTCCCTGATACGGCGACTCAGAAGGAGAGAACGCACCACCTCCTACATACTCATCATTTCGCACAGCAACATTTTTGTGGATCAATGCGAACTCGTCTGCTAAAATTGCAGCTTCCTGGAGGGTAGAAACTTTGCGTTCCTCTAAGTACACTACAATGCGTTCGGGCACGCATTTCTTAAATTGCTCAATGAGGACTAACTCGCTCAAAGCTTCGACGCCATCCACGTTACATGCTGCACACCAACGATCAAACATAGTCCGTTGTTCACGGGAAAAATCAACAGGTGTTTGAGAGGGAGCTTTACTTAGTGCCCTAAATCGTTGTCTATACGCTTCCGGCACCAATTCATATACGCGCAAGACAGCACTTTTCACTTTCTCATATACCACGCTGTCTTCATTCGATAATGACCGGCACGCCTCCTGAGCGCTACCAGTGAGTTTGCATTGCAATAAAATCGCCCACTGGTCCTTTGGCCAATGCAAAGCCCACGCTATATGCTCTAAAGCAGAGAAATATGATTCCACCTCAGACTCCAGAAAAATGGGAACTAAAAAAATATGCTGCCCAACACTAAAAGGGGTCTGGGAGACTTCAGTTGAGGAGGAGGAAGAGCCACCACTCTCCAACTCCATCCTTCTTATAGTCACATGGAGCGCCCTGTCCTTCTCCTCCTTTTCCCTCAGCAGCGCCCTGTCCTTCTCTTCCTTTTCCCTCAGCAGCGCCCTGTCCTTCTCCTCCTTTTCCTTCAGCAGCGCCCTGTCCTTCTCCTCCTTTTCCCTCAGCAGCGCCCTGTCCTTCTCCTCCTTTTCCCTCAGCATCTCTCTTTCCTCCCTGCTCTCTTCCCTGTCTCTCTCTTCCTTCCTCTCCTCCCTGTCTCGCATAGCTGCTCTTTCCTCCATCTGGAGACGGGCCAAACATCTACTCGATTTAAGAGTGGGAGAAGAAACAGAGGCACGTCCTGAGTGTACAGAGTTATCACTGTCATTCTCCTCCCCCTTGGTAATGCCACCTCTCCGTTTTTGTACCGCGCCAGCGTTTCGATCTAAACCACCAGTGTCCTCACTAGACTTGCCAGCCGCCTCGCTGTGCGCGACGTTCTCAGAGACATTTCCCTGGGCTATGGGCAAACTAAATATATTTTTATCCAACAACCCAGCCAGCACAATTGCTTTCAACTCCTCCTTACTTTTCGAACTTTGGACAGTAATGCCATAATGTTTGGCGACACTACACAAGTCTATTTTTGTGCAGATATCAATTTGATCCCTCGTAGGGTCCGCCACAAAAACGTCCAAAGTAAAAGCTGCCCCAGCCATACCTCTTGCAGAATATGACTATGCCACAAATAACATGTATAAAAACCCTGTGCTCACGTAGCAACCCGCGTTACCATCAAACAAATAACAGGCACCAGGAAACACCCACTCACCTACTCCACAATATCCGTGCGTAACACATTTAATCGCCACATTCCGCAGTATACATTTTAACCAATCTGATTTAATGCCCACATCTACCATTCATGAAAACAATAAACGTTGGTCCTAACCACCTAACTAGGATCACCTGTGTCACTCTAGCATATCCCCAGCTAAACTACTCCTCTAGCGGGATGAGGCTACACATATCTTCAGTCGCTTACCGATTTCATTGCGCGATCCACCGGAATTACGACGCATGCCCCCCTCCCACTAACCAGGCAGGTGATCGCCCTGTTACCTATGTGGCAGAAAAAAGATTTAGTTAAGAGTATTACACACAAGAAGGTTTACATCAATCAAACTGTGTAGCACGGACAATGGAAACACAATAATATAACTTACCAATGAAAAAAACCGCTATCTTACCTGACATGCTCCAATCGACAAGTTACAATGTTACATAAAAAACAAGGAACTATACAATTGTGCAAACTAACGAGCCCCCATGTCATGTACAAAGGTCTAATGACCATAGAATATGACTGGAGCGGGCTGTACATGAAAACCAGCCCGTCCAGCGGATGCTTTAAGCACCGTCCCGAGCAAGTAAGAAACAACCCAAGACGTTTTTCCAAATAGTAAATTATATATTTATGGTGATAGGGATTGAAACCTCCACCATAATGCACAAGGGGAAAAGGTAGGGGAGGACAAACAAGACATACATATATACAAACAAACACTTAGTAAATAATATAAATGTAACTGTGCCAGTCATGGGACACAAAGAGAAAGCCACACGATATCATTCCAACAGCTACAGCTAGGCGAGAGGGCAACCTCCTCACTCCACTCTGGAACATGGCAGTGATTCAAATGAGGCGCCCTGTGTGTGTGTCATTCTCCAGACTATATCCCCTCATTCCACTGACTGCCCACAGGTGTACGAAGCAGGTGCAATCAGCTCAATCAGGGGAATGAGTGGTATCTGGAAAAAAGAGAAAGAAAAGCTAAATTAGGAGATGACACATCACACAAACAAAAATAACACAACTACTACTAACCATACTAACCGGAGGTTACATGGTGTTCAGAAATAAGGCAATAATGATAATGAATCAACCCACGTACGTGACACACTATTACACACTATTACACTATTACACACTAGCACACTATTACACTATTACACTATTACACTACTACACTATTACACACTATTACACTATTACACTATTACACACTATTACACTATTACACTATTACACACTATTACACTAGCACACTATTACACTATTACACACTATTACACTATTACACACTATTACACTATTACACACTATTACACTATTACCAAAGCCAAAGCCAAAGCTTCTTTCTTTCACCATAGGATCGAGGCATCTGCCAAGAATCTTCGCAAACTGCATGCTACCATGTCCTCCCTCCTCACTTCCCCCCCACCCCCTCCTCCCTCATATTTTTCTGCCGAAGACTTTGCGATCTTCTTTGAGGAAAAAGTGGAGAACATCCGCAGCTCCTTCTCCCAACCCCCACCCATTCCAAACGCTGAATCGAGAACCTCATCCTTCACTCTGTCATCTTTCTCTCCCATTACAGAAGCCGAGACCCTGACACTGGTAACGTCGAACCGTCCGACTACATGCCAGCTGGACCAGCTACCCTCCCCACTCCTCCAGACCATAGCACCGGACATCCTCCCATTCCTAACTGCAACCATCAACTCCTCACTCAACTCGGGGGTGGTCTCCACCTCCCTATAACAAGCCAGAGTCACGCCCCTCATAAAAAAAAAAACCCTGAACCCCACCGTCATAGCCAACTATCGTCCTGTCTCTCTTCTCTCCTTCCTTTCTAAAACACTTGAACGTGCTGTATCCAACCAACTTACTGCTTATCTCTTACAGAATGACCTCCTAGACCCCAATCAGTCTGGCTTCCGGACTGGCCACTCCACAGAAACGGCCCTCATTGCGGTCACAGAGGCACTTCACTTAGCAAAAGCGAAAGGCCTCTCCTCTGTCCTGATTCTCCTAGATCTATCTGCAGCCTTTGACACAGTCAACCATCAGATCCTCCTCGCGGCCCTCGCAGGAATGGGAGTGGCTGGATCTGTGCTGACATGGCTGACATCATACCTCAACGACCGCTCCTACCAAGTGTCATGGAGAGGGACTCTGTCGGCCACCCCCCCCCCCCCCTCCGGATGGGTGTGCCCCAGGGCTCGGTCCTAGGACCCCTTCTCTTCTCCCTCTACACTAAATCACTGGGTAACATTATCACGTCTCATGGCTTCTCATATCATTGTTATGCTGATGATACTCAACTCTTCCTCTCCTTCCCTCCCTCAGATATCCACGTCTCTGAGCGGATCTCGGCCTGTCTGTCCGACATCTCCTACTGGATGACGACCAACCACCTCAAACTGAACCTAAGCAAAACAGAATTGCTCCACCTGCCGGCCAAATCCTCCCCCCTGACCGACCTCTCCATCACAGTCGAGAATGCAGCTGTGACCGCGTCCTCGACCGCCAAGAACCTTGGTGTTGTCCTCGACGACCAGTTGAACTTCTCTGCTCACATCGCAGCGACAACCAGAACCTGCAGATTCCTCCTGAGCAACGTCAGAAGGATACGCCCCTTCCTGACAAAATAAGCCACCCAACTCCTCGTCCAATAAACAGTCATCTCCTGCCTCGACTACTGCAACGCACTGCTAGCTGGCCTCCCGGCCACTGCCAGCAAGCCTCTTCAACTCATTCAAAACGCAGCGGCCCGCCTGATCTCAAACCTACCGAAGTCGGCCTATGTCACCCCACTTCTTAGGGACCTGCACTGGCTCCCCATTGCTGCACGTATCCGCTTCAAGGCCCTCGACCTAGCATACCGTGCGGCAAAGGGAACCGATCCCGCCTACCTCCGGTCAATGGTCTCTAACTACACACCCTCAAGACCCCTACGCTCTGCATCTTCTGGCCGCCTCAGACCGACTCCTATCCAAGCTTCCGGAGGGTCATCAAAGAGAAGCCGCCTATTCTCAGTCCTTGCCCCACAATGGTGGAATGAACTACCCATCCCAGTTAGGACAGCCGAATCCCGTCCAATCTTTCGCCGTCGACTAAAGACTCACTTCTTCAACCATTATCTGAAATGATATAAAAAAAATAAAAATAAAAATAAAAAAAATCTAACCCTGACTAACCTTACTGTCATGCACTTGTCCTAATAAACTAACCTACACTGTAACACGCAACACTTTGATGAGCATTGTTACTCAGCTGATAGAGTTGTACCCTTCTTGCTGTCTTGTCGTACAGAACTTGTAAGTCGCTTTGGATAAAAGCGTCAGCTAAATGACTAAATGTAAATGTATTACACTATTACACTATTACACTATTACACACTATTACACTATTACACACTATTACACTATTACAATATTACACTAGCACACTATTACACTATTACACACTATTACACTATTACACTATTACACACTAGCACACTATTACACTATTACACTATTACACTAGCACACTATTACACACTATTACACTATTACACTAGCACACTATTACACTATTACACACTATTACACTATTACACTATTGCACACTATTACACTATTACACACTAGCACACTATTACACTAGCACACTATTACACACTATTACACTATTACACTAGCACACTATTACACTATTACACACTATTACACTATTACACTATTACACACCATTACACTATTACACTATAACACACTATTACACTATTACACTATTACACACTATTACACTATTACATACTATTACAGTATTACACTATTACACTATTACCCAGATAGCAAAAAATGAGTGAATCAACGTTGAAATAGGGTTCAGCAGAAATATTGAATCTATGTTGAAGCCTGACATCTAAATTATATAGATCGTTGTCTATGACCCTAACGTTGAATCAACGTTAGGTGTCAACCATAGCTGATACTATATCAATGTTGATTCAACCATCATCTAAATGGTAATCTACATGCACATTTTAGTTGATTTTATATTGAATCAATGTTAGACATCAATGTTTATTCAACCATAATCTAAATGGTAATCTACATGCACATTTTAGTTGATTTTATATTGAATCAATGTTAGACATCAATGTTTATTCAACCATAATCTAAATGGTACTCTACTTGTACATTTGTAACTTGTACATCTACTTGTAACTTGTAAAGTTAAGGAATCAATACTGATTAATGTACATTTTACATTAAAATATTGCTGCTGATATGTATACATCATAACATTACATGTTTTTTTCCTGCTGTTAAACACACTATTGTTAAATAAATAATAATAAAATTCTTATATGACCATATTTCCAAAAATGTGTGAACAAAAATGACAACATGGCTTTAATATGAAATTTTTTTTTCTAGGGTATCAGAACTTCCAGTGACTAAAACTTAAAAAAAAAAAAAATAACAGACCTTATAACAGGCTTTCATTAATAATATAGCCACTGCCAGAATAGTGACACACATATTGTGTGTGGTGAGCACACGCATTCATGCACAACGAAGACAAGATTGCAATCATTTTAACTATAAATTTATGAGCTCAAAGTATGAGCTCACTACTGACTGAAATGTCCAACAAAAAGCATCAATTGTCAAATAATATTGATCACATTAACTAGACTAGATGTTTGAGGAAATTAGAAAGGGAACAACAACTTAACCCTTGTGTCTGATCAGATTCGTATTTGTTTGATAACTTTGCAGTGATGAGCCAACATAATATGTGGCATAATCTTTTAATTATCTTGTATTTTTTTTTTTACTCTTCATAAATTGTTTATTCCACTTCAGCCCGATCATAACCACCACATATTCTTTTTTTTGTCATATTTAACAACTCTTTTCAGAAAAGTGGGAGTATTTCATTACAAAAATAATATAAAAAATGGTTATGATCAGGGCTGAAGTTGAATAAAATATTTATGGAAAAGAAAGTGGGAAATTATTTCAACATAATCTTTTTATGGAGTTTTTCAATTTAGTCCCCTAATAAGAGTATAATACTTTAGTTTTCAGACACAAGGGTTAAATATAAACAATGGCATAGGATTTGAATTTAAACACAGTGGAGCTTAGATGATCTACAGTTGTCCACGACTTATCCTCCAAGGCATCTGCTATATAATAATCTTCAGATTTACTTAAGTGTTATTAGTAGGTTACAGCAGTAAGCATTAGTTTGCTCAGTCAATTATGGCCAATTCGTTTTATATTGTTTAATACAGTTAAATAAATAGATAAATGAAAAGCAATTTTTTTTGGATTACCCCCCCCCCCCCCCCCCCCCCCCCCACTGTACCGAAAATAATACCGAACCGTATCTTCAAAACCGAGGTACGTACCGAACCGTGGATTTTGTGTACCGTTACACCCCTAATGTTTCTATAACTCTCTCCCATATAACTCTCTCCCATACCCTTAACACCAACCGCTGAAGTGCCCTTGAGCAAGGCACTAAACCCCCAACTGCTCCAGTGGAGTTGCTCAGTGGCCAACAGTGTCAGACTGTGGTTGTACTGGGGCCTAACAAAATTAATAGTTGGTTTCAGGTTGGTTGTCAGTTTGGCCATGGGTAGGTAGGGAATTTATTTTATTTTATTTTTTTATTTTATTCTTTCCCACGGCGACTATGGATAGGGAATTTCTTTATTTAATTAAAATGTTCACAACAACATGGATGCATGTACTCTGCCAGCATGTTTAATATCCATAATACTAAATGTTTGACTAAGATTTCTATGAAACTTTATTAAAAAAAAAAAAAAAAAAAGTATTTTTTTTTTTATAATTTTTTCTAAAAACTCATAAAATATATTGGGTCGCACCTAAATCGGCAGGGTCGGTCGGCAACCTGAAACCAACTATTAATTTTGTTAGGCCTGGGCAGCTCCCAGGTGTGAATGGAACTCTGTGAATGTGAAGCAGGGCGTAGCTGAAAAAGAGCATCTGTGCTCAGCGAACCTACCCTGGGTAAATAAAGGTTAAAATTAAAAATAAAAAAAATAAACACTGCAAGAACAGGCTGAAGCATAAGTCATTCAAGTAGATGCCGTCCATGGAAGAACAGTGCCCAGGGTAATTCCTTGTACTGTATGAACCAGGGAAACAGTGTGCTGGGGTACCCCAAGTTTGACTCTGGTTTGCTTGACAATTAAGTTTGGGTCACTTCGGTTCCAAGAACAGGCTGAAGCAGCATATTCAAGTAGATGCCGTCCATGGAAGAACAGTGTCCATCAGGGTAATTCCTTGTACTGTATGAACCAGGGAAACAGTGTGTGCTGTGCTGTGCTGGGGTACCCTAAGTTTGACTCTGGTTCGCTTGACAATTAAGTTTGGGTCACTTCGGTTCCAAGAACAGGCTGAAGCAGCATAAGTCATTCAAGTAGATGCCAGGGTAATTCCTTGTACTGTATGAACCAGGGAAACAGTGTGTGCTGTGCTGTGCTGGGGTACCCTAAGTTTGACTCTGGTTCGCTTGACAATTAAGTTTGGGTCACTTCGGTTCCAAGAACAGGCTGAAGCAGCATAAGTCATTCAAGTAGATGCCAGGGTAATTCCTTGTACTGTATGAACCAGGGAAACAGTGTGTGCTGTGCTGTGCTGGGGTACCCTAAGTTTGACTGAATGAATGAATGAATGAATGAATGAATGAATGAAAACTTTATTTAACAGATTGCAGAATGGGTACAATACAGTACGGCTCAATACATACAATTGTTAAGGGGATGCAGACCTGAGAAAGACGTTTGTCTTGTTTCCATCAGGGTCCCCCATTTTCAATTCATATAGACATATATGACATACATGACATACAGATAGTCAGTACTGCTACATCTATACATTTATGACATACCAGATTTGCAAATACAGTACTGTTTGTGATACAGAAGGAGTCAAGAAAAGGGAGTATATACATTTGACGTAGAAACTGTACATTGGAGGAGGTTGGGTGGGGGGGGTTGGGTACATTGGGATATTGACAACCATACTGGGTAATTTACATTGGAGGTGGTTGGGGGGGGGGGGTAGGGCGTTCCACATTGATGTGGCATAATTGCGAAACGTGTTTAGTCCCTTATTTGAGCCGAATCTGGGTTTAACATGATTTGTGGAGCTCCCTCTGGTGTTGTGATCGTGGTATTCACTGACCTTTGGGAAGTATTTTGACATGTACATGGGTACCTTGGTCGTGTAGTGTATCTTGTAGACCAGGCCCATTGCAAGTTGTTGTACTCTGTCGTCTACTCTAAGCCATCCTAGGTTGTCAAAGTGGGCAGGGGTGAGGTGGGTTCTAGGAGTAAGGTCAAGCAGTAGTCTGACCAGTTTGTTTTGAGATGTTTGTAATTTTGTTTTTAGCGCCTTTGAGGTGCTTTGGTACCATGAGGTGCAAGCATAGTCGTAGTACCCCTGAATGAGTGCTCCTGCCAGAGTCTTCAGGGTGTTCTTGTTTACCAGAGAGGAGATCCGGTACAAGAATCGAGTTCGTTGGTTGACTTTTTTTATTACATTGGATGCCATTTTGTCACAGGAGAGATTAGCCTCTAGGATGGAACCCAGGTAGGTAATTTCATCTTTCCTTGTGACAATATTGTCACCCACTGTAACTGAGAAGCCGTCGGTCTTGCTGAGTTTGTTATTTGAACCGAAGAGAATGGACTCTGTTTTGCCCATGTGTAATGATAGTTTGTTATCAGCGAGCCATATGCAGATTCTGCCTAGTTCCGAGCTGAGGGTTTTTTCAACCTGTAACTTGTTCTTGTCAGAGACCAGCAGGGCTGAGTCGTCCGCAAACAGGAACAAGTTGCAGTCACAAGCTGACGACATGTCATTTGCATAAATTAGGAACAGTAGCGGTCCTAGTATGCTTCCTTGTGGAACACCACAGCTCACTGTGAGGGGGGGGGGATAGGGTACCGTTTACCTCCACCATCTGTTCCCTCCCCTCAAGGTAGGATTGCATCCAGCTCACTGATAGACTATCAAAACCAATTGCTTTTAGCTTGTCAATCAGAATGGAGTGATTGACCGTGTCAAAGGCCTTTTGTAGGTCCAGCATGACCATGCCGCAGTATTTGCCTGCGTCCACCTCTTGTTTGATGTGGTCATTCAAATAGAGAAGGCATGTGTCAGTGGAGTGGGATGTTCTGAAGCCAGATTGGAATTCGTAGATTAGATTTTTTTCCGCTAGGTACTTTTCGACCTGTTCGTAGACTATTTTTTCCATGACTTTCGAGATGGAGGTGAGAATAGAAACAGGGCGGTAGTTGCCTGGGTCTAATTTGCTGCCCTTTTTGTGCAGAGGGGTCACCCTCGCAATTTTGAAGTCCTTGGGGACGTGTCCCTGTTTTATGGAGAGGTTTATTATGTGTGTGATGATTGGTGTGATGGCGGCTGCTGAGTCTCTGAGGAATTTGGAGGGGATGTTGTCATGGCCAGTGGCCTTGTTAGGTTGGAGGGCGCTCAGTTTATTGAGTACCTCATCTGTTGTTACCATTTCCAGCTTGAAGTCGTCCTTGCGGACCCCTAGGTTTTTGTAGTAAGCTACTATGTGTTCTACCCCATAAAGCCCTGAGTGGGAGGGTAGTTTGTTTACCAGTGTTGTGGCTATGTTTGTGAAGAAAATGTTTAAGTAATTGGCTACATCCAGCTTGTCTGTGATGAGCGTGTTGTCCGTTTTTATGTTTATGTTTGAGAATCTGGTTTTAAGTTGGTTCGCTTGACAATTAAGTTTGGGTCACTTCGGTTCCAAGAACAGGCTGAAGCAGCATAAGTCATTCAAGTAGATGCCAGGGTAATTCCTTGTACTGTATGAACCAGGGAAACAGTGTGTGCTGTGCTGTGCTGGGGTACCCTAAGTTTGACTCTGGTTCGCTTGACAATTAAGTTTGGGTCACTTCGGTTCCAAGAACAGGCTGAAGCAGCATAAGTCATTCAAGTAGATGCCAGGGTAATTCCTTGTACTGTATGAACCAGGGAAACAGTGTGTGCTGTGCTGTGCTGGGGTACCCTAAGTTTGACTCTGGTTCGCTTGACTTAAGTTTGGGTCACTTTGGTTCCTTGAGATGCCTCCCTCCCGGTCTGGCGCATAACGAAGCCACTTCTTGACAGTTTCGCTGTAGTCCTGGTCGGTCAGCTTGGGGTCAAACTGTCGAGCAGCAGCTGATAGACACAAAAATAAAAAAGGGAGGAAGAGAGGTGGGAGAGATGATAAGAGCACCCGGCCCTCACTTCACACGAGTGCGATTTTTTTTAATCACTCAATTACTCACTCTGTAGGTCTACAGTAACAAGCTACAGTCAGCATCCAGTTAGACTGGACAGGAAAGAGAATTAAGCAATCGCCTAGCCTGACACCATCTAGGCAATACAATGTGTATCCATGCACCTCTAAAGCTCAATTACGTTGTCCATTTCTTATAGGTTGCACTTTCATCACTTTATTCCAACATAACACTTTTTTTTAAAGTTTTTGCAACAGCATAATTATATTCTGAATCACCAGCATCACCAGCATCACCACCTCACTACCTAAACTTAACCTATGAAGTAGTTTGCAGGGGAGGAAGCTCACCAAACATGCAGGCTTGTAGTGTGGTGTGCTTGAATGGCTTCTTGCTTTCTGAACAACGCTTGTCTTTCTTTCCAGCCCAGTTGAACCCACTGGCCAGGGCGTTGGTCATAGCAGTTTTCAACATCAGTCTGATCAGGTTCTCTGAATTGGTGCCTCCTACCAAAGCCAGGCGAGAAATCTAAATCAGAGAGAAGAAAATGAAGGCCCTGCGTTAGAAACAGCATAACGTTTATTTTATGAACACAGAGCAACCAACTTGTTTATACACACACTTTATGCATGCACTGATATTCCAGCCCATGCCAGTCATTAGGTTTAACCACATTAACCCTCCTGTCCATATGTAAACGGTATATTTGAACAATTTCAAAACATTTCATAAATAGCAGATATACAAGCTCTAACACGTTTTGAACTAGAAAGTGCTAAACACATTTTTCCCCTGAACAAGACCACACTGAAACGATCTACATTTGATAAATGAATGCAGTTCAATAAATTACCATCTTTTAACGGACTGATTGCTCCATCAGTAATGATTCTGCCTCATTGAAGTCTTGTTCACTGGCGATTGGCAGCTGGAAGGGGAGCATAGTGGTTGTGGTGGCCACCCCGTGTCTGGTCCCACCAGATATGTTGCCCTCAGCCAACTCGGTCTTGATGAACTGCACATCTCTCGATAGATCCTTCACCACGACATGTAATTCAGCCAGCATTGAATTATTCTTCTGGATGGTAAGGTCTTCAGAAGAAGAGTTAAAATCATTAAGTGAGAAATAAAAATAAGCAGCAAATCACACGAGGAATTACACCATGTCCAATAGACTTGCCTTTCAGAAGCTGCCCGTCATCGCCGGCCATCTGTATACGCTGTGAAACACCAGATTGCCCTGAGCTGTGTCCTGACATCGCTGTAGAAACAAAATCATAGTTATATATTTCACTAGTTTGACTGCATTGGATCAAACTGGTGGTAGTTCCCTCTAAAATGGCATACCATTTTGTGCATGTTGTGAGAGACCAGGGGGACTGTAGTATTGCCCCGAGCTGCATCCCGACATCCCTGTAGAAACAAATCATTATATTTAAAAATACAAAATCTGACTTGTCAGTCAAATTAACATACATGTCATAATCACTAACACCGGTTCCTGACAGGCAGCAAGCGAGCGAACTGGAGACGAAATCGCACACGACACTGTCCTGATATGACGCAGCGCGTGTCCGAGTGTGTGTTACCTGGATTCTCGACCAATAAAAAGTGTTTAGGGGCGGGACTCGGCCGCGTAATCGCTCAACTAGAGACACAGCGAGCGAATATTTGAGGGGTGAACGACATCGCTGCTCAGTTCACTGTCGCTCGCGGCAGGTCAGGATAGTCTGATTGAAACGAATACATTTTAATCACTTTTTCTCGCTCGCTCGCGTCGCTCTATGTCAGGAAGGGGTGTAAGGAGTTGTATCCCCGTCTCTCAAAACACTGTTACTGAAAGAGTACAGTATCATACCACTACTTGCACTTTGTCGATCTTGCAGCTGCTGGACATGTGAGGCCTGCTGCTGCTGGTGATACTGAACAATATCAAATCCTGGCATCTCGGCTGAAACACAGTAGGAAATACACAAAGTTATTAGCAAATGACGCTATTGTAATCCCCCATGTGAGAAAATGTTTGATTTCCATTCAGCTGATTTCACGTGCACTGCCAAATACTACTTTAATAAAAATATCAAAGACAATGCGAGACAATACAGATATTTTAAACATGCCAGAATATTATGTTATGAGATTGCTTGATAACTCACCATTATGTTGAGTTAGCGATTGCCGGTAGTTGCTAGTAACCAGATCTACAAAGGGGAAATGTAAAATAAGTTGCGACTCAAACATGGTGGAAATTGTGCTCAATATAAAAGCATTATGTACAACTACACATTTTTATTGTGACATTGCTTGCAAGTTGTGAAGGCTTTGAATTTTTGTAGTGGGCTGGCATGCACATTGTAAACATGTATTCTGTTGCATGCATGATGCCAGCGACCTGCCAGCCATCTCCTCACAAGAACACAGATATGGGTTCACTTACTGTTATTTGGATCAGGAGTCTGCAACAAATCTAAATAGCTGTAGATCATGCCACCATCCAAATAATCTAAAAAAGGTAAGCCAGGGTGAGAATTGAAGATGCTACAAATCATGTTTAAACAGTCATCTAGTTGGCATTTTAACATGCATAGCAACATACCATTCATTGTAGGGTCTTGGCCAACAACTGGAGGGTTGACGGATCTTAGCGCCTTACGAGACCGGCTCGATTTTGGAGTCTGTCCTACAACATATTTTAGTTGGCATGTTATTCACAATGTATATATTTTGGACCAACTATAGAATAACTGCAAGAAATGCAGAAGTCCAATCAAATTAAAATGCTCAATTTGTCGCTACATGGTCAGACTAATTTGTTTAACTGTTTATTATTATTATTATTATTATTATTAACTGTAGCCATTTCCAAAGTGCCTATATAAAATAAATGCATTGCATCAATACCTGGGAAACCCACATCAGGTGCTTTGGCAAAACGTTTTCTTTTGGCGTCGCCACTCGAGTCAGAGTCCGAGTGCACATACTGCTGATTTGGCCTAAAAAAAAGTATATATATACACACATATAAATAAATTTAGTTATGATACTACGTTTATTAGTCAAGGCTAAAGTCTGAATACATAGGCCCTCAGGCCACTGTGTGTTATCCTTTTAGCACTACTTGCAACTACAACAGCAGTGCCATTATTTACAACACCCTAGGGAGAGTTGTCCCTTTAACAAAGTGAACACTGTACCTGGATCTTCTTTTCTGGCGGAGATCTCCTTCGTCCTCAGATTCAATTTCAGAGGTTGGACACATAGTTGAGGTGTACTTGGTCTCTCGTTTTTTGGCTTCATCATGGGTCTCTGGAAAGAGCAGAGAGAAAATGACAATTAACATATCTGCAGTCCAGTGTTTAACGAAAAAATATATGTACCTCTTATCATATGTGCATCGTCACAATTTGCGTCCTCACTTTTTGTGTATGTGTTGCACGAAATACTCACCACACGTAGTAAGCTCACGTACATCCTTATAGGTGATCCATTTATCATCTGGTTGCAGTCCATCTCGAAGGGCTTTTGTGAGCTTTATGTGTTTAGGGGGCCATAACACAGTCTGGTCTTTAGCATTAAACCAGCTCCCTAGAACTACTGCTGTCCCACCATTTGGGAACTGTACAACTGACCACAGCACCACCTCACCATTCATCTTCAAAGGGCTGAAATGAGAATTTACGGTACTCATAATGATCTCTCCTTACAAGCCATTCCCATACCGTCCTAAACTAATATAATCCAGACTTATTTCTGTCTGTAGTCGTCGGTGTAGGTTATCCAGTGTACATATCCACACGGTCCTTGTCTAGGGCTCCTCGGGTGAAAGCGCCAGGGTAAGCAGCCCAGCCTGGATAAGCACACTAGCTGGTACGAGGAAACGTTGGTAATGCTGGTCACTGTAGAACGGTAGCCGCACGATACACTATACATAATAGACTAATAATAATAGAATAGGTCGAACTCAACGATACAGCTTTAAACTCTGACACTTCAGCTATCAATTTGCACGCGGTCTCAAGGCTCTATTTTGGGGCAAAACGGGCACACTTCACAGCACGTTGTATCGTGGTGAAGGCTTCAACTTATTGGGGTAACTAACTGCTGTATCCACCTGAAACGTATTCATACGTAAGGTGAATAATCTATAGTACCAGCCTTATTTCTGTCTGTAGTCGTCGGTGTAGGTTATCCAGTGTACATATCCACACGGTCCTCGTCTAGGGCTCCTCGGGTGAAAGCGCCAGGGTAAGCAGCCCAGCCTGGATAAGCACACTAGCTGGTACGAGGAAACGTTGGTAATGCTGGTCACTGTAGAACGGTAGCCGCACGATACACTATACATAATAGACTAATAATAATAGAATAGGTCGAACTCAACGATACAGCTTTAAACTCTGACACTTCAGCTATCAATTTGCACGCGGTCTCAAGGCTCTATTTTGGGGCAAAACGGGCACACTTCACAGCACGTTGTATCGTGGTGAAGGCTTCAACTTATTGGGGTAACTAACTGCTGTATCCACCTGAAACGTATTTATACGTAAGGTGAATAATCTATAGTACCAGCCTTATTTCTGTCTGTAGTCGTCGGTGTAGGTTATCCAGTGTACATATCCACACGGTCCTCGTCTAGGGCTCCTCGGGTGAAAGCGCCAGGGTAAGCAGCCCAGCCTGGATAAGCACACTAGCTGGTACGAGGAAACGTTGGTAATGCTGGTCACTGTAGAACGGTAGCCGCACGATACACTATACATAATAGACTAATAATAATAGAATAGGTCGAACTCAACGATACAGCTTTAAACTCTGACACTTCAGCTATCAATTTTCACGCGGTCTCAAGGCTCTATTTTGGGGCAAAACGGGCACACTTCACAGCACGTGATATCGTGGTGAAGGCTTCAACTTATTGGGGTAACTAACTGCTGTATCCACCTGAAACGTATTTATACGTAAGGTGAATAATCTATAGTACCAGCCTTATTTCTGTCTGTAGTCGTCGGTGTAGGTTATCCAGTGTACATATCCACACGGTCCTCGTCTAGGGCTCCTCGGGTGAAAGCGCCAGGGTAAGCAGCCCAGCCTGGATAAGCACACTAGCTGGTACGAGGAAACGTTGGTAATGCTGGTCACTGTAGAACGGTAGCCGCACGATACACTATACATAATAGACTAATAATAATAGAATAGGTCGAACTCAACGATACAGCTTTAAACTCTGACACTTCAGCTATCAATTTGCACGCGGTCTCAAGGCTCTATTTTGGGGCAAAACGGGCACACTTCACAGCACGTTGTATCGTGGTGAAGGCTTCAACTTATTGGGGTAACTAACTGCTGTATCCACCTGAAACGTATTTATACGTAAGGTGAATAATCTATAGTACCAGCCTTATTTCTGTCTGTAGTCGTCGGTGTAGGTTATCCAGTGTACATATCCACACGGTCCTCGTCTAGGGCTCCTCGGGTGAAAGCGTCAGGGTAAGCAGCCCAGCCTGGATAAGCACACTAGCTGGTACGAGGAAACGTTGGTAATGCTGGTCACTGTAGAACGGTAGCCGCACGATACACTATACATAATAGACTAATAATAATAGAATAGGTCGAACTCAACGATACAGCTTTAAACTCTGACACTTCAGCTATCAATTTGCACGCGGTCTCAAGGCTCTATTTTGGGGCAAAACGGGCACACTTCACAGCACGTTGTATCGTGGTGAAGGCTTCAACTTATTGGGGTAACTAACTGCTGTATCCACCTGAAACGTATTTATACATAAGGTGAATAATCTATAGTACCAGCCTTATTTCTGTCTGTAGTCATCGGTGTAGGTTATCCAGTGTACATATCCACACGGTCCTCGTCTAGGGCTCCTCGGGTGAAAGCGCCTGGGTAAGCAGCCCAGCCTGGATAAGCACACTAGCTGGTACGAGGAAACGTTGGTAATTAGTCCGCACACATTGCATTTTTTAAGCATTTAAAGGAAAACTCCAACATTTTGTGAAATTAGCTTATTTGACATCTTCCCTGGAGTTATAAGAAGATACATACCTTTTTCGTCTCTCTGCATGCATTGGGCTTAGGGAACGCCTGGACAGTTAGCCTAGCTTAACTTCATCACTGGAAGTGGGGCAGACATCTAACCTAGTTCACTACAGTCAGGAAATATACTCCAAATACAATCAAAATACAACTCCCAAACGTTCCCGTAAACATGTTGTGACCTGTGTATTTACCACGTCTCCCAGTCACACAAGTCACACAAGTCTCCAAGTCACACAAGTCTCCCAGTCACAAAAGTCTCCAAGTCACATGAGTCACACAAGTCTCCAAGTCACACAAGTCACACAAGTCCAAGTCTCCAAGTCACACAAGTCACACAAGTCACACAAGTCACACAAGTCCAAGTCACACAAGTCTCCAAGTCACACAAGTCACACAAGTCTCCAAGTCACACAAGTCTCCAAGTCACACAAGTCTCCAAGTCACACAAGTCACACAAGTCACACAAGTCACACAAGTCCAAGTCACACAAGTCACACAAGTCTCCAAGTCACACAAGTCTCCAAGTCACACAAGTCTCCAAGTCACACAAGTCACACAAGTCACACAAGTCACACAAGTCACACAAGTCCAAGTCACACAAGTCACACAAGTCCAAGTCTCCAAGTCACACGAGTCACACAAGTCTCCAAGTCACACAAGTCACACAAGTCACACAAGTCACACAAGTCCAAGTCACACAAGTCACACAAGTCTCCAAGTCACACAAGTCTCCAAGTCACACAAGTCACACAAGTCACACAAGTCACACAAGTCCAAGTCACACAAGTCACACAAGTCTCCAAGTCACACAAGTCACACAAGTCTCCAAGTCACACAAGTCTCCAAGTCACACAAGTCACACAAGTCACACAAGTCACACAAGTCCAAGTCACACAAGTCACACAAGTCTCCAAGTCACACAAGTCACACAAGTCTCCAAGTCACACAAGTCTCCAAGTCACACAAGTCACACAAGTCACACAAGTCCAAGTCACACAAGTCACACAAGTCTCCAAGTCACACAAGTCACACAAGTCTCCAAGTCACAAAAGTCTCCCAGTCACACGAGACTCATGTGACTGGGAGACTCGTGTGACTTGTGTGACTGGGAGACGGGGTAAACACACAGGTCACAACATGTTTACAGGAACGTTTGGGAGTTGTATTTGGAGTATATTTCCTGACTGTAGTGAACTAGGCTAGATGTCTGCCCCACTTCCAGTGATGAAGTTAAGCTAGGCTAACGGTCCAGGCGTTCCCTAAGCCCAAAGCATGCAGAGAGACGAAAAAGGTATGCATCTTCTTGTCCAACTCCAGGGAAGATGTTAAATAAGCTAATTTCACAAAATGTTGGAGTTTTCCTTTAAGCGTTTCAATTGGCCAGCCAAACATGTTATCTGTGTACATGTAATATTGTACTAATTGTGTATTTATTAATGAGGTAAGTTATGCCCCGAAATCCGACTTTAGAGTCAGTGTGTCAATATAGTTACTGCACTTTAGCTTTGTAGGGCAGTATGGTTATGCTGTTAAATTAAGTAGTGGTATTGCAATGGCACCATCTCCGTCTGGAGAGAGAAGACATTTGCGCTTGATATAGCGAAGTTTACCTATCCCTATATCTTCTTGCAAGCCACTGACCTTGTATGTACCAATGTATGATGATTCACAGGGATACATGTAGTATGGCTGTTTGTGTCTGTACTTTCTGTAAATTATATATACCTCTTCCTCTGATTTAAGAATATTCTCTACTAATGCAAATCCATCTCCAACCTCAATACAATTGTCTCCTTTCTTTGTGGACAAAGTAAACCGATGAGTGGAGACCTTCCTGTACTGTTGTGAAGAAGTAAACTGTGGGGGGACAGGCCCATCAGTGTGAATATTACGCAAAATTGGATCATCTGTGGGACATGGGGATCCAACATGTGGAATTTCAGACAACCTTTTCACTACCTGTTGTAGAGGCTGATGTGGCTTGCGTAGAAGATGCTTAATTTGTCCAAGATAGTTCTCAAAAGGGAATCCTGAGATATTATCTAGAGTGCCAAACTTCCTGTATTCCTCAGCCAAATGAATAAGCTGGTGTACATTGTACACAATTTCACCTCTTCCATACACTGTCCCAAAGTGTTCAACAAAAGAAACCATCAACTTGTGCGCAAAGGCCAACATTTCCTCAGAAATACTAGGGGACAGCAACAAGTACATTCCAACAGAAAACAACATGAAGTTGTCATACAGCTCACTGGGGAGGGAATCCTTCAAAACAACAGGACCCCAATACAACATGAAGGATCGCAACTCAGTAGCTTTCCAGCGATCTAACTCTGACAGTTCCCTTGGTTTACGGTTAAATTCACAAGGCATGTAGGGACGTAGCTTTAGCAGTTTACCTGAAATGGCTTGTACAGTTTTGGAAGGGACCCTTGTTGCCAAATTCTTCCCCTTTAACCATATATTAAGCAGTTTCCTTGTAACTCCGAGACAACAGAGATGCATGTAATCAGTTGGAAACATAGAAACCATCTTAACTAAACCTGTTAAAGGGCTCGTCCCATTGTGATGTGCCTCATCAACCATGTCTGAGAAACTGGAGTCTGTCCTAAGTCTGACTTTTGTTTCAGGATATGTCATTTTATTTCTCCATACACCCTCCTGAAAACACTTGTCACAACCAGAATAGCCATTAAATGCCTTGGTCTGCTTAATATAAGCTCTAGCCGGGGCATCACAAATGAAAGAAGAAATCTGTACATCAAATTGCTTGTCATTATAAATAATGCCATTAGACAGTACATTCTGAAGATCTTTGACAAACTGCTCTAGGTACTCAAAAACACTCTTTGGCTTGCTTAGACCACAAAAAATGCCAACAACAAATGGGGACTTTGTGTAGTCACATTTGAGACTTCCAAGTATGGGCCAAAACTGAAGTTTAGAACTTTTGAATAAAGGTAAACCATCTATATTAAACTGTAAATTAAGAGTTGTCAGAGTTGCCGGTAAAATCAAACATGCCAACCGTGAAAGCACCCCTTTGACTAAACCAAAATGATAGTATTCTCCCCCTTCAATCTTAGTGGTAGGCACATGTTTTTGTGTTCCTAGCAATGTTCTTCCATCTTTAGGAAGGGTGGGGTGAAACATCTTCAAAAAGGACAGCAAAGATGATAGTGCAACCAGAGAGACTGAATAGGATGTTGCCCAATATTTTAAACTTGTCATGAGGAAATCTTCATTATGCTCATCACTGTCAAAGACATGTTCAGGTTCAATTTCGTCATCCCCAGCTATACTTTCAAAATGTGCATTTGACTCACCTGGTGAGTCAATATTTTCACTTTGATCACTGATAGTTAGTGGTCTGTTTAGTGGCAAGTCTGAAGTTGATAAATCTAGTGGCAAGTCTGATCTAGTTGTTAAATCTAGTGGCAAGTCTGTCTTTGGTAAATCGAGCAGGCACTCAGTATAGGCTGTGACAGGATCTGTATTCTCTAAAGAGTGATGGTTTGTCCTTGAATTAGCAGCAACAATTAACTTATAATCAGTGTGGATAGCCTGCTCTGTCTCTCTCACTAATTTGTTGACTCTACGTCTTTTAGCCCGAGAATAAGATGACATAGTGATGAGGTGCTGTAGTCAATGTAATGGTACATACATTGTGCTATTTACTTGGCTAGAACAGGTCTTTGCTTCAATTGCTGCAACGTGCGGCTTCTTGAAACTGGTACGTGATTCTGGAAAAAGAAAGAAAAAAGAGAGGAGGGTCGACATTAATGTGCTGCATTGCAATGTGCAGGGTGAAACGCTTGCATAATTCTACATTTTGATCAATATCAAGAGAGTCCATTATTATATTATTGTTATATTGTTCATTAGAAAATACCATGCATATAACCAAACGTCTAACTATATAGTCAATGTAATGGTACATAAATTGTGGTATTTACTTGGCTAGAACAATTAAGTCTCAAACAGCCTACAAACTACCTGGCGTTCTATCGCCATGCTCTAAGACAAACTCTAACCTTAACCAACTTAGAAAGAGTGCAAGGGGAGATGAAGCATATAGCGATATAAACATAGTCATAGCATCAAATTAGTATTTAGATAAGCCACAGAAAAAAATCACGTTATAAAAATAAGCAGTTTCTAAGAAAAAACGATTTGTTATGTGAAGCGCTTTATCAACATGGGCGCCGCCATTTTGTTTGGTGACATCACCGTCGCGGTGTATTTAGCTAGCTGGCTACCTAGCCGCAGCCGGGATTCAAAGCCAACTAACCGGCTAACCCAGCTCGCTAAATACTGCATGTAGCTAGCAGAACTGTAAAATTAGTTTGAACAGCCATACAAAAAGAAACACGCGGTCCCGTTGTTGTCTGGTAGGCAACGTTGCATTTACGGATCCACGTGTTTACTAGGCCAGCTAGCGCGTGCTTCCTTGACTACTTCCTGTTCACCCAATAAGCATGCTTTTGATTGGCTGAGTCGCACAACGTCATTCAGTAACAACGCACGCAATTGGACCACGCAATTTCTAATCGTTGGCGCTTTAATATTAACATTGAAATAACTTAAACAACCGTAATATTAACATCGAAATAACTTAAACAACCGTACGATTCCACTTGCACACTCTCCAGAGTTATATTAAGCACACGCTACGAATATTCATGAATATTTATCTTAGTTGACGTATATATATATTTACCTACCAAACTGCAGCATATCACATGCACAACGCCGTCAAGATCCACTGGTGCACACTCACAATAACGTTATTTTTCACAGAACACAGTTAAGATAAAAGTAATATAGCCAAAACTTACTGTAAAGCACTCAGTAGAATCAAATCCGGGGGGAACCAGACGTGCTGTTCTGAACAGCAGTTCACATTGAGAGATCGAGTGCTCAGCTGCATGCTGGGACGTACGTCTGTTTAAATTGGGGGGGGGGAATTCGGGCCAACGTAATGACGACAAACAGCATACGTTGAACAGCATCCGTTGATTCAACATTTATTAGATATTGGCATTTCAATCATTAAAATGCAACCACAAAACAATATTGATTCAATGATATGTTTTCAACATTAGTCAATTGCTTTAGCGGTTAATGGGTGATTCAACATCAATCGTCGACCTTAACCAAAAATCAAGCATTGTGACCATAAATCAACATTGAATTAACACCTTTTGCTATCTGGGTACACACTATTACACTATTACACACTATTACACAAAATGTGCTCATTTTAGTTTTTCATTTTAGGTATTTCGTGGTACTTTGTGGTATATTTCCAGGCACTTTGGGGTATTTTGGGATATGTTGGGGTACTTTGGGGTATTTTGGGGTACTGTGGGGTATTTTGGGGTATACTTTGGGGTACTTTGGGGGTATTTTGGGGTACTTTGGGGTATTTTATGGTATTTTGGGGTATACTTTGGGGTATTTTGGGGTATTTTAGGGTACTTTGGGGTATTTTGGGGTACTTTGGTGTATTTTCTGGTACTTTGGGGTATACTTTGGGGTATTTTGGGGTACTTTGGGGTATTTTGGGGTATTTTCTGCTATTTTCTGGTACTTTGGTGTATACTTTGGGGTATTTTAGGGTATTTTGGGTTATTTTGGGGTATTTTCTGGTATTTTCTGGTACTTTGGGGTATACTTTGGGGTATTTTATGGTATTTCGGGGTATTTTGGGGTATTTTATGGTATTTTCTGGTACTTTGGGGTATACTTTGGGGTATTATGGGGTATTTTCTGGTACTTTGGGGTGATTAGTAGGACCCATCTTTGACAGTGAATAACACCATGCTAATAATGACCAAACATTAAAAACCTTCTTGAGATCATGTGTACAAACAATCTAAGGAAATTAATAAAGGGAAGATGATTAAACAGAAGGTTCTGTAGATACAGTACTGAATTCTCCCATCCGGACCAATGCATTTTGAAATATTATTATAGAATATAGAATAGGAGGCTTATAAATTACCTTATTATAGCCAATTCGCACATTTATATATATATATACATATATTATCTTTCAAATGCCCGAGTTCAATTTGGATTTAGTATCAGAGAACAGATAATGAAATCTACTGTAATGTACAGTAGCTTTTTTATTTTATTATTAGGGTGGCACCATTTTGGAACTATTTTCAAATCTAATTGTTGCTGAATGCTAACAATAGGGAAGAGAAACTAACTGCATTTTCAAATTTGTCAAAAACGTTACCTTTTGTGGCTTATCCCAAATAATAACAGTTATTGATATAATTCATATAGAACTCTGAACCTTGAACCCCTATAGAATCTTCCAGGAAGTGTAGTTATATATCGTACTTGGCTTATCGCGTCCCGCTCTTAAGCTTATCGAGATATACCTCATCTCATGTACCTATTGTACTCCATCACGAATAAAAACCAGTACACCCACACCTGCCGGGTCCCACCTCTATGGAGGCATAGCCTATAAGACAGTAGGCATGGTCACCAATACACTCTTCCTCTATTTTCGTTTCCATCATAGCGGATGCAGTGCACCTTATGTTAACTAGTTGTTATGAAAAGATTAGAGAAATTACATAATGTTGAAAGCTTTCTGGAGGATTGCTTACCCCTGGCATCTTCGAGGCATGTTTCAGCGACACGACGGGCCTGTGTTGATGTTTCCTCGTCTGACGGCAGCAGACCAAGGGGCAGCGTACAAGGTTTGGCTATCGAGCCGGCTTGTACATTTTACATTTACATTTAGTCATTTAGCTGACGCTTTTATCCAAAGCGACTTACAAGTTCTGTACGACAAGCCATCAGGAAGAGCACAACTCTATCAGCTGAGTAACAATGTTCATCAAAGTGTTGAGTGCTACAGTGGAAAGGAAGGCCCTGTGTCATCAGGCATCAATGTTGGTATTGGTAATGCTGTGGAGTATGTTTCGGCGCCAGGGCCGGGGTGGCTTGGTGAACGTTCCACTGCAGTGGACGTTTTCCTGGCAATCCTGGAGCACGCTGCTAACGCTAATGCTACTAATGCTACTACTGCTAATGCTAATGTTGACGCTGAAATGGGTCGTTGTTCTAATGATCCCCGCCGCGGGACAATTCCGCTTTTCCCTCCTCTTGCCCGCTTCATTGATGAAGGTCAGTCGGTTGCTAATGTGGGGGGTTTCGCTGAGTCCTATTTACCTTTTTTACGGGTAAACGGGCTAACAACTGGGTGCAGGCCGGGTGTACCGTGGCTACGTAGCCAGGTAGCTTTGTTCCTGTGCCCCGGCGGGGATGAACGATGTCCCACCCGGCTGATGCTTGAGAGCGCATCGGCTCGGAGGGTGGCGGTATGGACGGATGAGTGTTATACTGCTGCAGGATGGTATTTAGCGGCGGCCAGTGTTATGGCTCAGCTGGCTAGTTTCCTATCCACATTGGCGTCGGGTAGTATGACTATGGGTCCAGCCGACATTGTAAACATGTTGCATGTTTGTGGTGTTATAGAGATCTTGACTCAGTCGCAAGCTATAACTGCGGGGAGGATTAGGATGCTATCAACGTTTGTTGTTAGGCATGTTTGGTTGGAGCAATCTCCTCTTGGGGAAGAGGATAGGTTTTCTCTCCTCACGACTCCTTTTTCCACAGAAAGTCTTTTTGGTCATTCTGTGGAGGCGCAGGCGGTTGTTGATCTGGGTCCTACACCGCCTCACGCTGTGCAGCCAGAGGTGGGAGCACGGTCTCGTCAATGACTGTGGCAAGATCCTCGACAGGCGGCCATGTTTCCCCATGTCTCGGGGCGGTCCTCGTCGCGACGGGTGGGAACTCCGCCCCGACATAGTCAGACAGATCTGGGATCGGTTCGGGGAGGCCTCGGTAGATCTGTTTGCGAGCCGACACTCTCACAAGTGCCCCTTGTGGTTCTCGGTCAGTCGAGCAGATCATCCCCCCTTGGGAGTGGATGCCTTCTCGGCCTTTCCATGGCCGTCCGGTCTTCTGTACGCCTTTCCTCCTGTACAGCTGTTGGGTCAGCTGTTGGAGCGGATACGGAGGGAGAGCAGGACGGTGATCCTGGTCGCACCGGACCGGGGCACAGCAGTGTGGTTCCCGGTCTTGATCCAGCTTCTGGTCGCTCCTCCTTGGGTTATTCCTTGGTCGGCGACGGCCCTCTCACAGCACAACAGGTCACTGTTCCAGTACCCGATGTTGGGCCAACGCCTGTTGGTGTGGCTGGTGGGAGGGTGAGTCTGGAGAGGATGGACCCTTCTGTGGTTGATGCCATCCGGAATGCACATGCTCCCTCCACTGTCGCGATTTACGCGGGCAGATGGCGTATGTTCCAAGAGTGGTGTAAGGCGGGGGGCTGGGACCCAGTCTCTTGCCCCCTGGATGCTGTCCTGAGTTATCTCCAGTCTCTCCTTGGTAGACTGTCGGCTTCGACGGTGAGGGTATATGTGGCGGCTATATCCTCCTATCATGAGCGGTTTGAGAGGACTGTCTTGTTCAGCCACCCTCTTGTGAAGCGTTTCCTGCTTGGCGCTCGACGCGTTAAGCCGGTGGCTCCGACTTGGGATCTTCAATTGGTCCTCGGTCGGTTGTCCTTGGCCCCGTTTGAGCGGCTCGAGCAGGCGCTGTTGGGACAGCTGTCCTTCAAGACCGCGTTCCTGCTGGCTGTCACCTCCGCTAAACGCGTGAGTGAGCTCTGTGCTCTTTCGGTACGTCCAGAGTGCCTGTCTTTTCGGGCCGATTGCGGTGCCACTCTGCGACCTAATCCTGCTTTCATGCCTAAGAATATCCGGAGTTCCTTCCGCACCCCTGGGATATTGTGGTTCAGGCGTTTCGTCCTCCTCCTCACACTAGTGAGTTAGATGCGGGCCTTCACCTGTCATGTCCGGTCCGTGCTTTGGGAATTTACCTCAGCCGTACTCAGGACTTCAGGGTTACCGACCAGCTTTTTGTCTGTCACGGTGGTTCTCGTGCCGGTAAGGCACTGTCGAAACAGCGCCTGTCCTGTTGGTTGTGCGAGGGCATTGCCCTCTGCTACACGTTGGCTGGGCAGGATCCCCCTGGGGGCGTCAGGGCGCACTCCACTCGTGGGGTGGCTGCCTCTGCCGCTCTCCTGGGTGGGGCTTCGGTGGATGACATCTGTGCTGCAGCTTCATGGTCCTCCCCGGGCCCCTTTGTAAGGTTTTACCTCATGGACATGACCGGGGTTCTGTCTCCCAGGTGGTTCTGGGGTCTGTGGCCTTTCCTGCTTCCGGTCCTTTGGTCGGGTAGCAGGAGTGTGTGGGTATGGGCCACAGTGTGTTGAGTCACACGTGGTTCCGCCTGTGCTGTGTGTTCAAGGGGTTCTAGTTCCTCCTTGCTCGCACTCCGGTGGAGTTGACTGCGCCCCCCCTTTGTTAGGAAGGATGGGGTGACAGGACTCCCCAAACCCCTTGATGTGGGCTTACGGGTCCTCATGGGGTACATTGGTCGGACCTCGCGTCCGCTCTTACCCATATCTCGATAAGCTTAAGAGCGGGACGCGATAAGCCAAGTACGATATATAACGATATATTCAGCAGCTGTCTATTGGAATAGTCTGCCCAGTGAACTGAAAACCATAGACAGTGCCGTTAGATTCAAGTCCAGCCTGAAGACATGGCTCAAAAGGGACTATACCTAGACACTTAGCTTAAGGCACCCTTGCATGTTGTATGAGTCTGTATGTATATAAATGTTAAATGGTTTATGTGATGTGTTGTGATGTCACGTTTTGTATGATGCATGTGTAAGCATCACATTCCCCCATCCCCCTACAAGGACCACAATGGAAATAAGCTCTGAGCTTTTTTGTGTTACATCCTTGGCAGTATATCCTGACTGTGCTCTTCTGTCACATGTTTATTTTTTATATTGTCAAATAAAGTCATTCATTCATTCATTCAACGATAGGTTATGTATATAACCTAGTTATATGAGTACTGGCTGAGCGTCCTGCTCTTAAGCGGCCCTGAGTCCCCTTGAGGGATCTTTACTGGAAACGAGATTTTGGCGAGGAAGAGTGTATTGGTGACCATGCCTACTGTCTTATAGGCTACGCCTCCATAGAGGCGGGACCCAGCAGGTGTGGGTGTACTGGTTTTTATTCGTGATGGAGTACAATAGGTACATGAGATGAGGTATATCTCGATAAGCTTAAGAGCGGGACGCTCAGCCAGTACTCATATAACTAGGTTATATACACAAAAAGACTACAATTCCCATGGTTAAAAAATATCCAAAATGGTCACCCTCGTGACTAGACTTGTCCAAATCGAAAAGTTAAATCTATCTAATGACACTTTTAACCTATTGATAAACTAACGTATTGATGATAATATACATTCTACATGCTGTTGTGACATGTTAGTGATGTTAATGCTTAAATACGTTTAAATAAATAAATATTGATTTATCACCAGATGTCATTTCGGGACCGGTACCGGTCCCGTCGGGTGGAACAGGTTAACCAAAAACATTCAGGGGGGGGAGGAAGGAAGAGTAGGGCATAGTCTAATGTCCTACCTGACCCCCGGAAGGCAGGATGAATGGCCGCAACAAATGGCTGGTCCACCATGTTGACGAGGCCTCTTGCTGGCGGGGCCAGAAGTGGCAATGACTGGAGCCTCGGTCCGGCGTTTCGCCCACATCCTGCCACCGGCCATGGTGCAGGCCGACGACATCTTCTGCCAGAGATGACGCCGAGTCAGAGTGTTCAGGGTCCGCTACTTCCCCACGGCTAACGCCAACTGTTAGCACAAGCTAACAGCTAACTCCAGGGTGACGGTTAGCCCCAAGCTAACAGCTAGCCTTTCATAGGCCCACCGTCGGCTCCGACCAACGGCCAGCTGCCGGCTAACAGCTAGCTCTAACCGGCCTACCGATAGCTACAGGCTAACACAGCAGCAAGCTAACGGTTTAGCACTCACGGGCCCACTGTATTTGACTTGATTCAACAACAAAGCAGTCGGGGCAAGCCGAAAATGGTCGAAAGTGTGGTATTTGAAGTTTGGATTTTTTTTCACAACTGAGGTAGGTACAGTAGATACAATTTTTAGAGACTAAAGTACAGAAAAAAGGTACCGTTGGGTACCGGTATCGATTCACAGGTACCGGTACCGTATCGGTTCAAATGTGAACGGTACCCATCCCTACTGAACACACAACTGCAGGGCAAGGGCATTTTTGCTCATGAAATGCATAGCCATGTGAAAGCCTTCATGACAAAGTTGCAATTAATTTCAAGGCAACTAGGCAGCAACAATCTCAAACACATGAAAACCCTGAAAGAAGTCAAACCATCAGCTGATCACCGGCACAGGTACTCATCCATGTTGGGAGCACTGCATGATGAATTTTCAAGGCGTTTTCAAGATTTCAAAAAGGTTGAGGAAGAAATGCAGCTGGTTTCCTCTCCCTTTACCTGCAGTGTTGATAGTTGTTCAGCTTGAACTCATTGACCTGCAGTCTGATTCACTACTGAAAGAGCACTTTAAGTCAGCATCACTGCTAGAGTTCTACTCTGCTCTCAAGGAGGAGAACTTTCCAAACATGAGGAGACATGCTCAGAAGATGTTGGTTCTCTTTGGATCCACCTACATTATGTGAACAGTCATGATGTTTACCGGGTCCAGGTACAGATCCTCTCTCACTGATGAACATCTGGCAGCTGTGCTTCGCATCTCCACCTGAGACATGCAACCTGACTTTGATGGACTTGTTAAAGCTCAACAGAGACTGGATTTCTCACACTGAATGAAAAAAAAAGAACTGAAGAACACTAAAATGTGGAAATATAACAAGTGAAATGGGACACTTGATATTTTTTTTTCTTTTTTTTGCACAATTCTGAAAACATTAAATGTTTAACACTTTGATCGCCGGGGTTAAATTCATAATTTACCATCCCTCGCCAGCCCTATTTAACATGGAGCAGTTCCCTTCTTTGCAGGGCTATAACTTTTTAAATTGTATTGCTCAATTGACATTACTATGGCCCATTCAACGTCCAAGATCTATTGTTCAGGGTGTAGCAACGTTATACTTTTTCATTCACATATTCATACTAAAATACGGTCTAAAGTATAAGTATGTTTTTATCGTTTTCTGCAGCTTTCTCCAGAACTTGATTTATAGCCCCAAATGCATTATATTGATGATCAAATACAGTTTGGTAGGAATCTGTGCGAGATAAAAAAATGTCAACTGGACGTGGTTCTAGGAGTTACTACGTATGATCTGATGTTGACCGGATGGGCGGGGGGTCGTTTATAATTCCGTGGGCAACGTTATATCATTCATCTAGTGTGGGTGATATGATCATCAGAGCAGTTAGTATCGAAGAAATAAAAAAATAACGCTGAAACTCACCGTAGCTTCCTCTCGCCGTTGGGAGATGAGCGTGGAACAGAATTTTTTCTATTATGGGATGTCGAAATATCCGATCCATTTCCAGGTTGTATAATAGTATATACGTCCAAATCATGTTGTTTATCGAGTTATTGGTAACGGATCACTATCCGTTGTGATCAGCTCGAGTCCTGGGACTATTACCGAGTGATCGGACCCAATTGAAATGAGCACCAGCTTCCACTTCCTGTTTCTCCCCTGGGCGATCCGCCGATCGGCCACCAGCTGGCGCTCTTGAACCGTTGTAGAGTTGAGAGGGACTCAACAGTACATCTCATGTCTCCGGGAGAGAAATATGATTTCGATCACAGATTTTTGAAATATTGATATCAAAGACGCTGTCCAGCGTCTTCGGCAGAATGAGCATGGCGGGGAAAGACGTGTTTCAGCGTCAACGGCGATTAAAGTGTTAATATAGGCATGTAAAGTAAAAAAGGCTACAAAACTGGGACACTTTTCTTTACACAGTTCAGTGACATGTCTTGTTTATTTTTGCTATAAGATGATGTGATGTCTTTAGAAAGCTAAGAAAATCCTTGTTTCAATAGTATATGAAACTCAAAATGCCCTTTGTTATTAATGTTTCACATTTTGTTTATCATTTTGGAAATAAATTCTATTTGAATAAATTATATTTTTGAAAGCTAACCTCACCTTTTAATTGCCAAATAATAACACACACTCTTACCAGGGGTCAACACAATGCCATTTACTGCTTTTTATATAGAAATAAAATGTATATTATGCATAATTGAGTTTGGAATTTTGGCCCGGCCCTCCAACATATTTTCAGTTGCTCATTCGGCCCCCTGGGAAAAATAATTGCCCACCCCTGTTCTAGACTCTCCGGTGGTGATGACATTATCCTTTCTTTCTCCCGTAAATTAGTGAGGGAGGGAGAAACAAAAGAAAATGCCAACACAGCTCCTATAACTAAACTAACTACTTTAACACTAAACTTAAGCTGTGCTTTACACAGGCTTCGGTGGTGAAAGTAGGGAAGGAGCTGATAGTATGGCCATGACCCCGCTTATATAGGAGCGGATGTGGAGTGGTCAGGCAGATGGGGGCGTACATGTGGGTGAAAGTTTTCATGATAGTATATGATTAAAGGGACAGTTCCAATAGAGCAAAGCGTAAGCTATATACGAAATATAACCTGAGCAGGGACAATAGACCTCTCATGTGAGGTCAGATAACCTGAGTAGGGACAATTGACCTTGCATGTGAGGTCTGATAACCTGAGCAAGAGAAATAGACCTCGCATGTGAGGTCTGATAACCTGAGCAAGAGAAATAGACCTCTCATGGTAGGTCAGATAACCTGAGCAAGAGAAATAGACCTCGCATGTGAGGTCTGATAACCTGAGCAAGAGAAATAGACCTCTCATGGTGGGTCAGATAATCTGAGCAAGAGAAATAGACCTCGCATGTGAGGTCAGATAACCTGAGCAAGAGAAATAGACCTCGCATGTGAGGTCAGATAACCTGAGCAAGATAAATAGACCTTTCATGGGAGGTCAGATAATCTGAGCAAGATAAATAGACCTCTCATGGGAGGTCAGATAATCTGAGCAAGAGAAATAGACCTTGCATGTGAGGTCCGATAACCTGAGCAAGGGCAATAAATGGTAAATGGCTGCATTTATATAGCAGCTTTTATCCAAAGCGCTTTGCAATATTTGTTCCTCACATTTTACTAGGGATGCTCAATATTGTTTTTTTTACCGATACCGATATACCGATATTGTCCAACTCTTAAAACCCATTCTCTGCCGGGCATTGTACCCATCATTGTACCCTCTCTGCCAGCGCTATAAGTCTATGGAGATGTTCACCTTCTTTGCAGGGCTATAACTTTTTAAATTGTATTGCTAAATTAACATTACTATGGCCCATTCAACATCAATTATCTATCGTTCAGGATGTAGGAACGTTTTACTTTTTCATTCACACATTCATACTAAAATACCGTCTAGAGTATAAATATGTTTTTATCGTTTTCTGCAGTATTTCATAGAACGTGAGATATAGGCATAAATGCATATATTAGATGATCAAATGCAGTCTGATACCGATCAACGTTATATTAAAAATGTCAACTGTACATGGTCCTAAACATCATGACTGGTCATCTGCGGGTGAACGGAGGGGGGGGGGGGGGGGGGGGGTCGTTTATAATTCAATGACCGACATTAAATGATTTATGTAGTATGGGTGATATATTGATCAGGGCAGTTTGTATCGAAAATGGTAAAGAAAAACGCTGAAACTCACCCCAGTCTCCTCGTAGCGTTGGGCGATAAGAGTGGAGCAAACAGATCCCAATTATGGGATGTTGATCGATGCAATCCATTTCCGGTTTGTATATTACTAATACACGTCCAAAGCATGTTGATTATTGAGTCATGGCAAAGATCCATATCGACGGTGTCTGTATTGAGCCCCGGGATGATAAGCGAGTGGCCGGACGAAAATAGGGGACGAACCGATCTACAATGGGCACTTCCGGTTTGGCAACTTGCCGATCGGCCACCCGGTGGCGGTATTGAAGCGTTGCAGAGTTGTGATGGCTCAGACAGCATCACCCAAGACTCCGTGGGTGAAATATGAATACCATGACGAAAATCTGAAATATTGATCTCAAAAACGTCTCACGGAGTTATTGGCAGACAACGCATGGCGGAGAAACCCGCCTTAACACGTGATTGGCAGAGAATGGGTTAATTTCCGATACCGATATCAACCGATACCGATATATGCAGGGTTCCCCCCACCCGAAAAAACGTACTAATTTCAGGTAATTAACATTACATATCTCTTGTCGTGTAATTAACACAACATTATGCATACTTTGACAATAAATAAAATAATAATTTGTTCTTACTTGCTTCCCTGGGTAAATAAATGTTAAATAAATGTAATTTTTTTTTTTTTTTTTGAAACCCGATTCCGATATCACATTTTTATGCCAATATCGGCCAATAATATCGGTAGGCCGATAATATCGGACATCCCTACATTTTACCCATTCACTCACACATTCACACACCGATGGCAGAGGCGACCATGCAAGGTGCCAACCTGTTCATCGGGAGCAATTAGGGGTTAAGTGTCTTGCTCAAGGACACTTCAACATGCTGCCTGGGAGGAGTGGGAATCGAACCGGGAACCTTCAAACTACCAGACGACCACTCTACCCCCTGATCCACTGTCGCAATAGACCTCTCATATGAGGTCCGATAACCTGAGCAAGAGAAATAGACCTTGCATGTGAGGTCTGATAACCTGAGCAAGAGAAATAGACCTTGCATGTGAGGTCAGATAATATTGATTTTTCTCTCTGATGAGGCAGGGTATTTAGAATTTTGAAGCAGCAATAAATAAATAAAAAGGCGTTCGAGCACAGGTCCTACAACGTCACTAGCTTCTAGACGTAATTCAATTGTAACATCTGCTTCTTTAGTGGTAGCAATCCCAGGTGGCCAAAAAGTTCCGGCCCATTAATGGCCTGTATCCGGCAGGCCGGAAGAAATTAATCGGCCCAGGTCCGGGGTTGCCGGAAGCGGTGAACGTCCGGAATTGGCGGAATCGGCCCAGTAGGCGGCAATGACTGACTGGCCGATTGCGGCCCGAATACACTGGGCCAGGTCCGTGGTTGCCGGAAGCGGTGAACGTCCGGTTGCCTAAAGCAGCCCAGATGCGGCCCAAACACACTGGGCCAGGTCTGGTTGCCCGAAGCCTAGCCGACACTGCCAATGCAATACTGGTACTACACAGTAAATTCCGCAGAGTACATTTGACTTAAACTGAGTAAAGACATTTTACTCAGTTTGAGTGAAATGTACTCAGTTTGAGTCAGCGGAATTTACTGTGTACCCAGTATTCTGCCAGAGCTACTCCACTATCTGCCTATGACCGTACATTACCGGAAATACAGTAGGAAATGGTTGATTGGTAATACAATGCCACATATTTAAGGACCCTTCCCTTTACCAATTCAGTATTGGCATGTCCCTCATTGAAAAATTCAGAAGTTTACATGCTGTCTCCTACCTCACTGAAATATATTCTCAGTGTATGTGCACATTGTACACAATATACATCATTCTGCAGTAAAAGCTCAAATATCAAGTAAAGTAACAATGCTACTTTTTCCAGTTAAAAATGACAACTTGAATAGATATTTAAACATTTATTAACAAAGAAATATCACATTAATCACATTAATGACTTTACTGGGCCATTACACCCAAAAATAATGAGGTTTAATCAAATCAACATCACAATAAATCATAGTACAGATAGATTACTCAAATGCACATAAGGAGACTGGTATATATCTCCTCCTCTCTCTCTGGAGATGACCGTAAGCATGCATGATCAGTTTCAAATTTGTTCTACCTATGGTGGTAATTACATTACATTCAAAAAAAAAAATTTGAATATCCATTATTGCTCATTATGTAAATATACCTACACCAACATACATATAGAATAATGTATTCTCTCTCTCTCTCTCTCTCTCTCTCTCTCTCTCTCTCTCTCTCTCTCTCTCTCTCTCTCTCTCTCTCTCTCTCTCTCTGTGAACATTAGTAAACATTTATTACCATAAAACAGGCCTTGAGAGATAATTAACAAAACATGTAACAAAATAAAATAGTCCATACACCCAACATGGGTGTAAAGAACAAAGTGCAATTAGTCAAAAGTACATTTGTACTTTACTTGAGTAGTATTAGGTTTGCGGATTGGTCCTTGTGCAAGACTATAGAAGGCGGGGATCTTTGATTAAACACTGCTATCAGAAGAATAGACAGTCAGATTTTTTTTTTTACTTTTAACTAAGTACATTTAAAAGTAGAAACTTTAGTAGACTTTTACTCGTGTGTTTTACTTGAGTACAATTTTGAGACGGTACCCATACTTTCACTTAAAACTCCCAACATTTTGTGAAATTAGCTTACAGTCTTCTCCAGAGAGAGAGAAGAAGATAGATACCAGTCTCCTCTCTGTGCGTCGAGTAGAAAGCTATCTTGCTGCATGTTAGCCTAGCTTAGCACAATGAATGGAAGCGGGCATGACTGGTTAGCCTAGGCATTGTCCAACTAACACCTCTCCCGAAGGCTATACACAGTCATGTCCGCTTCCATTCATTGTGCTAAGCCAGATAGATTTCTACTCAATGCAGATACGAGACTGGTATACATCTTCTTGTCTCTCTCTGGAGAAGACTGTAAGCATGAATATGATCAGTTCAAAATGTTGTCTACCTATGGTGGTAATGTTCTTATGTTGGTCCACCACTCCTGAATGAAGTGTAGAGGAAACTAAACAATTTTGTCTTTCAGATCCTTTACTTAGGGATGGCTGGGGGATTTACAGTGTTTGCATGTGTATACGACAGTGGTTTGGTCGGTAGAGCAGTCGTCTTTATCCGGAGGTTCCCTGTTTGATTCCCGCTCCTGGATAGATAGAAAGATAGATAGAGAAAAGTAGGGGGAGGGGACAGATAGTTAGTTCAGGGATGTGATTGTGCCTTAAGAAAAAAACATGAAAATCTTCTAAGTGATATTTTTATATATATATATATATATATATATATATATATATATATATATATATATATATATATATATATATATATATATATATATATATATATATATATATATATATATATATATATATATATATATATATATATATATATATGTGTTCATTCATTCAAACGGAGTGTTTATAATATATATATATATATATATATATATATATATATAAACACTCCATTTGAATGAATGAACACATTTTATTTGTATAGATTGAACTGTTCCCAGGGAAGAGGAAGGTGGGAGAGGAAAGGGACAAAGAAAATGCATCAAATATCTCAGTGTCCCCCTAAAAAATTTAAAGGGGGTCATCGGACCCCTCCCAAGTCATCCTGGCTCAAACACTAACGGTAGGACCTTATCTTTTCTTCTTTGCAACCAGATTGTGCAACACCTGTAACCGCCTCCTCTAGTCTTGCCTACTATGAAGGGCTGCAGTTGGACTACTGGACTCTTTTGCTCTCAAGTCGATTTTGAGAATGAAGGTGGTTGTTGTGAAGGATCAGATTAAACCGAATATGTATATTTATTTATATATATATATTTAATTGTATTTGTATATCGTTTGATATCCCCTGTATATTCCTTGTACAATATGCATTGAATATCCCCGTTTCTACTAAACAGCCCATAATAGTTTCATTCTACCATTGGACGAGAGCCTGGCGCCAGGTTGCCATACCCCTAGGTCCAAGTTCAATCGTGCCGCCTAACATGTCGAGGCAACCCCCGGTTCCGCGCAGTAATATGTCGGGCGAAATACGAATGGTACTATTTGTTCATAGCGCATATATATATGGCGCCAGTAAAGTAGAACTTTCTTTTTAGTCCAGTTCTTTACCCTCCAACAGAGTGACAGACGCACATGCGGTGTAGTAAGGCCTACTTGGCCCAGAATAGGCATTGAGATATCGTGTAGATTAATAGTTGAATGGTCATAGTTTGGCACCATACCGTCGAGTTGGACGTATTCTATTAAGCTAATAATAGTCTATTTATGTATGGTGCATCGTTCGGTTAGAGTTCTACAGTTATCAGTACCCCCATCGTTCCTGACGTTATCTGGACGCTTAACCAGGCTGGTCAGACCCCTAGTGGTGATTGCATCCGAGGAGCTCCGGGCCAAGAGCGACTGGACCTGTATATTGGATTACTCTACCCAGACGACGGCGAGCCTTCCACGGCTTGGATTATGCTTTGTGTGCTTTGATTATTCCATGGATAAAGGCCAACACTGCTGAGTGTTGGAATTACCCCCCGGAGAGGACTCCAGGTGAGACGGCGCTCTACACGTGAGGTTGCCTCACGTCTCTCCGTTGTGGACCGGCAGATACCGTTCCACAGAGGGTCCAGCTGTATTCGTCTGCGGCCCGAGGTTCTGTGGGCACCGTGTCCAAGACTTTGGATTCTCCCAAGACACCGTCGGCCAGATGGGATACCGCCAGCGGCTTCTCTAACCCCCCCCCTCCTACTGTCTTACAACCAGCAGGACCCCCCCCCCCCCTTAGTGTATCCAGCTATAATCATCTAAGTACCATCGCTATCGTTTCCTAAATATTCCAGGTTGTATACTTGCTCCCTGCGCAACCAGAGATTGGACATTCAATGTTGATTTACCTATGAATACTCATTTGCCATAAAAGTGCATATTCCATATTTCAAATCATAAATGTAATTAAGTGATCGTTGTATACACCCTTTGCTGTATTAAACCTTCGATTTGGTACATTTGTGTTGGTTCGTTTCATCAGGTGGGAAAGTGTTCATCATACTTATATCTTGTACTGGGTGGCCAGAAGTTAAAGTACATGAGGTAGTGGTATTAAATATCATATCTAACAATACAGTCAGGGAATTGTACCCCTCAGTTACAATTGGTCCTTCGAGCCGGAGGGTAACTAGTGTAATATTAATATAGTGTTATTAATATCGAAATGCCCTATGATGAACACTCCACGAAACGATCCTCCTAACCTAGAACTCCCGCGGCGCAGACGACAGACACCTCAGTACTTAGAGGCTTACACTGTCAGTCAACTACCTAGCCTTCGACAAACGGTAAACGCGGTAAAAGTAGAAAGTAAAATTATGTCTGACCTTAACGACCAGGTTTCCCCGACCACAGAGGCCCTAGTAGGTCCTAATGTAACTGACCAAGCCCACGGTGGAGACCAGGAGGGAATTGACATGCCTTTACCCCCCGCCACTACTCAAGAAGTAGTCCCCGAACAGCCCCGGGAGGAAGACAACCCTACAGAGAGAGAACTCTGCACGGAAGAAGAGGAGGAGAGCGCCGAGGAACTAGAGCTCCAGTACTCCCCAACGAGTACCCCCAGGAGCGGCTCACGCAGGAGCGGCTCACCTCCACAACCGCCTTCCCCCAGCGAAGCGGAGAGGACACTACAACAGGCGTTCCTCGTCAGCCTGACAGCCTCTACCGAACGCGATCGGCTCCAAGCACAGACGCTTAGCGAGCGCGAACGTCTCCAAGCACAGGCGACCAGCGAGCGCGAACACCTCCAAGCACAGCAACGGAGCGAAGAACAGCGCACACATCTGGAGATGAGACGCTTCCAGATGGAAGAGAATATGGCAAGAGACCGGGCTGACGCCCAGCGCGGCGCTGCCGGTGCCCAAAGAGAAACAGAGCGCGCCGCCGCCGACGCCCAGCGCGCCGCTGCCGGTGCCCAAAGAGACGCAGAGCGCGACAGACTACAAGCGCAACTAATAGAGCAGCTGATCAAAAGGACAACTCCCTCTCCCTCCGCCAGGGGCTCAAGGAACTCGTCGAGACAACAGTCAAGAGCAGCGTCACCGCAACGAGCAAGCGACCCTGAACTTGACCAACAGACCGAGTCTAGACCCCCCGCAGACCCCCTTCCCATACCGGTCCAAGCGAGACCCAGCTACAAGGAAGGAGCGGCATACACTGCGGAGAAGCTAAATAAACGATTACAGGATCTGGAAGATTTGATAGAGGAAGAAGAGGGAGAAGAGGAGAACCAAGCCCGACGACAGCACAGTACTCCACCGGACCAGGAGGTCCCATACAGTCCAGGCTATACCCCCGCGGCGCTGCGCTACAGACCCCCGACTCTATTCACGGGTGAGCACGACGCACGACCAGCCCCGAGGAACAGTACCTGGACCAGCGGGCCATGGTACCCTGCCAGTACCAGCCCACAGCGAGGCGCAAGAGGGGACTCGCCCAGGAGGTCTCTCCCCCAACGCTCGCCGATGTATCAGCCATCCACGGCGTCATACAACGCCACGCCGTCATTCCCAGACTTCGCCTATGAGAGTCGAGCACAGTACACGGAGCTCCGGATGTGCTTAGAGACAATGATGGTGGATGTCGCTGATGAACGCCACAAGTATGCAATACTACTGAAGCACCTGAAAGTACCGCGAGCGCACAATATAGCGCTAGCCTATGCTACCTCCTCGACCCCATACACAGCGGCCCTTGCAGCGCTGGATCAGAGATATGGACGTATATGGGATTACGTAATCCAGGAGATAAGGCATATTGACCGCCTACCCCCAGCCACAGACAATCGCTCACTAGACGACCTGTCAATCAAAGTGCAGTCCCTGGTGGGGATGCTGGGAGCGCAACGGGAGAAGTGCAGGCATGAGCTATACGCCAACTCTAACGTTGAGAGGATTTTGGAGAAGCTGCCACCCGCAAGACAGGAGCGCTTTCGGCGGCAGAGGGACTACCGAGATCCCGACGGCCCCGAGCCATCTCTCCTTGATCTGGCCGACTTCCTGGCGAGAGAGGTCAGCAGCTTACGACTGGACACCTTCGGGCGGAGCACGCCAAGCTCCAGAGAGGGACCCAGGAGAATAAATGATGGAAGAAGATCGGTGACTGTCATGCACCAATCAGAGTCAGTACCGAGCAGTAGGACTCACAGCACCCCCTCGAGAAAAGAGAAGTGGAAGATAGCGTGTCCCTACTGTGAGAAAGAACACTGGCTGTCACAATGCGACTCATTCACAAAGATGACTGCAGAAGAAGTGAGTCAATGGATAAAGTCCAACCGGCGCTGTTATCGATGTGCCCGGCCCCACATGGCAGCCGAATGCCGCCTAAAGAAAAGGTGCAGCCGGTGCGATGGAGCCCATCTAGATATACTACACGATAGTAACGGAAGACGGCCTATACCTGCACCACGGAGCGGCACCAAGGCAAGTGTCATGTACATTGACCCCGCCAGCAGCAACGGAGCTCAAGTGCTCTTAAAGGTAGTCCGTGTGACATTGAGCTACCAAGATAAAGTCATGGACACTTACGCCGTCCTTGATGACGGGTCAGAGAAGACCCTTCTGCTCGCCTCCGCTGCGACCCAGCTGGGACTGCGGGGGAGCAAGAACGAAATGACGATTCGGACAATAAGAAGAGATTTAAAGACGATAAAGGGCGAGAATGTCTCCTTCACTATCGCAGCCAACGGGCAGCCAGAGCGACGGTACAAGATCACAAATGCTTTCACCAGCCAAGAAATAGGACTATCGCAGTACACCTACCCTGTCACCAAGTTGATGGATAAATATGTGCACCTGCGCCAATTACCTATCCCGCTCATAGACGGCGCTACCCCGACCCTGTTGATAGGCTCCGACCATGCAGAACTCATAGTCCCGATTGACCGGGTCCATACAGGCCCCCGAGGCTGTCCTGCAGCAGTCGAGACCCGCCTAGGATGGACATTACAAGGCCCCCTCGCTAAATCTCTCAACCGAACAGCAGCCACTAGCTGCTTCCACTCCAGGACGACAGAAGAAGACACCACTCTCCTGCAGCATGTCGAGAGGCTATGGACCTTAGAGACAATGCCCTTTAAGAATGAAAAGAAAGACATTCGCTCTAAAGAAGACATTTACGCCATCAACCTACTCGAGCAGGGGACAAAGAGAGTCACAGTCGGCGGAGTGATGAGATACGCAACTCCACTCCTGAGGCGAGAGGGAATGCCCACCTTTCACGCAAAGAAAGACGCCACGGAGCGCTATCTACTGAACACAGAGCGGCGCCTAGCCAAAGACCCCGCTCAAGAGAGTGTGTACCGAGCTGAGATTGAGAAGCTAATCACAGCGGGACACGTAACAAAGATTGACATTAAAGAGGCCGATCAGACGACCGAATCATGGTACGTGCCGCATCACAAGGTCCATCACAACGGCAAGGATCGCATTGTGTTTAACTGCAGCTACCAGATCGGATCCCAAAATCTGAATAAAGAGCTCTTGCCCGGCCCCACACTCGGCCCCTCCCTACTAGGCGTGCTACTGCGCTTCCGCCAGGACAAGGTGGCTATAAGCGGGGATATCAAAGGGATGTTCTTGCAGGTGAGACTAGTAGAGGAGGACAAGCCTCTGCTACGGTTCCTATGGAGAGAGAAGATCGGAGATGAGAACCCATCCATCTACCAGTGGGAAGTACTCCCCTTCGGAACCACATGCAGCCCGTGCTGTGCTACATTTGCACTACAGAAACACGTCACAGAGGACCCAGCAGCAGATGAAGAGGTCCAACACAGTGTGAAGAACAGTTTCTACGTGGACAACTGTTTACAAAGCGTCTCGACTCAAGAAGAAGCCGAGGCTCTCCTAATCAAGTTACGCGCCTCCCTAATCAAAGGAGGCTTTGATCTCAGGCAGTGGGCCAGAAGCGACCCGCAAGTATTGCGCAGCCTCTCCTCCGCGGACAAGGCTGCCAGCAGCGAGACCTGGATGGCGACAATCCCAGGAGAAGCCCAAGAAATGACACTAGGATTAGTCTGGCGCTTCAAAACAGACTCGCTCCACTATAGACACAAACCCTTGGCTCCAGAGCAAGGAAGGTCGGCAGCGATACCGACCACCAGACGGAGTGTGTACAGAACACTCGCCAGACAATATGACCCGTTGGGATGTATTCTACCTTACACCACCAGGGCAAAGATGATTGTACGAGCACTATGGGACAAGGACCAGGGCTGGGACGACCCAATACCCGCACACCTTGCCTCAACATGGAGAGAGTGGGAGACGGAACTCCGCTCACTCCCAGGTGTCAATATACGCCGCAGCTACTTCCCATCCACAGGGAGGCCAGAGACATGCGAGATTGAGCTACACGTCTTCAGCGACGCCTCCGAAGTAGCCTACGGATCGGTTGCCTATTTGCGTGCCCAAGAGATGGGAGGAGAGATACACACTGCTTTCATACTGGCCCGCTCAAGAATAGCCCCACGTAAGCAACAATCTATCCCACGTCTAGAGCTCTGCGCAGCCCTCGCAGGAGCGCATCTAGCCACGTTAATCCAACGTGAACTCACCATTCCGGTGCATAGAACAATCTTGTGGTCAGATTCCACGACAGTACTCACATGGATTAAGTCTGATTCATGCAGATACAAAGTCTCCGTGGGAGTCAGAGTCACCGAGATTCAAGAATTAACAGAAGAAGCAAGCTGGAGGTATGTGGACACCAAACACAACCCAGCTGACGTCATCACCCGGGGAATGTCCCTGGATGACCTAACCCATCGCAACATCTACAGTGACGGACCAGCATTCCTCAAGCTCCCGGAAGGAGATTGGCCTACGCCCACCCCGAGGGAAGCAAGTAACGAGGAGGCTGAGAACAAGAAGCCTATGTTCTGTGGACTGAGCACTGTCGCCTCCACAGACCCCAACATAGATGACTGCATTACCCTAGAGAGTGCGCAACAAAGAACATTCCTGCGGCACCACCCAGAGATTCAGTCCCCCACTGACATGTCAGCAGCTGACTACGAAGAAGCAGAGCTTCTTCTACTACAACGAGCCCAGAGAGACTCGTTCCCCGATGAGCTGGACTGTCTACAGGGAGGAAACCCCGTCCCATCAGACAGCAGACTGATTCACCTGGCACCAGAGAGTGACGCATATAATCTCATCAGAGTGGGTGGTCGCCTGCGGAGAGCCCCCGATCTACCAGATGACATTAAGCACCCGATCGTCTTGAACAGCCGACACAAGGTCACAGAGCTGATCATAAAGAAATACGACGAGGATGTACACCACGCAGGAGCAGAGAGAGTCTTCGCGGAGATCAGACGTCGTTATTGGATATTGCAAGGGAGAGAAGCAGTACGGCGCTTCCAGCGAACCTGTCTAGACTGCCGTAAGTGGCGCGCGCAGCCCAGCATACCACGGATGGCTGACTTACCCCCCTGTCGCCTCCGAATCGGCGACAAGCCATTCCACTCCACAGGCATGGACTGTTTTGGCCCGTTGTATATAAAGAGAGGAAGAGGCACCGAGAAGCGGTGGGGTATTGTATTCAAATGCATGACCACCAGAGCGATACATATCGAGCTCCTTCCGACCATGAGCAGAGACTCATTCCTTATGGCCTTCCGGAGATTCACATCACGGAAAGGAAAACCGTCTACATTGTTGTCTGAACACGGGACCAACTTCAAAGGCGGAGAAAGAGAGCTGAGAGAGAGCTTCCAAGCTATGGGCCCAGAACTTAAGACCCACCTCGCTCCAGCCCAGATTGACTTCCAGTTTAATCCCCCGAACGCACCCCACTTCGGTGGAACCTGGGAACGAGAAGTACGTTCTATAAAGACAGCCCTGTATGCCGTACTCGGAGCCCAGACTGTGGCAGAGGAAGTCCTAATGACAGTCCTCACGGAGATCGAGGGAGTATTGAACTCAAAGCCCCTCGGTTACGTCTCCAGTGATGTAGCAGATGTCGACCCAGTCACCCCCAACACACTCCTAATGGTGCGGCTGGACCCCGCGCTACCCCAGACAATGTACAGGCCTGAAGAAGCGAACGGCCGAAGAATGTGGAGGTACAGCCAAGTACTAGCTGACAAGTTTTGGAGCAGCTTCCTACTTCACTACCTACCGTCTCTACAGACCCGCCAGAAGTGGGTAAAAGAGAGAGACAATTTGACAGAAGGAACAGTCGTCATGATTGTTGACCAGTCACTGCCCAGAGCTATGTGGCCGGCTGGCCGCATAAGCAAAGTGATCACCGGTGCCGATGGCAAGGTCCGAGCAGCTGAAGTACTCGTCCAAGGGCGCACCTACACACGTCCCGTGGCGAGGCTCATAGAACTGCCCCGACTCCCAGATACTATCGATGATGACCATGACCCTATGACTTTGTGAGTTGACTGACCCTTACAGCGGACCTTGAGTGGTAGACAGTGCGGTTAATCTGTCTCTGCTTAGCTAATTAGGTGGGACTAATTAGGGGGCGGCTGTTGTGAAGGATCAGATTAAACCGAATATGTATATTTATTTATATATATTTATTTAATTGTATTTGTATATCGTTTGATATCCCCTGTATATTCCTTGTACAATATGCATTGAATATCCCCGTTTCTACTAAACAGCCCATAATAGTTTCATTCTACCATTGGACGAGAGCCTGGCGCCAGGTTGCCATACCCCTAGGTCCAAGTTCAATCGTGCCGCCTAACATGTCGAGGCAACCCCCGGTTCCGCGCAGTAATATGTCGGGCGAAATACGAATGGTACTATTTGTTCATAGCGCATATATATATGGCGCCAGTAAAGTAGAACTTTCTTTTTAGTCCAGTTCTTTACCCTCCAACAGAGTGACAGACGCAAAAGCCTCCCCACGACGCACGTGCGGTGTAGTAAGGCCTACTTGGCCCAGAATAGGCATTGAGATATCGTGTAGATTAATAGTTGAATGGTCATAGTTTGGCACCATACCGTCGAGTTGGACGTATTCTATTAAGCTAATAATAGTCTATTTATGTATGGTGCATCGTTCGGTTAGAGTTCTACAGTTATCAGTACCCCCATCGTTCCTGACGTTATCTGGACGCTTAACCAGGCTGGTCAGACCCCTAGTGGTGATTGCATCCGAGGAGCTCCGGGCCAAGAGCGACTGGACTATATTGAATTACTCTACCCAGACGACGGCGAGCCTTCCACGGCTTGGATTATGCTTTGTGTGCTTTGATTATTCCATGGATAAAGGCCAACACTGCTGAGTGTTGGAATTACCCCCCGGAGAGGACTCCAGGTGAGACGGCGCTCTACACGTGAGGTCGCCTCACGTCTCTCCGTTGTGGACCGGCAGATACCGTTCCACAGAGGGTCCAGCTGTATTCGTCTGCGGCCCGAGGTTCTGTGGGCACCGTGTCCAAGACTTTGGATTCTCCCAAGACACCGTCGGCCAGATGGGATACCGCCAGCGGCTTCTCTAACCCCCCCCTCCTACTGTCTTACAACCAGCGGGACCCCCCCCCCCCCCTTAGTGTATCCAGCTATAATCATCTAAGTACCATCGCTATCGTTTTCTAAATATTCCAGGTTGTATACTTGCTCCCTGCGCAACCAGAGATTGGACATTCAATGTTGATTTACCTACGAATACTCATTTGCCATAAAAGTGCATATTCCATATTTCAAATCATAAATGTAATTAAGTGATCGTTGTATACACCCTTTGCTGTATTAAACCTTCGATTTGGTACATTTGTGTTGGTTCGTTTCATCAGGTGGGAAAGTGTTCATCATACTTATATCTTGTACTGGGTGGCCAGAAGTTAAAGTACATGAGGTAGTGGTATTAAATATCATATCTAACAATACAGTCAGGGAATTGTACCCCTCAGTTACAGTGGTGACATTTCTCCATCTGCTTCTTGGTTATGTCTAGGTTGGCTTCTGTACCTCATGCTTGAGAGTTTGATGTTTCTACAGAGCGGTACACTGGTGTCACCAGGGTGGAGTTTTCAATACAGTCTTCACTGTGTTAAATCAATAAATTGTGATAGTGTAGGCTATTATAAGTGAAATAATCTGTCTGTAAACAATTATTGGAAAGATTATTTGTGTCATGCACAAAGTTGATGTCCTGACTTGCAAACACTAGTTTGCCAACATGAAATCTGTGGAGTGGTTAAAATGTAGTTTTAATGACTTCAACATTCAGTAAGTATGTAAACGTAGACAGACAGACCACAACTTACTAAGAATCAGGGATGCACCGAATGGGAAATTCTTGGCCGAAACCGATACCGAAAATAGGAAACAGTTGGCCGAAAACCGAATGCCGAAAGGCCGAAAATGATTAATATAAATATATATATATGTTTTTTTTTTTTTAGCTACCTGATTATGGCAAAAGACATGATTATGCCTAAACTTAACTTAAATAATATTAATAATCACTATTATGGGCCCATAAAACATGTATTCAGCACTTTTGAATGCATACATTAATTCCAGACTGTTAAGACTAAAAGACTACAACGATTGATGACGACTTCCTGTCCTTGCATTTCCATTTTCGGTTTAACGATACATTTTCAACAACGGATTGTTGCTAATTAAACACTTCATTTAAACGGAGTAACGTTAACGTTATGTCGAGTTCATACGTGTAGTGTAGTATGAACTCGTCATAACGTTAACATTACTCAGTGTCCACTGTTGCTGCCACCGGTGCGTCGCAGATGGATGGTACACTGTTAGCTCCGTAGCTAATCCGCTCCTAGACTACTGATAGCAGTACCGTTAACGTCGGAGCTGATCAATACTCCAGTTTTTTCTAATTTAGTTTAGAACCGGGTTTCGGGGGGCATCCCTACTCCCAAGAGGAGTTAGTTATCACAGGCTGTAGAATGCAGGAAGAGCTGCCAAGCTGCTCACGTTACATGTTGCGCATGCTACCATAGATATCTATGATGCTACCGGTATGTCTGTAGTCGCGTTTTGATGACGTCATCACAACAACACGTGATTTGACTTTCGGTCATATATTTTCGGTGCTAAAACCCTTTCGGCCGAAAGCCGAAAGAGGCTTTTTAACCATTTTCGGCCGATAATTTTCGGTAGCCGAATTTTCGGTGCATCCCTACTAAGAATGAACTTGTCTCAAGGCCCGCTCTCTCCTTCCTCCATCTCTATCTGCTGAGAGCTGAAGCCACCTTTTAGTATAGCGCTCTACATCTGCATCAGATGCACTTTTAGTGCCCGCATTGAGTCTCACGGACCCTAAAAAAAGACAAAGAATGGGACAGGTGAAGCCCTATCATAAGAAACTTCTATTAACTTTTTTTTTAATGCTTTCTTGATACTCATCCAACTATAAGTGTTTTGAGAGTCGGTCAGAGTGATGAAGATTTACATCTGCTCAGAGCTCAAATAAATCAAGGATGTGATTTTTCCGGCCTGAAAATGTGATCCACGTGAATCCACGTACATTTCCGTGCCAATTCATATTTAAAGTATACAGACATGAATGGTATCAATCTCCTCAACTCTGGTCAAGAAAGCAAATAAGCATATTACCCAAAATGTTGAACTATTCCTTTAGAAGATTAAGAAACCATATAATAATAAAGCAAAACTTACTCAGGACAACATATTTAATTGTGGCTCGAAGGCCTGCTTGCCATTTGCCCCACGCCAGTTAATTTTCTTGGCCAGCTGGTTTGTCACTAGTTTCGCCATAGTCCTCCAAACAGTTTCTTTAACAGTCAATCCCGCAGCCATCGCCAAGTAAAGGATCTGAAAGACAAAATTGTTTAGTTTCCTCTACACTTCATTCAGGAGTGGTGGACCAACATAAGAACATTACCACCATAGGTAGACAATTGGAAAGTGATCCTATTCATGATAGCAAAAAAAAGAAGAAAAAGCATAAGGCCTAGTGCGTAGAAGTAGCACTAATCATGATCAAGTAACCAAATATATAATAATAAATAGAATGGGAGAAAAAAAGTTGATAAAAAAAGGGCCATAGGTCAAAAGTCTCTGCAAATGTCAATTCCTCAAATATACATTTTCACCTACCAATTTCTGCTTATAAACATCCTCCTGTGCAATGCGCTCATCAAGGGTTCTCAGGTCTCAGGTCATCTCATAGTCATAACGTTAGCCAGTTAGCAGCTCCGGGTACAGTAGGTACCAACGTTAGCTCTCATAGTCATAACGTTAGCCAGTTAGCAGCTCCGGTAGTTTACAGATCCCGCCAGTTTCATAATATCGAGCTAATAACGTTACAGTAGTCACTGAAAACACAGACTAAACAGCACTCATTTATATCAGCGGCACGCATTACTTATAAATAATAAAATATATGTGTTGCACAATTACCTGAGGAGAAGATGCAACAGTTGCTCACGACGTGGTGCAGGCTCTGTCTGTAACGCGCTTCAATTCAAATTTCAAACCGGGATCCCCCACAATGCAACGCATCAGTGTTGCCAGATTTGAGAGTCTGCCTTCATCTGACAAACCTTTGATAATAATGGGCGGTTCGGATATTGTTAATCCGATCTGGCAACCATGCTCTTCCTTGTTTCTCCGCACAGACTGACCGCGGTTTTGATTGATTGATTGAAAACTTTGTTAACAGATTGCAGAATGGGTACAATACAGTACAGCTCAATACATACAATTGTTAAGGGCATGCAGACCAGAGAAAGACTTTCGTCTTGTTTACATCAGGGTCCCCCATTTTCAATTCATCATAACATGACATGTGACATACAGATAGACACTTCTATACATTTATGACATACCAGATTTGCAAATACAGTAGGGCCTACTGTTTGTGATACAAAAAGAGTCTAGAAAAGAGAGTATATATTTGACGTAGAACCGTACATTATAGGTGGGGTGGGGGGGGGGGTAGGTTGGGTAGGAGGGGTGGCTGGGGTACACTGTACAACTGCACAAGCACAACTGTACATTGGAATATTGACAAAACCATGTTTGGTACTTTACTGTACATTGGAGGGGGTTGGGTTAGGACATTTACAGGGGCCAGTTTCGAATTGCAGTCTCCCGTAGGTGTTCTTTGAGAGTGGTTTTGAAAGTGGGTAGTGATTCACATTCCTTTACATCTTTGGGTAGGGCGTTCCACATTGATGTGGCATAATTGCGAAACGTGTTTAGTCCCTGTTTGAGCCGAATCTGGGTTTAACATGATTTGTGGAGCTCCCATGGTGTTGTGGTCGTGGTATTCACTGACCTTTGGGAAGTGAAGTTCGCAGATGACACAGTGGTGGTGGGGCTGATCTCGGACAACGACGAGAAGGCCTACCGAGAGGAGGTTGAGGTACTGGAACGTTGGTGCCAGGACAACAGCCTGCTCCTGAACATTGGTAAAACCAAAGAGCTGATCGTGGATTATAGGAGAGGACAGCAGGAGACACACACACCACTGATGATTAACGGGGCTACCGTGGACAGGGTGAGCAGCTTCAAGTACCTGGGGGTCCACATCTCAGAGGATCTGACATGGTCAACACACATAGACACAGTAGTAAAGAAAGCGAAGCAGCGCCTCTACCACCTGAGACAGTTAAGGAAGTTCAGAGTATCGGGGAAGATACTCCAGTACTTCTACTCAGGAGCTGTAGAGAGCATCTTGACCGGAAACATCACTGCCTGGTATGGGAACAGCACGGCACAGGACAAGAAGGCCCTACAGAGAGTGGTGCGTTCAGCCGAGCGTACCACGGGTATTGCGCTACCTCCCCTGCAGGCTCTATACAACAAGAGGTGCAAATCCAGAGCCTGCAGGATAATGAAAGACCCCCACCATCCCAATAACAGCCTGTTCCAGCTGCTGAGGTCAGGCAGACGCCTGCGAACCCCAGCTACTAGGACGGAGAGGCTTAGGCTAAGCTTCTTCCCCCAGGCCATCAGAGCCTTGAACAATGAACATTGAGAGACACAGAAACTGAACTATCCACACACAAGCACACACAAGCACATACACGACACGCACGCTGAGCACGCTCACACACTAGCAGCCACTTTAACACTCATGCCGCACACACGCACACTTATGGCCAGAGGAAAGGCCACCTAAAATTAGTATAACAACAGGAACAGTGTATTGCACTACTAAAGCTACCTAGCATGTCCTACTGTATATGCTCTGTAAATACTATGTACAGATACCGAGATGGCACACCATGTTACCTGTTTATTGCACTGTTGTTTTTATTGGATTCTATTATATGTTGTACCACTGTATTTTTATTGGATTCTATTATATGTTGTACCACTGTATTGCACATCGTCGCGGGCAAGACCAGCCGCATTTCATTGTATACCTGTATGCCGTGACAATTAAAACTCTTGACTTGACTTGACTTGTATTTTGACATGTACACATATACCTTGGTCGTGTATGTGTAGACAGGCCCATTGCAAGTTTCTGTACTCTGTCGTCTACTCTAAGCCATCCTAGGTTGTCACGTGGGCAGGGGCGAGGTGGGTTCTAGAAGTAAGGTCAAGCAGTAGTCTGACCAGTTTGTTTTGAGATGTTTGTGTAGCAGGGTGGATTATCCCTACTTTATGAGATGTACACTGTCACCAGGTAGGGGGGAACGCAGCAGATCTCAGTCCAACTGAATACCCGACTTTAGTGCAGGAGTGGAGCTTTAGCAGAGGGAGTGGATGGGGCCTAGGATTTACTAACCTAGGTGTAGTGTGCTGGTCCAGCTTTAACAAATTATCTCTGTATCTTTTCTTTTTTTTAAACTTTGACCAGTCACCTGGTTCTTTTAGCGTTTATCGCTTTTTCTTCTCATTCATACTTGGTCAAGTTCGACCGACAGAAGCAGGCTGAAAGGGTTCAGATGGGGGGGTAGACACTCTGGGAAAGGCACGGCTGCCGTCCGGGATTCGAACGCGCTCAGCCCCAGATCCGCGCGAGCGCGGTTGTCCACGGCGCTGAAATAGCACTTGCGGTACGTGGTGAGCTACTGGAGCTCCCCCTCTGTATCTTTTCAATGTAAATAATAAAGTAACCTCACAAAGATACTAATCTAATTATCTTTAAAGTGCACTAAGCAGTGAGCTGCTGGTTAAAGGCATTAACCACGTATTGTTGGAGACTCGTGTGACTTGGAGACTCGTGTGACTTGGAGACTCGTGTGACTTGGAGACTTGTGTGACTTGGAGACTCGTGTGACTTGTGTGACTTGGAGACTCGTGTGACTTGGAGACTCGTGTGACTCTCGTGACTTGGAGACTTGTGTGACTTGGAGACTTGTGTGACTTGGAGACTCATGTGACTTGGAGACTTGTGTGACTTGTGTGACTTGGAGACTTGTGTGACTTGGAGACTCGTGTGACTTGGAGACTCATGTGACTTGGAGACTTGTGTGACTTTGAGACTCATGTGACTTGGAGACTCGTGTGACTCTTGTGATTTGGAGACTCGTGTGACTTGGAGACTTGTGTGACTTGGAGACTCATGTGACTTGAAGACTTGTGTGACTTGTGTGACTTGGAGACTTGTGTGACTTGGAGATTCGTGTGACTTGGAGACTCATGTGACTTGGAGACTTGTGTGACTTGGAGACTCGTGTGACTCTTGTGACTTGGAGACTCGTGTGACTTGGAGAATTGTGTGACTTGGAGACTCGTGTGACTTGTGTGACTTGGAGACCTGTGTGACTCTTGTGACTTGGAGACTCGTGTGACTTGGAGACTTGTGTGACTTGAAGACTCATGTGACTTGGAGACTTGTCTGACTTGGAGACTTGTGTGACTTGGAGACTCGTGTGACTTGGAGACTCATGTGACGTGGAGACTTGTGTGACTTGGAGACTCATGTGACTCTTGTGACTTGGAGACTCGTGTGACTTGGAGACTTGTGTGACTTGGAGACTCGTGTGACTTGTGTGACTTGGAGACTCGTGTGACTTGGAGACTTGTGTGACTTGGAGACTCGTGTGACTTGTGTGACTTGGAGACTCGTGTGACTTGTGTGACTTGGAGACTTGTGTGACTTGGAGACTCGTGTGACTCTTGTGACTTGGAGACTTGTGTGACTTGGAGACTTGTGTGACTTGGAGACTCGTGTGACTTGGAGACTCGTGTGACTTGTGTGACTTGGAGACTCGTGTGACTTGGAGACTTGTGTGACTTGGAGACTCGTGTGACTTGTGTGACTTGGAGACTCGTGTGACTTGGAGACTTGTGTGACTTGGAGACTCGTGTGACTTGTGTGACTTGGAGACTCGTGTGACTTGGAGACTTGTGTGACTTGGAGACTCGTGTGACTTGTGTGACTCGGAGACTCGTGTGACTTGTGTGACTTGGAGACTTGTGTGACTTGGAGACTTGTGTGACTTGGAGACTCGTGTGACTTGGAGACTCGTGTGACTTTTGTGACTTGGCGACTCATGTGACTTGGAGACTTGTGTGACTTGGAGACTTGTGTGACTTGGAGACTTGTGTGACTTGGAGACTCGTGTGACTTGTGTGACTGGGAGACGTGGTAAATACACAGGTCACAACATGTTTACAGGAACGTTTGGGAGTTGTATTTTGATTGTATATTTCCTGACTGTAGGCTATCTAAGCTGCATGTTAGCCTAGCACAATGAATGGAAGCGGACATGACTGGGTAGCCTTCGGGAGAGGTGTTAGTTGGACAATGCCTAGGCTAACCAGTCATGCCCGCTTCCATTCATTGTGCTAAGCTAGGCTATCATTGTGCTAAGACTGAGCGAATTTTCCAAAATGTTGGCGTGTTCCTTTAAACTGTATAAAGTTAGCTGTATTGTCTATAAAACACTTAATATTTCATTAGATGATATGTGTACTTATATAAGCAGATAATTTTCTGCAGAAATGTTGTGCCTCTAATTTAATGTGTTTCAAATGTACTCACAGTGCTACATGCATTGTATGGGATGCATGACTTTCATGTTCAGTTTTACTGTAAAAGGTAATGTATAATTAGCAATTCTGTATATTGGGCTAAACCTTTCTGAAGCAGAGACTTAGTTAGTAGCTCCCCTGTTAGCCTCTTTAGCTCCCATGTTAGCTCCCCTGTTAGCTCCCCTGTTAGCCTCTTTAGCTGCGGCTGTTAGCTCCCCTGTTAGCTCTCCTGTTAGCCTCTTTAGCTCCCCTGTTAGCTCCCCTGTTAGCCTCTTTAGCTGCGGCTGTTAGCTCCCCTGTTAGCTCTCCTGTTAGCCTCTTTAGCTCCCCTGTTAGCTCCCCTGTTAGCCTATTTAGCTGTGGCTGTTAGCTCCCCTGTTAGCTCTCCTGTTAGCCTCTTTAGCTCCCCTGTTAGCTCCCCTGTTAGCCTCTTTAGCTGCGGCTGTTAGCTCCCCTGTTAGCTCCCCTGTTAGCCTCTGTAGCTCCCCTGTTAGCTCCCCTGTTAGCCGAATCTGGGTTTAACATGATTTGTGGAGCTCCCTGTGTTGTGGTCGTGGTATTCACTGACCTTTGGAAAGTATTTTGACATGTACACCGGGTACCTTGCTTGTGTAGTGTATCTTGTAGACCAGGCCCATTGCAAGTTGCTGTACTCTGTCGTCTACTAGCCATCCTAGGTTGTCAAAGTGGGCAGGGGTGAGGTGGGTTCTAGGAGTAAGGTCAAGCAGTAGTCTGACCAGTGTGTTTTGAGATGTTTGTGTAGCAGGGTGGATTCCCTACTTTATGAGAGTAGATGTACACTGTCACCAGCGGTAGGGGGGAACGCAGCAGATCTGAGTCCAACTGAATCCCCGACTTTAGTGCAGGAGTGGAGCTTTAGCAGAGGGAGTGGATGGGGCCTAGGATTTACTAACCTAGGTGTAGTGTGCTGGTCCAGCTTTAACAAATGATCTCTGTATCTTTTCAATGTAAATAATAAATCAGTAACCTCACAAATATACTAATCTAATTATCTTTAAAGTGCACTATGCAGTGAGCTGCTGGTTAAAGGCATTAAGCAGTATTGTTATGTTAGCTACTGAGCTGCGGTTAAAAGCCTTAACCACAGTATTGTTATGTTAGCTACTGAGCTGCTGGTTAAAGGCCTTAACTACAGTTGTTATGTTAGCTACTGAGCTGCTGCAGGCCTTAACCACAGTATTGTTATGTTAGCTATGAGCTGCTAACTATAGTTAAAGGCCATAACCACAGTATTACATATACTCTTGTTAGCTTTATGAGGCTACATCAACACGCTCCTATGAGTGCAGCTATGTTAGCTTTATGAGGCTACATCAACACGCTCCTATGAGTGCAGCTAATGTTAGCTTTATGAGGCTCTGCCCCCCCCCCTCCACTCCTCTAACACCCACCTCGCTCTGCCCCCCCCCCTCCACTCCTCTAACATTTTATTTATTCATTTTATTATTATTATTTTATTTGTTGCCATTAAAATAATAGGCAAGCATAGGGCTAAAACATTTTCATAAACAATAATATAATAATTTTTTGTTATTTGGTTATAATAAGGGCTTTTCTATGCATTTGTCTGATTGATTGATTGATTGATTGAAAGCTTTATTGACAGACTGCAGAGTGGGTACAGTACAGCTGTATTCACTCATTTGATGGAAGTGTTGCGGTGGTCTCAACGGAACAATTTTGATTGACAGTCGATTCTGCCAATCACACCGCTGTTGTGTGTGGGGGTGGCGTCGCTTGACTGAAACTTCGGCTCTGCCCCAGCAACCATTGCCGGGCCAGAGCCGGTTTATCTTTGGCAAGCCCGAGTCGGCTCTGGCACGGCAACCATTGCCAGGCCAGAGCCGGTTTATCTTTGGCGAGCCCGAGTCGGCTCTGGCACCGCAACCATTGCCGGGCCAGAGCCGATTTATCTTTGGCGACGCCGAGTCGGCTCTTAAGCACGGCAACCATTGCCGGGCCAGAGCCGGTTTATCTTTGGCGAGGCCGAGTCGGCTCTGGCACGGCAACCATTGCCGGGCCAGAGCCGGTTTATCTTTGGCGAGCCAAGTCGGCTCTGGCAAGGCAACCATTGCCGGGCCAGAGCCGGTTTATCTTTGGCGAGCCCGAGTCGGCTCTGGCACGGCAACCAGAGCCGGGCCAGAGCCGGTTTATCTTTGGCGAGCCGAGTCGGCTCTGGCACGGCAACCATTACCGGGCCAGAGGCCGGCTCATCGTTGGCGTGCCGTGCCGGACATGTGCCGAGTGTGCCGACCGGTAGCCGGAATCGTGCCGAGTATGCTGGCCACCTGGGATGTGTGAGGCTAGTTAGAACAACATATAGTCCTCCTGTAAAACTACACAACTCTCACTCCAAATGTAGTATAAAAAGGACAAAATGACCTACACAAACATTTTCACCATAGGCAATAAAAGGAACATGCCCGTGTAATGTTTACCAGAGATTGTACAGCGTTTGTGTTCATAGAATAAGGTGTGTATGTAGTAGATCTCAGCAGGCATGCGTTGTTCATGGCACGGGGTACCACTCAGTGGTACCTCACTGAGTATTAAAGATTTGAGCAGAAGCGCGTGCACGCACATGCACGCGCTCGCGAGAACGCGCTGCGCTCGGCTCGGCTCGTGTTTACCTGCCTCCCGGGCCCCGGCGCTACCTCGCATTATCATAACAATAGCCGCTATAGGCTGGTGTCTTCAACACGTCTGGACTCTTTGTGATGTAAATATGAATCCACCGCCTGCTGCTCCAGCTCCACTGCTGTTAGACTCAGTTAGAGGATCTCAGCTGCCGAGTGTCAGAGTCAGTCTGGCTGCTGTGTGGACAGCGTTCTCTCTCTCTCTCTCTCTCTCTCTCTCTCTCTCTCTCTCTCTCTCTCTCTCTCTCTCTCTCTCTCTCTCTCTCTCTCTCTCTCTCTCTCTCACGCGCACACACACAACTTGCTGACACACTGTCTTGCTGCGCCATCTCCTGGACAAGCCACAGCAATGCATTCATACAATATGATGACCGTGACAGTGTTATACATGACAAATAACAACACAAACTATTATTATCCTTTTTTTATTACTACTACTATTATTATTACGTCCCAAGTTGCCGCTGCCCACAGAGTGCACCGCCGTCCAAAGGTGAACGACGGCGAACGAAGGGCCAAATCAAAACAGCCGTCAATTCCGAATTGACAACTGTTTTGATTCAACCCCCCACCCACCACCACTCACCCCCGGACAACAACACACTCTGCAAACAGCAGCAACCCGGGACATTCCATATCTACATCACAAACTTTGGGACTGAGTAGATAATTAATTAATCTTCTCTTTATTTTTATTATTTATATTAAAACTGAATCAAACCATAAACAAGGTTGCCTGTTGGGATGTTAGATCCTAATGTGAAAAACTGATTTTATATGTCTGCACTTTATGTGCTCATTTTATGCCTGTCTTAATTCTGTTGTGAAGCACTTTGAGCTGCAGTTTCTGTATGAAAGGCTATACAAACAAAGTGTATTATTGTGCGCGAGGGAACATATGCGCATGCGCGCGGGGCCGCGCGTGCGCGTGCGCGCGGCGTCATTATCCTGCGTGGCGGCTCAGTCCATAATAACAACGCAACACTGGATCTCAGGATACCTTTTTATTCACACTGCTGTGAGACTTCAAAGTTATTTGAAAGTGGCCAGGCATAGGTAATTGGTCCGTTGTGAACAGTGTTCACTGAACACCACATTAAAGGTACACGCCAACGAGGACTTCCGGTTTGTGATTTCTGGTAAGAAGCCACAGAAAAGAGCTCCCGGTCAAAAAATATCCAAAAAAGGAAGTAAAATGATCTAAAACAAAATAAAAAGTGACAATTCAATGACAAAAGAAGAAAGGAAGAATGAACATGAGGACAAATGAAAGGAGAGTCGCCCCAGATGACGTAAATACACTGGAGAAAAATATTAGACACAAGGAGGTGACGCAACAGGTAGAACAAGCTAGCATGGCGCAAGATAATAACTCAGAAGTAACTGGCTGGGCAGAGAAGCTACAGGCTAGCATACAGGCCAGCATGCAGGCTAACATAATGGCTAAGCTAACACGCAGAACATTCAGAGGAACATCGACAAACTCAGAGAAGAATTAAAGAGGGGACAGGACGAGCTCAGAGAGGAAATAAATAAAAGACTTGAGACAATTGATGAAAAGTTACAGAACCAAGAGAAAGACAGGGACGTTAGAAAAATGAATGGCCGAGACAGAGGAATGGAATACAGAAATACAGGAAAGACTATCTACTCTCGAACAACAAAACAGAATGCAAGAGAAGCCAATATCCGAATATGGGGACTGAGAGAAGGGATAGAGGGAGACTCGATGACCAAGTATGTAGAAAACCTAATTCGAAAATAATTAGAAGTATCAGACCTCGCCAAGATAGAGATTCAAAGGGCACATAGGGCCCAAGCCCCAAAACCACAAACAAACAGACCACCGAGAGCAGTTATTGTCAACTTCTCGAAATTCGAAGTCAAAGAGAACATACTCAGAGCAGCCTGGCAGGTGGAGATGGAGGTGGAGGGACAGAGAGTGTCTTTTGATCACAACTATTCAACAGAGGTGGCTGTAAAACGTCTGAGCTACGTGTAAATAAAAAATATTCTGAAAGAGAAAGGAATCAGGTTCCAATCACCAATGACCATGCTGAAGGTACATTGGAAGGAGGGCATCAGAGTATACAACAACATGCAGGAGGCGGCGACGGACATGTCTCGGAGAGGATGGACGGTGCCGGGAGGAGAAGGAGAGAGACCTACCCTGACGCAGAGGATGGAGAGGGCGCGCAGGTGGATCAGAGTCGAGAGACGAGGACGAGGGGAGGAGGACGGAAAGAAGACAGGAGGGGACCTGAACTGATTCAAAGCAGATCAACTAAGAAGAACGACAAAAATACACGGAAATGGGGCACGGAGGAGAGGAGACGGGAGCGACCACGGTGATCCAAGGAAGGATAAGTACAAAACAGTATCAACGTGAAAGACTACCCAATATAAACACATACACAGGGAGGCCTTTGGGGATATAACGGAGGAGTGAAAATATATTCAATAGAAAAAAAGGGAATGAACAATTATCCCAAGAAGAATTAGAGAACTATAACTTCAGAACGTAGAACATTAACGATAAGATTTTATAATACATACGAGGTATATATAATATGTGTTTAAAAGAGGACATGGCGATTCAAGAAACATATTGGGAGTAGTACATGTTGGACTGATATGAAGGATCCACAGGATTACACATGACACACAATGCAAGTGAATCTGAACATGAAAATTACATATGAGCCTTGACCGGGAGCTCTGAGGCCGTTCACAGAACAATGTTGGACACATATAGTGCGCTGGGGAGAACCGTCACAAGAGGTATCTTCGCCACAAGGGGGAGCCCTCTCATCAGGAGAGCCACTACTCCCCACCCACCAAAAGGGAACAGGGGGATACAATTAGGATCCTAACACCTTGGAAGCACCAAATGTTTAAAGGTGACATGCATTATAAATGTCTTTTTTGAGTCTAGCATTGTATTATAGTAATAGGAGTTAGTATCAATGTGTTTTTGTGTCTAAATACCATATTGGCGGATTGCTCTCATTCAGCTCAGACCATTTCCTGCTCGATTTAATTAGGTCATTCTGATTTGAGGCGCATGCTGACGTCAGTTGGCGCTGGGTAAGCGGACAGTGATCCGATTGGCTCTGTGGTTGTAGCGCACCAAACAGGGTTTGACAGAGCGAGCGAGAGAGAGAGAGAGAGAATCAGATAGACCCTCGCGACAGAGCACACATACACACTGTGCCGCGGCGCTACAACTGATCCCGAATCGAGAGAGAGAGAGAGAGACCACCGTGCAAACATTCCGCGCGCAGGTCCCCCCACCCGACTCGGGAGCACAAGCTGCAGCGCGGCACAGCGGCAGACCCCACCTGACGGGAGAAGGAGAAAGAGAGAGAGAAGGGGACCCGCACGCAGAGCGCCCACACAGTTCTCTCTCCCCCTCTCTCTCTCTCTCCCCCTCTCTCTCTCTCTCTCCCACCGCGCCGCGCCACAGCCCATGCTCTCGAACCGAGAGAGAGACAGAGAAGGGGACCCGCACGCAGAGCGTCCACACAGTTCCTTCTCTCCCTCTCTCTCTCTCTCCCTCCCTCTCTCCCTCTATCTCTCCCTCTCTCTCTCCACCTCTGTCTCTCTCCTCCACCTTTTGTTTCTCTTCCTCCACTTGAGGCTGGAAAATTATGCTTTAGAGTACTCCATTAGAAATATAAAACAATGATTTTTTTTTAAATAAACCTTACAGATGTCTTCCATAGACTCACAGGAATTGTGTAAAGTTGCTCAAATAGTGCTAGGAATAACAATGCAGGTCCCCTTTACATTTTTTTTTATATGTAAGTCAGGTAAAGATAGCAGTGGCTACAACCGCAAATATTATTTTAAGTGACATGGGTGGAACAGGAGAGCACTTGGAGAGGAAATATGACGCAAGCTAAAGGTATCAAAATGGTGTCGTTGAACATTAATGGTATGAATAATCCAGTCAAAAGGAGTAAGGTGATGACTGTAACCCTCTGGGTTCCCTCTCCCGGGAATCCAGCTGTCAGTCTGGAATGTTTTCACCTGGTGGTTGGTATTTGCATTTTGATTGTCAAGCCCACATTCCTGTGTTGTCACTGATTGGTACTCTCCATTGTTGCTGTCACTGTGCTGTCAATTTGCTGTCACTGCTAATTGATTGGAATGTTTGGTTGGTGACTACTTATGCTTTCTCTGTTTCCTTGTTTGTTGTCGAGGCTTCAGAAAACCGTTCGTGTGGGAAGAAGCTGGTCAGAGTTTGGTGAGCCACTCGCGATGCACTTATATTACTTTTGCCTGTTCTCTCTGTTGGCGCCCGGCGTCTTTCCTGGATTATCGCTGCTCTGCGTGTTTTAATAAAGACACATCCTTAGAAATAGCTACCTATCTCCGTCTCTCCTTGTCTCCTCCACCATTGGACTCACTACTACTCACCCCCATACGTAACAGATGACGAAATTTAGGAAGGAAGAGATGCAGGTAATTTTCTTTGCAAGAAACACATCTAATATCACAGGAACATGAAAAACTGAAGAGATTTGGATATGAGAATATGTTTTACAGGAGATTTAGGAGATAGTCTATTTGCCAACACAATGAACCCGGACATTTTGGAACCACCAAACTTTTATGATAGATATGGATAGTATGGGTCACCAGCACTTAGAAACTGCCTGATGCTAAGTTGTATATGTTGGGCAAATTTGTTTATTTGCATAATTAGCATACATTTGCATAATCACCTAAATAGAAACATCTCGGAAACTACTTGATCAATTTCAACAATGTTGGAGTGGTTTTTGGGGTTATTCAGGATGCTGAACCCATTGTTGATACTCAAGAGTTTCGAAATTGCAATATTTAATAGAATTTACCAAATTTCAACTCATTTTGGTGCAATTTTGGTGTACTTTCAGTCAATTCGAAAGTTTTAGAGGACACTGAAATGATTACATTTGGACAGCACATACATTATGTACTCACAATATCTCTACTGACCCCAAATAGTTCCTATGGTAATGTCATATTGTCATAGTACAGTAGATAGGCAGGTGTATAAAGATCTGCGTTGTCAAGACAAAGACTCAGATGTGAAGGGCATACGCTCTTTTATTTACTACCTGTAACGACACAGCTAATTAGAAAAACACTAAAACTGGTCAAACTGTGTTCCTTAACACATTGGGGACGAAGCACGGAGAAATCCGTGTTTCGAATCCATGCGTTGTGAACAGTATCACGGAGATCTCCGTGGGAAGTTGTTATTGCTTTTATTCCATTTTAATAACCTATTCAAGGTCGCCGAGCGGCACTGCAGATTTTCCCTACTCTATGAATTCGACAAGGTGCAATACCGGCCAGATCCTCTTAGGGGCGCTATCGCGCTATTGCAGTGTGCCCTGTGGGCGAACGGATCAGTCTATTTTTTTTCTTTCAACAGAGATTTCAGTTAGCTGGATTCTGGATCTGCAGCCTGTAGCTTGGATTACGTTTCAAATAGCAGATTTCACCATGCAATAAGGGGATTTATCATCAGCCAATGGACATATTGATCTACCAGATGGCGATCGATAACGGGGAAATGCTCGGGGGGATCCAACCGGCTCATGGTAAGATCTTTTTCACGTAAATTACATGCTGATCAGAGCTTGCTATGATACTCAACCAGCCGACCAGCGTGTGGCTACTTAGACGAACACGGTTATTGGTAATCAATAATAATAAACGACGTCGTCGTCCCCCCCCCCCCCCCCCCCTTTCATGCATACATGCTTTGGGATCGCGCCGACCATATGCAGTTTGAGTTATTTCTGTAGCATCTGTAAACGGAAATGCCATTGGATAACGTTAGCAGCTATTAGCTCTATATCTAGCCTTCCAGAAAATCCCCTATAATGCTTATATTCACGGCGCTATAAAATGAGAACCTATTGATGATTATTTGTTCTTCTTTAAGCCATTTTGAAGGGACGGTTTATGGACTCAATTGACAATGAGAATGGACAGATAGCAATACTATAAAGTATAGATTTAGCTCTACAAACACCCCCACGTTTGTTTACAAAAGCTGGCCCTCTACCATTATATTAGACGGGCCACAGTGGCCGCGAAAGTGTTAATACAATAACATAGCTTAATAAAACAGAAATAACAAAAGAAAGGTATTTACATTACTCAAGCATAGGCCACAACATAACAATATGCGCTTCTTCTTACTGCATAGTAGTCGATAATTACTTGTTTGAGTGTAAGTCTTCCTGAAACTTCTCACTCAGAAAGTGGCTACCGTGTTCAGAACTATGAATCCAAATCATCAAACTCCTCATGATGAAACTCCTCCCCACTGTCTTCATCTTCCTCTGAATTTACTTTAGGTAGATTTCATATCTGGCATTATTGAGAGATGCTGATCTTCTCTGGTTGTACAGAGCCAGGAAGAAACTCTTCACTGTCTCTGTGATTTGTGAATATGTAGTTCCCTCCTCTACAATGATGTGAAGCAGATCACCAGATACTGCTGTCATGGCCTTAAGCGCAGATACCTTTCCTTTCCCACATGGATAAGAGGTGGTGTCACATCCGGAGAGAGCATGGATAGTGTGACAACCCCATCCCTCTCCTACAGGTTGACTCAGGGATATACCTGGATATCTCCATTAACCTGTCTGTCATCCACAGACTGGCAATCAGACGCACCTGTGCAGTGCAGGTGTGTCAGGAGGAGGAGGCACACCTGTGTAAAAGGCCTGACTTCTCCATTTGTCTGTCTGTCTGCCTATTGCTTATTAACAGCGGAGGAGTGCGCCGAATGCTTCCGCGTTTTCCCTGATTGGCTGCGACACGCCCTGCGGCAGGCGCGGGGCGTGGCAACCGGAGCGGCAGAGCTTGCGGCATTATTTAGCCGTAAACCGCCATGATTCTCATTCGAAGCTTAGCTCACCTGGCAGCGCGGCGGTCCTGTGGTCCTGCGGTCTGTTTGTTTCAAGTTCGAATCCCATCAATTTTTTTTTTCTTTTTTTTTTTTACGTGTATTCTTTCGCCGGTTAAGGTTAGGCATGGTTAAGGTTAAGGTTAGGCATTGTTTCGGAGTTGGTTAAGGTTAGAAAGGTTAAGTTTAGGCGCTGTTAAGGAGCTGGTTAGAGTTTGTCTTAGAGAATGGCAATATTCTTTCTATGGTTAAGGTTAAGGTTAGGCATGGTTAAGGTTAAGGTTAAGGTTAGGCATTGTTTCGGAGTTGGTTAAGGTTAGAAAGGTTAAGTTTAGGCGCTGTTAAGGAGCTGGTTGAGGTTAGCGTTTGTCTTAGAGAATGGCAATAGACAGCCTATTTCCGCACTGCCGCTCTCTCGCGCTGCCGCGGTCACATGGTCACATTGTCACATTCTTGCACTCCTCCGCTGTTAAAAAGCAACACGCTGTCTGTCTCTCCTCCAAGCTGGTCCTGACATTTTGTTTGTTTAAATTTGGTTTGGCTGTTTCTCATATTATCATTTACACACACCACACACTGACTCACTCATGCATTTGTAGCACTTGTGTCACCTACTTGTAACAGCTGTTCGCCACAGGCACAGTTCTAGGTAAAAAAACTAGGAGAGGAGTAATATGCACAATTTAAGAATAGTGGACCAGAGACAGAATTATAACAATAACCGGTGTTTATTCAAATGCGCGCTAGCTAGACATACAGGCATACAGAAATAGAGTGCTAGTTGGTTGAAGTATCCCTTTTAGATTCTTTCAGTAACCTCTCCTTTAAGGAGGGTTAGTTCGATATCAAGTCCTAGATTGATTGGATCAACACATTAGGTTTGGTTCAGACGTCTCTGAAGTTATCTCTAGCTAAAAGCTAGGTTCAAGGTTGGATATTGGATGTATCCTTTTATCATCAGTAAACTCTATATCAGTTTATCATTTCAATGGGTAAATGTTTAAACATATTAATTTAAACCTTTAAATGTGCAGGGAACGCAAATACCTTACTAGGTGAAATGCTCCTTTAAACTCTTCCTTTGAAGGTGTAACACAACAAAAGTACCAAATGGAATATTCTAGGTTATGGGAATGGAAATACCTTATTAGGTGAAATTACCCGTTAAACCTTCTTTCTTTACAGGAGAACCATCAGTGATTCAACTATAATCAATGTCATCAATGGGTACACTAGAATCCCATTAACTCATCCTCTTTACAAGAGAACATCAGTAGTTCAGATAACTTACTGGGTGTATTTACCCTTTAAGTCTCCCTTCTTGTAGGAGAATATCAATGGTTCAAGTAGCTTATCAGTGGTTCAAGTATCTTACTGGGTGTAATTACCCTTAAGTCTCCCTTCCTATAGGAGAATATCAATACCCATATATCAAATTAAATCAAATCAAATACAAAATACAATATCAAAGTAACAAAGGGTGAACAGGGTTGAAGCCCTTGGAATGTCCTTGTGTTCAGGTAAGTTGAATCCATGGAAGTTCTTATGATTCAAGTTCAGTCAGTTCAATCCTACCGGACTGTTGAGGTAACAGGAGTTGGGCAACAGGGGTATTCGAATCAGGCATTAGCCTTGAGCTATATCAGAGGTTCAGTGGGTTGGCTTGCCATCTTGCATCGTCCGGCACACCGCCTCGTCCCCTCGTGGGCACACGTGGTGATGGGTGGTCTGTACTCCTGGAACTGCTCCCAGGGTGGAACGGGGTGCTAGAAAAACCTGGCCTGCTTGTGAGCAGGCATTCAGAAAATAAAAGCTATTTACCATCTTTTATCGCTTCATCATCTTTTCATTGCTTTCAGAATGAATAATCAATCAGGCTACTTTTAGCTATGCTAAGCTAAAGTAGGCTGTCTCATCCCAGCACGTGGGGTCATATGCCACATGCTAATTTAGGCTAAAGTGCGCTATTATGTAACATTCCCCACGTTCATATAAAACTCAAAAACATTCAAAATGTATATAGACCTTGTTCTTAACGTACAGCATATCAATACAATTATAAGTACTTCTGAAATGGTTCCTTCCTAGTTTTCATTTAACCAAATTGAGCTTGGGTGTCAGGATGGAGGTAGGTGAGTTCCAATTGTGGTATGCAATCAAGGAGACGGAGAGGGTGTACTCTTAAGTAGGTTCGTTTTAATAGTAAAGAACACAAAGAGTAATACTAGGATACAATGCCGAGTGGCAGGAAGAAGAGGGGATAAAGATAATGGAGCTTAGTGGTGGTCCAGAACCGGAACCGCCCGCGTTATCTCCGAACGCTATAATGAAGACCTGACGGATATCAAGCAGAAGATAGGAAGGTTAAATAGACACCACATTCTAACATTCCACACACACACCCCGTGACAGCCAATCAGGACCCATACCCTAAGTGACAGCACTAAGTGACAGGGGAGACAGGTGACAGTAGCCAAGTGACAGATGACAGAATGGTGGGTGGTTCCAGACAGCAGTCAGCAACCAGAACGTAACACTTGGGGCAGTTCGTGTATGACTCAGAATGAAGCTACGTTAATTAGCTTTAACGTTATTAGCTTGTAGCATGAAGCTAACCATTTTTGTACACTCGACAATTGAATAGCACACAATATTGATTTAACTCACCAAAACCGCAGGCTACTGCTACTTTACTGCAACGCTTCTTCGGTTTTGCAACTGGGGGAATCTTTTATAACTGTTTGATAACTGTTTTTATCATGCTATTTCCTATTTCATCTCGTTATCCAGCAACGTTATTATCTGCGGCTTCTCCGTGGATTGAGTGTCTGCATCTGCGCAGCGCGAGACTCTGTAACGTTGAGATGCTGTAAGACAAGGTGTGCGCCGTAAGGCAAACCGTGGCTGTCGCGACATCCATCTCATTCATGTCATGACGCAAATTAAAGGGCAATGCTGTAGTTCAAAGGTACTTGGTACCCAATAATATTAACTACTTATGTTCCTACATAATAGCCTTAACTATTTATGTTCTTATTCAATGGCATTAACTATTTATGTTCTTATAACTTAAATAGTTATGAATCTGAAACCTGGGTTACACATTCAGTACATTACTGATATACTGATCCATTCATCCTTTAATTTCTTTTGTTTGTACATAGTTTAAATAGCATCATTAAATAACTTTTCTTTAAAAAGCTCAAGTACTTGTGTAGTCTCCCTTGTTTTGTCTGTACCTTGAGCTTGGTTCATGACAATAGCCAGAGCTATGACAGCAGCTAAACAGCTATCAAACGGTCTGCACAGGGAATGCCCTTGAGGAAACTGTTGAAGTCATCGTAGCACTTGGTGTGATACTGGGCATCAGCTGCATGCAGGTCCAGGACGGCATTTACCCATAGAGACACTTCCTCAGCCCATTGATCCTGGCGCTCATCACATTTAGACAAGATGATGTTTTTGAAGGATGGCATTCCTGGTCTCTTAACAGTCCGGCATTGTTTCACTGGCTTCCATCTATCAGGGTGTTTGGTGTCTTTGGGTTCGCAAATGATACCACAAAACAGACATTGTTTAGAAAACTCAAAGGCATGAGAACGAGACATACCTTTCCCTAGCTGACCATCAGATGAGCTGAGCTTGTGTTTGGTTGCATCTCTAGACTTAGAGGTATATGAGCTATAACATGATTTGTGACAAACTACAGAGGCTGACACACCATGGGTAGCAATGATGTTCGATAAAGTCTCAGTTGTACAGTAGCTGAATCGTCAAGCTCTTCACTCCTCTGAAGCAAAGTTGTAATCAGTGGCGTCGCGTGGGTAAAATAACAGGGGAAGCCAAAAAAAAATTATTAAAAAAAAAATTATTAAATATTTTTATTAATTTTTTTTTTTTTTTTTTTTTTTTTTTAAAGTCAAGCAGTCACCATGTACACTACAGTATGGCTCGGCGGCCAGTCAAACGTTCTTTTTATTTATTTAACAGATTGCAGAATGGGTACAATACAGTGCAGACCAGAGAAAGACGTTTGTCTTGTTTACATCAGGGTCATTAATACTGCTGGAGCATTGGTTAATTTTTGGTCCGATTTTTCCTTGCGCGATTTTGCGCGCCGCGTGGGAGCAAATTCGAGACACATATTCGGTGGCAAAAAGGTGTCCCACGGTCTCCTCTATGGCCGTGAATATTTTCACGCGGATCGGAATCACGGCGCGCCCGTGGGACACTTTTCCGTTTCGGCGAGTTTATTCCACGCTTTCTGTTTTCCTTTTCTAAGCATTTTAGGGGCTACATGTGAATCAGTAAAAGTTGCGGGACGCCCAGATGTTTCCACGATAGAAAGCCCGCGTGGATCCCATAATAGGCTCACTTAATACAGCGTTTTTAAAATCACGCGACATTTTCAGGGTCGCGAGCCGACCTTTTCCCCTCGTTTTCGATGATGGAAGTGATTTAGGAAAAGCTTCGGCACGCCGAGAGGTCCCCGTGGATTTAATCTCGCGAGGATCGGGGCAATATTCGGCCCGTGGGAACAGTTACGGGTTAATACAATGTTCAGAGTGCAGAGGGGAGGTGTGCAGAGGGGATTCCACACTCATGATTCTTCTCACAGCCCCGTTTTAAACTTTTAGGGTGTGGCAGTCAGCTCGAATCTGATTGGCTAGGATCGGATTTGGACTCTATAATGCTGGAAGCCTGGAGAAAGAGACCTACCATCTGCCTCCTCTCCTGCTGCAGTGAGCATAGTGAGGCTGACAGTGTGTTAGAGGGAGTGAAGAAAAAAAAATTATAACACAGATGCACAGATGAAAAAGAATGTAAACTATATGATTTTTTTTTCATATTTCATATTTGATATTAATTCATATTTTAATATTAGGGAGGCATGGCTTCCGTTGGCTTCCATAAGGATTCGCCACTGGTTGTAATGCCTTTTGTTCCAGATGTCTTGAAGTCATTGTCCTTGCCGTCACAGGGCTCGAATAGGCATTTCTTCCTTGACATGTCAATCTGAAATTAACAAAAGAAGAATGCACTATTTGTATCCTCCATCTCTGCACTACCACACACTCTACATTACAGAACAATATGGATACATTGCCAGGATGTACATTTCGGACAGGCTGTTCAATATTCCAATGAAAACATGTATTTCCCATTCTATTGGTATCCTACATGAACTTGACTGGTATTTGCATTACCTTTTGGGTATCTTTCTCTGCCTCAGTGCCTCAGATCTTCTATCACACAATTCTACATTAAGGAGATCAACAGTACCATATGAATACTCTATGCAATATTTAGAATCAAACTTGATGCTTCTCTGTGTGACGAGGGATAGAGCCTGGTGACGCGAGGCTAGATAATAATCACACATTCATGTCATGACATACATTGCTAACATAGCTAACTAGCTATGCATTAACATTAGTTACCGTCAGATGGCTAACGTTAACCCTAAGAGCTAGCTTACTACAGCTTGTGATCATATTATATTCAGTGTGTGTTATTGGATAGTAATAAAACCACAGTTTGTGTATTTGTTTCTATTTTCTCAACGTACTTGCATTGAAACAACAATCCTTGAAAATCAGGGGTCTGTATTTGCTGCAGCTGCAGTTGCTCGTTGCCACAGTAGGAATGAGATCATGGTGTAAATGAGCCACTACTCACATGGAAGTTTTGCGTTATCGATTAGCGCACTGAAGTCTCAGTCAAGGCTAGGAACTGGGGTTCTGAGGACATTTTATAAGGTAACAGTCACATACAAAAATCCAATAGAATAGTTTCTAGTTGTGGCAGCAAACTGCTCCGCTGCCACGTTGACTCATGGCAGAGCTCAACTGCAGCAGTTACCCCAGTAACCAAAAATAAGCGCCTAGAGTACCCCATTATGCGCTCTACAAATTAAAGTTATTATTATTATTATTATCATTCTGTTTACAATTGAACATTCCATGAAAATGATCTATAAATGCAGCATCTTCTGAAACATTAATAAACTGAAGATTTTAAAAATAATTCACCAAAATTAGTAGAAATTTGGTAAATTCCAGTAAATATAGCAATTTTGAAAATGTTTTCTTCTCTTTTTTTTTTTTTTTTTTTTTTTTTTTAATTTTTTTTATTATTGCAAAACAAAACTTATTAAAAGTCAGTACTCAACACACAATGTATAATGAAACTTTCAGTAAAGGTGGTTAAAATATATGCAAGTACAGAAACAGGATAAAACAAAAATAGTCAATAATAACATTTTAACCGTATACCGTGTATATCCAGCGAAGTTACAATTATATAAATGTTAGTATATAATATACCCCGAATACCTATTTTCTAAAACCCTACACACATATGCTCCAGCTCAAATCCCCCCCTCCCGGACCCCCTCTTGGATAGTACCTCTATTATCCCTCACTCCTAACCAGACATCACCATTATAGGCTAGCTTTTATTCTCTCCACCACTTCTAACCACATTAACATTTTGGATTCATTGAGCCCTAGAATTCTTGCTGTTGATATTTCTTGATATATCACATCAAGATATGTAAGAAACCACACTTTCCGGCACATTTTTTCCGGTTGAAACCAACGTGATGCAATCAGTTTTTTAGCTACTGTGATACCCGATAAAACCAATCTTTTTAGTTGTGGGTACATGTGCATAAATGTTCCTTCGTCCCCATTTGTACATTGGGAGCATTTGGAGTTTTGTATAAGCCCCATTTTGCACAGCCTTATAGGAGTCAAGTATGTCCTGTGAATATAGTTCAGATTGATTTGTTGATGATCCGGGTTCCTTGATGTAAGTCGGACATTTGCCCAGGCTCCTTGCCAATCAAAGTCATTTTCCAGGTCTGGTATATCCCTCCTCCAGACATTGTCTAGTTGAAGGGTTTCGTACGAGGACGTTAGTAATTGTGAATAAAAACCTGATACAAAACCTCCCAATGTATTTCTGTCATAGAAAAATTTGTGGTATCTGTGGTGTTCAATTGGTATGTGTAATGGAACACCGTGAGATCTCATACAAAGTTTTAACTGTATGTAAAAAAGCCATGTGGACTCGGTGAGGTTAAACTTTATGCATATTTCGACATAACTACAGAGGCCCTTGTTATTAAAAATATCCCCTAATGAGTGTATGCCTCTTTCTTCCCATACAGGGAATCTTATAGGTCGTTTTCCCATTAAGAGAGCATTGTTATTGAATATGGGAGTGTGATTATGCCATACTTGATTGTTAGGAAATTTCCTTTGAGTTTCCCGCCATGTCCTGATTGCATGGGTTATTATTGGGCCAAATTCTCGCTCACAATGCTTGATTGAAAGTTTAGTGTATGCTATGTCTTTCAATCTCTGTGGGGCTACTATGTTTTCTTCTAATTCTCTCCAAGATACCAAAGCCTCGGGGTCAAACCATATCTTCTTCAATGGTCTTAATGTGAAGGCATTAAAATATTGTAAAAAATCTGGGACTGCCATGCCACCGTCTGCTTTACTTCTCTGTGCGGTGGATCTTTTTATGCGAGGCGGTTTGTTATTCCAAATAAATTTGTATGTGGAGGTTTGTAATCTTTTCCAGTAGCCCTCTGGAGGAGGTAACGGAAGCATTGAGCTGAAGAAATTGATTCTTGGTAATACATCCATCTTAACTATTGATACCCTTGCCTGTACTGAGTTTTTAAGTTTTGCCCACCTGTCCAGGTCGTCCTTGATTTTGTTCTGTATTTTTGTGTAATTGTGCTTCACCGTTTGTCTTATGGTGGGGAATATTTCCACTCCCAAGCATCTGAAATGTTTTACCATCGGTATCGCACCTGGGAGGGTTATACCTTTTTTTGCAGGGGTGTTAAGTGGAAGGAAAGCCGACTTCGGCCAATTTATCTTAAATCCCGATAGATCACCAAAGTTCTCAATCAACTTGAGCAGATGAGGCAATGTGGTGTTGGGGTTTTGCATGAACAATATTACGTCGTCCGCATATAAACTAATTTTTTGTTGTGTGCCCTTGATTACGATTGGTTCTATGGATTGGGATTGTCTTATATATTGTGCTAAAGGCTCTAATGATAAATTGAATAGTCCGGGACTAAGAGGGCAACCCTGTCTGGCAGAGCGTGATACCGGAAAGATTTTGGAGATGATTGTGCCTGTTGTAATCTTGGCCGATGGGTCCTTGTATAGTACTTTAATCATATCAATGAAACCTTTCCCTAACCCCATCCTTTCCAATACTGCCCATAGAAACGACCATTCCAACCTGTCAAATGCTTTCATAGCATCCAGGGATAGTATCGCCTTAGGTGTGATGTCCTCTTTGTCTGTATCTAGTACGTGCAGTATTCGCCTTATGTTATCATTGATCAGGCGACCTTTTATGAAGCCTGTTTGGTCCGTATGAACTAAAGACGTCATATGCTTTTGCAATCTGATGGCTAATATCTTAGAGTACAGTTTGACATCGGTTCCGAGGAGGCTTAAAGGACGGTAACTACCGCATTCAGTGGGGTCTTTGTCTTTTTTGTGAAGAACTGAAATGAGTGCGGTATTTTGGTGTTCGATGAAGCTTCCCTCTTTGACTGAGTATAAGATCATATTTAGTAATAAGGGTCCAAATATGTCCCAGCAAGAAATGTACATTTCTGATGGGATACCGTCAATTCCCGGAGCTTTGCCGTTTTTCATTCCGGATATGGCCTTCTTGAGTTCTTCTAATGTGATCGGTACTTCTAACTGTTTAGCGTCTTCATCTGTAAGTTTAGGGAGAGTAATTTGATTAAGATATGTGTCTAATTTGTCCTGATCAAAGGTCGTTTCTGAGTTATATAAATCGGAGTAGAATTCTTTGAATGTATCGTTTATTATTTTGGGTTCTGTTACTAGAGCTTGTTGTTTCCTAATGGCAGTTATATCTGCAAATTTTGCATTAATTCTTAGTCGCATGGCTAATAGGTGACTAGGTTTAGAACCTTGGAAGTACTGCTGTTGTCTAGTGCTGCGTATTTGCAATTCCGATTTTTGTCTGTACATTGCTTTGATCTCGGTCTTTAGAATGTTAACTTGGTTATCTAGTCTAGTAGAGTTGTTGTATTTTAAAGAATTAAAAAGCGTTGAGTAAAGCGTTTCCTTTTCAGACAGTTTTGTGTTTTGATTTTTGCGCAATATGGAGGTAAATCTATCCGAGAAATCTTTGATCATACTCTTTACCGACATCCATAATATTCTGGGATCTTGCACCGAGTTAGTATTAACTTGTAGGAATACTGTGAGAGCTTCTTTAATTTGTGTAATGAATTCCTTGTTGTTAAGCAGCATCGAATTAAAACGCCATCTTGGGGCCCGGGTAGATAATGTACCAAATGTTGCTTTCAGGATTAAGTAGCAGTGATCTGATAGCGCATTGGGTGTCATTTCCACTTCGTATTTATCAAATATTCTCGGGGATGCAAAGACGTAATCAATTCTGGATAGTGTGTTGTGTCTCGCCGAACGACAGGAGTACTTGCGGGTCATGGGGTTAAGTGAACGCCATAAATCAGTTACTCCTGTTGATTTCGACCAATCTTTTAATGCTTTAGATGAATTCTTTTGTTCGCTGGAGAAGGAAAGGTAAGTTTTGTCCATCCTTGGGTTCCAAATGGCATTAAAATCCGCACCTATTATGTATGAGTACTCGGGATGGTTTAACATTTCTCCTGTTAGTGAAGTGAAGAAACCCACTTCGTACAAATTCGGGGCATATACCGCTGCCAATGCAATTTTCCTGTTATTGTGTATAATCCTAGCTATAGTTATGCGCCCCTCAGCATCCGACCATACCCCTTTCAATTCGATATTTAATTTGCGTCTGACGACTATGGCTACCCCTCTAGTTCTCGTAGCAAAAGAAGAGTGACCAATATTATGGTATATGTTATCCGCTAACGTATTTATGTCTCCCTCTAAAATGTGCGTTTCGCTTAATAGTGCCACGTCCACATGTTCTTTTTTCATCAGTGTGAGCACGCTTTTGCGCTTGTGTTGTTTGTTTATCCCACCGGTGTTCCATACCATTATATTCAAACTAGCCATAGTCTATGCATGTTTTCGTGTAGTTTTTGGTAATGTTTCTGGAGTATGAAGCTACAATAGATGCACATCCAATTAATGAGGTCCCGTTGAGAGCTGAGCTTAAAAACATATATATATACAAATAAAAATCCCCTATTTTCCCCTCTCCCAGAAAGTCGAACATGCCTGTGTTCCAAGAACACATCCTCCGCGATTGACTTTCTCCCATGGTCCACCGGATTGCCCAACCTGAGCATTGTAATCCTAATTTTCCTATGCTCATTGCCATAGGATCTAACATTTCCATTCTATTGCAATAGAATGTCGCTTTTGGTCTTGCACCTTCCCTTACTGTAATGAAGTATTGTGATAATTAACCTAAAGATAAAAATAAAAAATAAAATAAAAAGAGAATAAACCTTTATCGACATATTCCTTTGAACCCTCCACCAACGTGTGAGGGGAAAAAAAAGGAAAAGATTGTAGATCAGTATTGACACTTAATGTGAAGAACATTGGAAAAGAATAATGTAAGTTACAATATATTTAAAAAATATATAGTAATATTGACACCTTAATGTGAAGAACATTGGAAAAGAACAGTGTAAGTTAAATTATGTTTAAAAAATATAGGGTGATGAGAAGAAAAAATTTAATAAAATAAAAATCAATGGAAAGATATAGATAAGGAATAAGAGATAAATAATTATCAACGTGGAGAAGCCACTAGAACCGATTTAACTGATTAGATAAGATAGAAAAGCAGCGCCTTTTAGCGCTTCAATGTGCCTTTAATGGAGTGATTACTTAAATTGTTAGAATAACCTTGCTGTGCCCATACGTTTATGTGTGGATAATTTTAAAGTATTATTAAGGGCTGATTGCACTTCATTTAATTTATATATGCTATGTGTATGCACACCGAATGTTATTGTTAGAGTTGTATGCTTCGTTGTCATGGTGCCTTATATTCTAGAAGGTTGTAGAACATACTAGTGCCTAGACTACTTTACTTCGTTGTCATGGTGCCTTATATTCTAGAAGGTTGTAGAACATACTAGTGCCTAGACTATTTTACATTCCAGAATGATCTAAGAGACCCAGGGCATTTGAGCGATAAACCCAGAATATTCCAGATAGATCTTTTTGTATTGATATTTATTTGACCCCTCAGAGACCAGAGACTGAAATTATAATGTATTATGAATCGTATTATACACAGTAAACATTGTTATAGACGACTTGCATATCGTTTGCTACTTGATGAACACAGCAATGTTATTCCAACACTGGTGGAATGACCTCATTGATGAACACAATAAAGTCATTCCTACACTGGTATATATTTAGGGAGAGGCTTAACTGGTTCCGGCATTTCCGTCATGCTTTGGGTTATTTGCTGCATTTTGAATCAGGAAATCCTCAGCATAAAAGGGTGTAAATGGACCTAACCTGCGGCCGTTATTGTCCAAGAATGATAACAGCGCCGGATATGCTAGCCTTGGCTTGTGGCCGGCTGTGTACAGCTTTTGCATCACAACTTTGTATGGTTGACGTCGGATGATGGCCTCTCTGCTCAAATCTTCGTAGATAAATATTGGTTTATCACCATACTTCAGCATCCCACGTTGGTTGCGAGCATATTTGATGATTTCATCCCTTGTTGTAGTTTTCCGTAGAGTGACAACGATGACTCTCGGCCCGTTGATATTTTGCCCCTGGGAACCAATTCTGTAAACTTGTTCCACTTCTGGCACTTTGTTTGGATCAGAGTTATTCAAAATCGTTGATAACACGTTTGGAAAGTTGATGTCATCGCAGTTCACTGATTCATCAAGCCCCACAATGCGGATGTTATTCCGCCTGTGGTAACGATGGGTTTCTAGTTGCCTCTCCATCACTTCGTTTTTAAGCAATTTTATTTCCCTCCGGTATTCATCTTTAACTTTTTCCATCTCTTCTCCCATCGCTGTCATGATACCTTCGTTCGCCTTGACTGCTTTTGTGTTTTCTGTCACCGAAATCTCCACTGTCGTGATTCGCACGGACAGCAAAGTGACTGCTCTCATAACCTCTTCGAATTTAGTATCGATGTGTTCAGCGTGTGCGACCAACTGTTCTTCTACGTGTGCTTTGAAAGCGATCATCTGTTCTTTTATCAGGGTAGTCAGAGAGTTGAAGTCGGGCTGTGCAACTGAACTGCTTGTGTCAGTTGATGTTGTTGGAGCAGTGAGGGATCCGATGGATGATTGTGCTATTATCTTCTCAAAATCGCCTGCTTTTTCCTTCACGGTACTTTTTTCTGATGTTCCTGCTATGTTGTCATCTGTTGTCTCCATCTCGGGGCCAGTTGTCCTTGGTCCCTGTGTATTCTCCTCTATATTCCCCGCGCCGGGGCTCACCAGCGGATCTGCCACAGCGTCGCCTGTCATTGTCTTTGACCGAGTTTCAATCTGCGCCGTTGGCTTTGCCGTATCTTGTTTCTTTCCCGTCTTTTCCCCACCCCTAACCATGTTGTCTTTTGATATAGTTAGTAGAAGGTCTTATCAATACATACGATGTGGTCTAGTCTCTTTTGGTATTGTCCAAATAAGGTTTTTAAACGAAATTAACGATAACGGGAGCGGAGCTATAACCAATTGCGTGCGCTACATATTGCAGCTTAACCGGAAGTCCGTTTTCTTCTCTTAAGTATCATAAACGGATTCAACATCCTGAATAACCCGCAAAACAACTCCAACATTGTTGAAATTGATCAAGTAGTTTCTGAGATTTGTTCGATTATGCAAATGTGTACTAATTATGCAAATAAAAAAAGTTGCCCAACATTTACAACTTAGCATCCGGCAGTTTCTGAGTGCTGGGGACCCGTACTATCCATATCCATCATAAAACTTTGGTGGTTCCGAAATTTTCGGGTTCACAATGGGGCTCTATGGGATGGCAAATAGACTATAGCTTAGCACAATGAATGGAAGCGGACAGTGTCGGTTAGCCTAGGCATTGTCCAACCAACACCTCTCCCGAAGGCTAACCGGCACCGTCCACTTCCATTCATTGTGCTAAGCTAGGCTAACGTGCAGCCAGATAGCTTTCTACCGAACGCACAAAGAGGGAAAATTGTTATTAACCCTCCTGTTGTGTTCCGGTCAAATTTGGCAATGCAATTAATCGCATGACCCTTTCTGACCCCAACTGCATCCCCTAGCTTCAACATCCTTTACAACTCCATCTGGATGCAGTAATAAAACAATCACATTAGCAGGTCTGCATAAAGTGGCAATATGGAACAATATACTTTGAGCAATCTGTTGTTCGATATCAAATGGTTTGAAGTAACACAGCTGATTTATAGCCAACACCTTTACAACTCTGTCTGCATGCAGTAATAAAACAATCACAATGACCTCAGCAGGTCTGCATAAAGTGGCAATATGGAACAATATACTTTGAGCAATCTGTCGTTCGATAATTCATTTTAATATCAAATGGTTTGTGTTACGATGGGGTTGCTAAATGAAGGTGAGAACACAGTTTGCAGAGAGGGAACGGAGGCAGAGACGAGGAGCGAAGCTTGAAAAATGGATGTTTACTTGAGATCCAAAGCAATACAAACAAAATACTAGAACTACTTACAAAACACTTCTCCATACAAAACAACAAAGCAAGGAAGACGACAGGCGACACGACGGGCAGGGGAACACCGAGGCATGAGACAATGACGCCACAAGGAAGTCAGTAACAAGCAGGTCTTAAATACTACCACTGATTGTAATGACTAACAGCTGGCAAATGCCAGGCAATAATACAAAAAGGCAACATCTGATAAACACACTAGGAATACATCAAACTAGACACAGAAGACATAATCACACATAACAACCAGACAAGGAGACGACATCACACACAGACAGGGATGGTCCAAGATAACAAATAATTAGATATTAACTCTATTACTTGGAACCAAAACAAGATTGCCGCCTGTACCATCAGGCTAGTCTGGCCACTAGAGGGAGGTAGGGAACCAATGTCAGGAGGTAGGGGACCAATGTCAGGAGGTAGGGGACCAATGTTCACACCATGTCTGTAGTGTTCTCTCTCCCAGGTCTGACCTGACCTGGGAGTGCTGTGGTGTTCTCTCTCCCAGGTCTGACCTGACCTGGGAGTGCTGTGGCGTTCTCTCTCCCAGGTCTGACCTGACCTGGGAGTGTGACAGATCAAATCAAATCAAATCAAATTTATTTATAGGGCCCAGGTTTGGACAGGTTTGAAGTAACACAGCTGATTTATATCCAACACCTTTACAACTCCGTCTGGATGCAGTAATAAAACAATCACATTGACCTCAGCAGGTCTGCATAAAGTGGCAATATGGAACACTATACTTTGAGCAATCTGTCGTTCGATAATTCATTTGAATATCAAATGGTTTGAAGTAACACAGCTGATTTATATCCAACACCTTTACAACTCCGTCTGGATGCAGTAATAAAACAATCACATTGACCTCAGCAGGTCTGCATAAAGTGGCAATATGGAATAATATACTTTGAGCAATCTGTCGTTCGATAATTCATTTGGATATCAAATGGTAACACAGCTGATTTATATCCAACACCTTTACAACTCCGTCTGGATGCAGTCTGACCTTAAAGGCATGGTAATGGTCATCAAAACACATGGTTTCCATCAGTTTTCCACAGAGCAATACAATGTCATCTTTCACAGCAATAGTCTTGATCTTACAAAACACAGGCATCTCAAATGCTACCTCAGTACAGATAATCAAGTCACAGCGGTACTCTGTACCATGCTGTTTTATCCACTTGGCAGAAAAAACACTGGTTACATCTCCAAATAAGGAAGCAATCTCTGGACCTTCTTTGAGCTCAACAAGTGCCACCATCTTTCCTGGACCTATGGTTAATTTTTCTTTGGTAAAGGACTCCCGATACATTGCCATACAACTTTGGTGCTTTTGGGCTAATGTCTTTGTAATGTTTTTAAAGCTTTTTAATTGTCATGTCAAGTTATGTTTAGCTTCATAACGCATGCACCACATGTGCAGAATTGGGATTGTTTTCACAACTTTTTTTATGGAAACATCACTGGCGGGGACGTCATACAACCGCCAGTCACTTATTGACCTAAACTCCGGACTCAAAGAGGAGTTTAGAGACACTTTATGCCTAGATTGGCCACCGGAGATCAGGCGGGACAAGGACAAAGGAGTCGGCAAGAAGTAACACAGAGGGAAGAGAGGATGAATCAGACTGAGGTTAAAAAGATCTGCTTACCGCCCGGCAATTCCATCAATCTTTCTGGCGAATGCACGTTCGTTGGAGGGGAGGATGGACGATCTGAGAGCGAGGGTCCGATTCCAACGAGAAGTAAGAGACGTCAACATCTTGTGCTTTACGGAGACATGGCTGAAACCAGCGACTCCGGATCACAGCGTCTCTCCCTCGGACTCCTTCACCGTCTTCCGAGCGGATCATGCGGAAGCCTCTGGTAAGAGCGTCGGTGGGGGGGTCTGCCTGATTACCATCCTTCTTTCAGCACATCGCCTGCTCCACCAGAGGAGGAAACACGCTCGACCACTGCTACACCCCGTTCAGAGCCGGCTACAAGGCTGTACCGGCTCCGCCGTTGGCGGGGGATACCAGCACGTCCGATCATGACGCCATCTTCCTCTATCCCGTTTACAAACAAAGATCACGTGATGCCGTCGTGTCACGTGAGACAAAAAAATGGACCGACCAATCAGAGGCCACGCTTCAGGACGCTCTCGAGGACGTCGACTGGGGGATGTTTCAAGGAAGCGCCGGTGATGTCAGCGAGCTCACGGACACCGTTGTGAGCTTCATTACAACACTGGCTGATAGTATTGTCCCTACTAAAAAGGTTCGGGTCTTCCCAAATCAGAAACCGTGGGTGGATAGTACTATCAGAGCAGCTCTGAAATCCCGCACTACTGCCAACAACCTGGGCAGAGTGTCAGGAAACATGGAGGAGTATAAGGCTACAGTCTATACTCTGGATCACATTTGTGCCTCCCTCCCCAGTGATATGGACCCTATGCAATTTGCATACAGGCCAAACAGGTCCACTGATGATGCGGTCTCCCAAGTACTGCACAGCACCCTCTCTCACCTGGACCGACAGAAGGGGGGCTATGTGAGACTGTTGTTCATTGACTACAGCTCAGCGTTCAACACCATAGTCCCCACCAGACTGGTGGACAAGCTGATCGAGCTGGGTCTGAGCTCCGCTCTGAGCGCCTGGATACTGGACTTTCTGAGCGAAAGGCCCCAGGCGGTCAGGATGGGGGGTCAGACCTCCAACACCATCACCCTGAGCATCGGGTCCCCCCAGGGCTGTGTTCTGAGCCCCCTGCTGTACTCACTATACACACACGACTGTGTGGCCAAGTTCAGCTCCAACTCCATAGTGAAGTTTGCGGACGACACAGTGGTGGTGGGGCTGATCTCGGACACCGACGAGAAAGCCTACCGGGAGGAGGTTGAGGTACTGGAACGCTGGTGCCAAGACAACAGCCTGCTCCTGAACATTGGTAAAATCAAGGAGCTGATCGTGGATTTTAGGAGACAGCAGGAGGCACACACACCACTGAGGATAAACGGGGCTACCGTGGACAGGGTGAGCAGCTTCAAGTACCTGGGGGTCCACATCTCAGAGGAACTGACATGGACAACACACATAGACTCAGTGGTAAAAAAGGCGAAGCAGCGCCTCTACCACCTGAGACAGTTAAGGAAGTTCAGAGTATCTGGGAAGATACTCCAGTCCTTCTACTCCGGAGCTGTAGAGAGCATCTTGACTGGAAACATCACTGCCTGGTATGGCAACAGCACGGCACAGGACAAGAAGGCCCTACAGAGAGTGGTGCGCTCAGCTTATTGCACTACCAACCCTGCAGGTCCTATACAACAAGAGGTGCAAATCCAGAGCCTGCAGGATAATGAAAGACCCTCACCACCCCAACAACAGCCTGTTCATGCTGCTGCAGTCAGGCAAACGCCTGCGAGCACCAGTAACGAGGACAGAAAGACTTAGGCTCAGCTTCTTCCCCCAGGCCATCAGAGCCTTGAACACTGAACTCTCCACGCACAAGCACACATGAGCACACACACAACACACACACTGTACACGCTCACACACTAGCAGCCACTTTAACATGAGCACACACACACTCATGCTGCACATGCTCACACTATGGACACTTTACAGAAGGAAAGGTCACTTTAAGAATAGTATAGCTTGAGATTGTATAATATAGCATTGTATAGCAGTGTACATAAAGACCCAGTGCCTCATCCGTAGCTAACAGTGTACTGCACTACCACAGGACCTAGCATGTCCTACCATGGTCTGTAAATAACTCATGTACAGATACCGATATGCCTACTTTGTTTACTTCTTTATTGCACTATTGGTTGGACTCTATTATTATTATTATTATTATTACTTGTATTATGCACATTGTTGCGGGCGAGACCCCCCGCATTTCACTGTATACCTGTATGCCGTGACAAATAAAACTCTTGTATCTTGTATCTTGAAAGCTTGGCGTTTCTAATAAACATTTTAAATATATTTTATAAACTGGTCAACAGTGCATTATTTCCGGCGTTGGGTGCATGATGCGCATGCGCTATGATCACAGCACTGGCGCACCAGGCAGCCAAATACGGAAATACAGCCGTTTTGAGCAGTGTTGACCAGTTTATAAAAAATATTTAAAATGTTTATTAGCAACGCCGAGCTTTCAAATGGAACGCTGGGTACCTTTGAAATGTCTATGTGATATATTTTGGACCCACCGCTCGCTTTTAAGCAGTGCTTGATGTGAACATTAACATGGCTAGTAACGTGGGAGCCAGTGACTGTGTATTCGAGACCCTGGCTTGCATCGCAGTCACGAAAGGGGCTAGGAATTGGCCTAACGACTAACATTGGGATGGGAGAAAAACTGAGAAAAAGGAGGGGGAAAAATATCAAATAAAATAAAATAATTACATGATTGTAGCATTATAATTAGGGCTGTCAGTTTATCGCGTTAATTAGATTAATTAATTACACAGCAAATTATCGCGTTATGAAAATTAACTCAAAATTAATTACAATTTTTTTTTTTCTTTTTTTTATAATTTTTTTTTGTATCTCATTCATTCCATAGGAATGTAGAATACACATTTACAGACTTTTTTTTAATATGGTCCATTTGCATGTTCTTGGTATCTGATTCTAGGGACATCTATGATTCTCAAGGAATGTATTCCCAGTGTCAGAAATACTGTGGGCTAGATCCACAAAGAATGGATTGCACGGTGCAAGGTGCACCCTTACTTACAATTCATTATGATGTAAGTAATATTCAGTATGTAAACAAGACGAAAGTCTTTCTCTGGTCTGCCTCCCCTTAACAATTGTGTGTATTGAGCCGTACTGCATTGTACCCATTCTGCAATCTGTTAATAACATTTTCATTCAATCAATCAATCTGCACGGTGATTGATTGAATGAAACATTTATTTTGAGTCAATTGTAATGAACCAAATGAGAATATCAATAATTTTTTTTTTATCTTTGACTGTGAATAACACCATGCTCAAATTGACCAGACTTGAAAAATCTAAGCAAATTAATAGATGGAAGATGATTAAACAGAAGGTTTTGTAGATACAGTACTGAATTCTGCCATCTGGACACATGCAATTTGAAATATGATTATAGAATATAGAATATCAGGCATAAAATGGTTATGCGATTAAAATGCGATTAATTAGATTAATTAATTACAAATACTGTAATTAATTAGATAAATTGTTTTAATCGCGTGACAGCACTAATTATAATAAAAAATGCGTACATACATTAGGAGAAAATACCAACTTTCTTGAAGATCACAAGATGCTGCTCTGCGTTGGATGCCGACACCTTCCCTGGTTAGGTTAGGTTAGGTTAGGTTTACTTTATTTGTTCAAGGGGGACAGTGTACATTAATAAAAAAAATTACAAATGTAAATGTACCCAATTTGAGCCAAAAGGCTAATTTCCATTGGGAGTCCCCCTGCCAGAAGGTACAGGCTAAAATCCTGTGTAAAAAAAGGGTTAGCAATAAAAACAGAATAAAATCAAGATAAAAACATTAGAATAAAACACAACAAAAGCACATAGACATAGTAGGGATACAGTTATATTTCGTATGGCATCGCTCCCGCTCTGAGCCTTACGAGATACTCTATATCGCCTGTGATACCTAATGTATCTCCCACGAACAAAAACACATGCACCCCACCTGTATGGGGCCCCGCCCCTTATGGTGGCACCACCCATATAATCATGACTCTGGTCATGACACACCCTTCCTCTATTTTCGTCCCAGCGCACTGGATGCTTTGCACCATGCGAGCTAGCGGAATGTAAAAGATTAAGGAAGATTAATAATGTTGGAAGCTTACCGGAGGTTGCTGGCCCCTGGCATCTTCGACGCATGTTTTCGGCGACACGACGGGCCTGTGATGTTCCTCGTTTGATGACTGCACATCGAGGTTCAGCTGTACAAGGCTGGCTGTCGGGCCAGCTTGTACTCAGGTAGGCCCTGTGTCTTCAGGCATGGGTATTAGTGTTAGTAATGCTGGTTTGTGTTGTTAACACAACCTTGTTGTGTGTTGGCGCCAGGGGCAAGATGGTTTGGTGAACGTTCTCTGCAGGGAACGGTTTCCAAGCTGTCTTGGGCGTGCTGCTAAAACATCTAAAGCTATGCTAACATGCTATCGCTACTGCCGCATGCTATCACTACTGCTAATTGCTATGCTGTTTTAATGTCTCCGCCGTGAGATGTTGTCACTCTCCCGCCTCTTGCCCGGTTCATCAATGAAGGTCAGTCGGTAGCTGTTGTGGGGTTTTGAGTTCTATTTACCTTTTTCGGGTAAATGGGTTGACAACGGGGTAGGTCGTGGCTAGGTTCTAGCCAGGTATTACCTTGTGTTCCGGCGGGGTTTGTTGAACGGTGTTCCCATCTGGGTTGGCGTCGGGTAGTGGGGCTATGGGTCCAGCCGACATGGTAAACATGTTGCGTGTCTGTGCACAGGCAATTGTTGTCTTGGGTTCCACATTGCCTGGCGTTAGGCTGCAGTAGTATAAGGGCAGGGCCGCTTGGGAGAAATGTGAGGCCCTGTGCGTTTTTAGACGCGAGGCCCCCCATCTCCTGGGGCGGCCCTGTGTAGGGGGCTATTGTTTCATTTTGTCACTCTGCTATGAGAAGGTCTGTCTTGCTACAGCTTTCTCTCCTCTCAAACCATTCATACTGACGGTCAATCGGTATACTGGGGGAGTAGTGCGGGGGGGGGGCTTTGTTTACCTTTTTTGGTAAATGGGCTAAACTAGGGCTGGTGTTCTGTTGTGAATATTTTGAATGAAGACGGGTCTGGTCCGTCTCCCCTTAAACTTTGTGTGTATGGGTTTGCTCATTCTACAGTTTTTGTGGTTTAGCTCTTTTTATTCATTTAACCTTTTCATGGTCCACACCACAGTGGAGGGTGCTGTTTGCAATCACCACTGGTGCTCCATGTTAACGTCAGTCCTTTGTTTTTGATATATTGAAACAATGCCCCGCCCGGCCGACACCATGGGTCGGCCTGGCGAGATGGTGTCTGGTGGAGGGGCCTTGAGGGCCGGCCGACGTCGACACATCGCGCACGGTGTTGGTAAACCACTCCGTCGAGGATGTTGACGTTATTAGCTTTGACCCAGCCGCAAGCTATAACCGCTCAGGGTTCCCCTCTCCGCAGGGGATTTTGGTCTTCTGCTGGAGCGCGGGCGGTATTGTCCTAGGCCCTACACCGCCTCACACCGCGCAGCCAGAAGAAGAGAGAGCACGGCCTCGTCAGCGGCGATGACGGGGCCCTCGACAGGCGGCCATGTTTCCCCCGCCAGTGGTGCCCTGGTTGGAGAATCGACAGGGTATCGCGAGGCCGACAGTCTTGGCGGCCGAGGGATCGGCCATTTTGGGTGATTTCGGTGTTGGTAAACCACTCCGTCGTCATTTTGCCGCGAGCAGCCCGCTCCCCGTTCAATCCTCTCTCTGGTATCCCCAGAGGCGGGGCTCTGAGCATTCTCCTTTGGCTGCGGGCCGCGAACCTTCATTGAAGCGTATGCGGCCCCATTCTTCGCTTCTCATGGAGACAGGGGCTGACACCCAGTTGATGGCTGAGCCTGGGTCTGTCCGTGAGAATGTTGTGCTGTCAAGCGGCTCCCACACCTTGAACTGTGTTGGTTGAGCCTGGTGTTACGTCTGTCAACTTAAGTGTTGTCAGCAGGGGGGCTCGAAACCTTTTGAGGCACACAGTGCGGGCTTCCCCGGCCTCGCCTTCGCCAGGCCAGGTATCATGTTGGTGCTCCCACTCCTGGAATATTGGCAAGTGGTCGCAGCTCACATGGTTTGGGGTGGTAGTGATATCACTGCAGGGCTACGGTGTGTAGGAACCCATGGGGGCCTTACACCTTGCATGTCCGGCTGCGGAACAACTCCTTCAGCATGTTCTGGAGGGGTGTTCAGTGGGGGGGCTTTTTTGATCGGAAGCCCCCCGTATCAGACAGGCCCTTTTCTGTCGGGGTTCCCCCTTGGGTGCGATTGCCTCGTGGGTGGTGTCAGGGTCAGGTGTTCCGACACGGAACGCGCTCCTCGCACGATTCCAGGGTTGTCTTCGCACAGCGGGGGGGACCGGGCCAACTATCTACAGTTCCTGGCGGACCTGCGCCACGTGACGGCGGGTGCGTTGGGAGTGTCGTCACATATGACTACGGCAGTACCATATGTCGAGGTAGATGGAGAGAATGGTGAGGCGGGGACTTGTGTTTACACAACCCCACCCGTTTTCAGGTTTGGTACAGACCCTGTTGTCGGGGTCTCCAGCAGGGACAGCTCTGGTCGACGAGATCCAATCTCTGTGGACGAAGCAAGCCATCGTCGTGGCGTTCTCCTCCCGGTGTTCTCTGCCCGAGAAGTCGGGAGGGAGGGGTGTAAGACCCAGGCTGGACCTGTCCCATGGGAAGGTTCAGCATTTTTTGGATCGTCTCCTACCTGTTGAACACTGTCAGGTGGGGGTCTGGTTCTCCTCCATAGACCTGTAGGATGCGTATGCGCATCCCCGATCTTCCATCCTAGGGCTTACCTACGCTTCCTTTGCAGGGTTAGCGTATGAGTACCAGAGGCTGCCGTTCGGTTTTCTCTGGCTCCCCGCATCTTCACCAAGTGCGTGGAGGCCGCACTGGGGCCTCTGCGTCATCCGGGGTTACGGAGTGTTCTGCCCTGATGACGTTCTGGTCCTTCGCGGTCAAGGTGGATCGTCAGGTCTCGTACCAGGCAGGTCTCTACCAGCCTGGGGTTGCTGTAGACTGGATGTAGAGTATTCCTCTTCCCAGTCAACGGTTGGAGGGCTATGGGCATCCATCTCGGAGCGTGTTGTCAACACGCTCGGGAGGTTCCGTCCTAGGACGGTTACGGCGCTGTCTCACGTCGCGTTTTCACCGACGCCTCCCTCGCTGGTGATGCGTCGGGCCAACGCAGTAGGGGGCAGCTGGCAAACCATGCTGCCCGGTCTGCGCTACGTTCAATGTGTTGGTGTTGAAAGCGGTCCTTCTGGTCCACAAATGGTGTTGATCAGGACGGACGATACGACGTCAGTGTCGTGTATCGACAGACAGGGAGGAGTACGCTCCCCCTGTCTGCACCAGGCGGCGGGCGGCTGGCTATGGGCGTCCTCCATCTGCGCGGCCTAAGGGCTCCCCACATCCCCGGCAGGGAGAATGTGGGTGCAGGTGTACTGTCGCGGGGCGGCCCTCATCCTGGCGGGTGAGGATTGCGTCTGGACATGGCCAGGCAGGTCTGGGACCGATGCCGTGCCGCCAGGGATTCTTCCCCATACATCTGTTAGGTCAGTTGTTGGGACGGGTACGTTGAGGGGTGCAGGTTCTTGATCCTGATGGTGTTACCATCTGGAATGCGCATGCTCCCTCCACTGTCACGCTTACGGCGTTAAGCCGGTGCAACGCTCCTTGGCTCCGACTTGGGATCTTCAATTGGTCCTCGGTCGGTTGTCCTTGGCCCCGTTTGAGCCGCTCGAGCGGGCGCCGTTGGGACAGCTGTCCTTCAGGACCGCGTTCCTTCTGGCTGTCACTTCCGCTAAACGCGTAGGTGAGCTCTGTGCTCTCTCGGTACGTCCAGAGTGCCTGTCTTTTCGGACCGATTGCGGTGTCACTCTGCGACCTAATCCTGCTTTCGTGCCTGAGAATATCCGGAGTTCCTTCCGCTCCCGGGATATTGTGGTTCAGGCGTTTCGTCCTCCTCCTCACACTGGTGAGTTAGATGCGGGCCTTCACCTGTCATGTCCAGTCCGTGCTTGGGGATTTACCTCAGCCGTACTCAGGATTTCAGGGTTACCGACCAGCTTTTTGTCTGTTACGGTGGGGCTCGTGCTGGTAAGGCACTGTCGGAGCAGCACCTGTCCCATTGGTTGTGCGAGGGTGTTACCCTCTGCTACACGCTGGCTGGGCAGGATCCCCCTGGGGGCGTCAGGGCGCACTCCACTCGTGGGGTGGCTGCCTCTGCCGCTCTCCTGGGTGGGGCCTCGGTGGAGGACATCTGTGCTGCAGCTTCATGGTCCTCCCCGGGCTCCTTTGTAAGGTTTTACCTCATGGACATGACCGGGGGTTCTGTCTCCCAGGCGGTTCTGGGGTCTGTGGCCTTTCCTGCTTCCCGTCCTTTGGTCGGGTAGCGGGAGTGTATGGGTATGGGCCGCAGTGTGTTGAGTCACACGTGGTTCCGCCTGTACGGTGTGTTCAAGGGGTTCTGGCTCCCTCTTGTTCGCATTCAGGTGGAGTTGACTGCGCCCCCCCTTCGTTAGGAAGGATGGGGTGACAGGGCTCCCCGCACCCCTTGATGTGGGCTTACGGGTCCTCAGGGGGTACATCTGTCGGGTCTCGCACCCGCTCTTCCCCATTATCTCGTAAGGCTCAGAGCGGGAGCGATGCCATACGAAATATAACGATAGGTTATGTAGATAACCTAGTTATATTAGTATAGGCTAAGCTCCCGCTCTGCGCGCCCTGAGTTCCCTCTTGAGGGATCTTTTCCTGGGACGGGTTTTTTGGCGAGGAAGGGTGTGTCATGACCAGAGTCATGATTATATGGGTGGTGCCACCATAAGGGGCGGGGCCCCATACAGGTGGGGTGCATGTGTTTTTGTTCGTGGGAGATACATTAGGTATCACAGGCGATATAGAGTATCTCGTAAGGCTCAGAGCGGGAGCTTAGCCTATACTAATATAACTAGGTTATCTACATAACCTATCGGTCACAATACAGTCATGGACACAAGGACAGAGCACATCATGACATATTAAGAGACCCAGACATAGACAGATGCACCATATCCACACACACATATACACATACAGACACCTCAGTGTTGACAGTTCTGGTTTTCAATGAGCCATTCCCTAACCCTGCACTTGAATGAATAGTATGATGTGGACACTCTAATTGTTTGAGGAATTGAGTTCCATTGGTGGGATGCTCTGTATGAGAAGACGGCCTGGCCAAATACACTATTTTTTTAAAGGGATTGTACAGTCCCCCCTTGCCGCACCTCTAGTGTTCCTGGTTGAGGCAGACTTGAGGTTGATGAAACCGGACAAAGGAGGAGGAGCCAATCCACACTTTATTTTAAAAACTAGGCAGACATTTTTGATATAGGGTCAGGTTTTCCCAATTGAGTAGATTATATTTTTTTAGAATGTGACAATGATGGTACCTGAATGGTTTCTTGTCTAGAATTTTTATTGCTTGTTTGTAAAGTGATTGAAGTGGTTTCAGAATGGTGGAATGTGAATTGGATCAGGTTATCAAACAGTATGTGATGTGGGAAAGAACCATTGAATGAAAATATAGCTTTGCTGCCTCTGTTGAAAGAAAGTTTCTTATGTACCTGAAGTTTGATAGGCTGAACTTTACCTTATTGCAGACTTTTTTTATGTGATTTTTGAAGCTAAGGTTTGGGTCTATGTGTAATCCTAAATACTTATATTCTGATACTACCTGTAATTTCTGACCGGAGATGAAGATATCCTGCTCTGCAACTTCTCTGTGGCCCTTGGAGAAGAACATACAGACAGTCTTAGAGACATTCAATTGTAAACAGCTATCTTAAGCCAGGATGTGACATTCACCATGACATTAGACAATTTTGTTGCAACCTCTTCTGTGGTTTTAGTGTGTAAAGATCACTGTATCATCAGCATACATCAGTACATCACATTGGCCACACACAGAAGGCAAATCGTTAATGTACATGCTGAACAGGATTGGACCCAAGACAGAGCCATGCGGGACACCAGTTGACATACAGACATGACAGTTGACATGAGCAGAGGGTGGAATCAGGTGCAACAGCAGTAGAATCGATGAGAAGTCACTGTCCCTGTAACCAGGGGCGGAGCTTCCTACAGGCGATATAGGCGGTCGCCTAGAGCGCCACCCAGCGCCAAACAAAATAAAAAAATTAAATAAAATGTTTGCTCTGCGCAGTTTTGGCGCCCCCCTCTATATCTGCAACCATTATTTTTACAAAAAAACATTTGACATCTAACATAAGGGAAAATGAGCCAAAAATCTAAAACGGTCGGTCGGTCTGAGCCTCAGCTTTAGGTGTTCACAGTCAGAACATGCTAGAGTGCTGTGCATTGATGGGTATTGGTCAAGTGTTTATAGAATTGAGCCTTGAGGAAAGAAAGACTAACGTTAGAGAACTATGAAGAGGCAAAAGCCATCCGGCCATCCAGTATAAAAAGAGAAGAAAAGAAGAAGACGAGAAACGTGCCAAGGTGAAAGGTATGCAATTTTGTACAACTTCCAAGACCTGCCACACCAAGAGCTGATGAAGCAAGCAGAGACACTTGTACACACCTTAAACCATGGAGGGCAATCTGATTCGGATGGGAAGGAGCTGGCTCAGGAGTTGGACAATTTGATGTGATTGATGACTTTGCAGCGAGGAAGGCCAGAAGGATTGCGCTGTAAATGGAAACCAGTAGGAGCTACAGGCTAACCTTGAAGTGTGATGATAGGGAGTGGAATGTAAATAGTTCTTTAGACAAAGTGAATTTGTAATTTTTATTTATTTGTTTGTTTATTTAGCATATTATATTTAGATTATATATGTGTAACATATTTTACAATACATCATTTTCTTTTAAAGCAAATTTGCATGTTATTTTATTGTTTGTTATTATTATTATCATCATCATCATCATCATCATCATCATCATCATCATCATCATCATCATCATCATCATCATCATTATCATCATCATCATCATCATCATCATCATCATTATTATTATTATTATTATTATTATTATTATTATTATTATTATTATTATTATTATTATTATTATTATTATTATTATTATTATTATTATTATTATTATTATTATTATTATTGTGTGTTAGCTAAGTTGTTTATTTGTTTTAATTCTTTAGTGTCCACTTTACATTTATTCTTAGCTCTTGTTCTTGCTTGTAAAAAATAAAGGTGCAGTACTTTACTGTATAACTGTTAACCCTTTCACTGCCACACGACGGAGGGTTAACCCTTTACCATCACACAACCGACGGTCGTGAAAGCGTTAACCTTCGGTGTATTGTCGCAGTGAAAAGGGTTAACCGGTTGGTAGCGCTGCAATGTTTTGTTTTTGGGGGGGGGGGGGGGGGGGGCGGGGGGCGCAGTGGTGAACCTCGCCTAGGGCGCCAAATGTGCTAGGTCCGCCCCTGCCTGTAACGATACAAGTTGGATGTTAAGACACTTGAATTATGTAGACCATAAACAAAATTCAGTCCATCTGCAATGTCAGCAGTATTTTTACAAAATAAGATAAAAGACAGCAGTTCATCACAAGAAGCTCTGCCACTCAAAATATGAATATACAGTACCAGTAAAAAGCTTGGATGCACTCATTCAACTGAATGGGAAGATAACTTTTGACTGGTTGATAATACAAAATGTCCTCGTACATTTTTCACAGAAGTTCATGAGTGAAAAACAACAAGAATGTTATGCTCAAAAGCAGCTTACCAACGTCAGCATCCACTTCAGTGTCATCCTCAGGAGGAGCAGCAGTCAGCAGGAGCTCTTGAAGCTCACTAGTGGATGGAAGCCATCTGCATTGTTGGATGATCTTTTTCTTGTATGTGGTCGGCCACCTTTCCAGAAGTTTGCCTGATACACCCTCTCCAAACATCAGAACGAAATCCTGTTCAACCTGGAGAGGGGGGGTTGGGGGACAATTTCAGGATTTCACAGCCAACCAAAGTTAGTGGGTGCTAGTTGAGGTACAATACATCTACCATCTATCATTCAAGTGTCACAAAATTGTCAAAATAATGGCAGATAATTACCAAGCCCTTGACGTCTTGGAAACGTGGAAAGTCAGACAGTATGCTGCTTGACTGCTGGGGGTCGAGTACCTTGTTGTGCCTATAGTCAAATGTCAGTTTCATCTTGTTCTTCACTGTGTCCTCATCAGCTGAATGTTTCATTAGTGAGATCGCTTCCTTGCACTCCTCTTCGCTCAGGGCAGTCTCTGCAACAACATGGGAATCTTGTCTGGCAGTTGGTCCTCCTCCGCGAGATGGTTCTCCACAGGATTCTACAGAATATTCGGAAAAAAACAAAAAAAATCTACCAAGGCCTGATTGATGGAGTTCTGCAGGTACAGGTTTATACAGTAATCAATAATGCCACTTGTTTTGTTAATCAACTCGTTGTACTCAAGATATGAATTATTAGTGTTACCTCCAAATGATGATCGTTTGTCTTTAGCAGCGGTTCTCTGAATAGTTTTAATCCTCCAGGCCAAGTATCCACTGCCACTCTCGCCATCATAATAATGCTCCTTGGAGGGTGAAAGATAACAAAAACAGACACTTAAAAAGTGAAAAACAGCATGCTCTGGTAGGATTAAAAATGTATCAACATTGCCATTACTGTGTGCAACTCACATAGCCATTCTTAGAGTGTGGGTCACTCAGGTAGGGGAATAAGGTCACAATTCCTCTGGCATACTTTTCTTTCAGATGTCTGGGTGGTGAAGTACTGGAAGATTAAAGAAGAATGTATTTCTCAGTCATATTCCCTGGATTTCATTTCGATTTCAAATTAATCTGAAAGCTAGTTGAGAACAAACTAAAAACAAGGAGCTAATTACCCATTCTTCTCTGTCAAGTCAGCTGCCAATAGGTTCACCATTTTCCTTCTGTTGTCATCGTGCAAGGACTTGGTTCGATTGTATTCATTTATTATGCGTTCTCCACCAGATTTCTCACGAATAATGGATTCCACCAACTTGAAGCACAAAAGCACAAGCACAAAAAACAATTCAGTGTTAGGAATATACTGTATAGACTGCAATTCAAAGTTAAGGTAAAGGATAAGTATCCTTAATATCAGTTTTAACCCTATCTGAGGTCTGTCTAGCATGCTTCTGACTTGTGGAGATGATAATTTGAGAGATCCATCCAATCTCAAGTGAGCTACAATATTCTTACAGGCACGCGACCAGTACAATGGAAAATATGGGGGCATAACATTGACAGTAAAAATATGATAAACATGCATTTCTGAGTTGTGAATCACAGGGTGATGCATACATATTACATGTGTGTCAACTCTTACTTGCTTAGCTTCTGTATCCAGCCTCTGGCGTTTTCGTGAAGGGTCCTCTGAAATGATGACAGTATCCTGCGAGCCTGACGAATCCAGGGATGATGGTTGGGACCCTGACGAATCCAGGGATGATGGTAGGGTGACCAGGTGTCCCCCTTTTGGTTGTACTGTCCCACCATTTGACAGAACGTCCCACATATTGAGAGGATGTCCCTCTTTTTGAAGCAAAAAAAAACATTGGTCTCGGTGAAGACCATGTTATTCTAATAAAAAAAATTACATTATCTATCTGTCCCACTTTGTCCCACCAAAATCTTACTGTTGTCCTGCTTTTGGACTTTTTGCATCTGGTCACCCTAGATGATGGTTGGGACCACTCAGATGAGGCTAGCGTGGAGACAGACTGCTAAAATGAGGCTAGCGTGGAGACAGGATAAATAAATAAAAAGATTATACACAGTTTCCTCATAAAGATGTCCCTTATCTAATCGAATGTAAGCTTCACATGACAAATAACTTATTCATTCAATATATATTACAAATGTAATCAAACCTGTGTCATATTTGATGGTTAGCACCCCAGTGGATGCATCTCTTGCTATCTCCTCAAAAACATCGCCATCCAATTCGGTCCCTGAACTGTCAAAAACGTTCACACCTTCCGTTACAGCTGGGACACCAAACTTTGCAAATGCTAGAAACAGGCACAAAAGCTTTTGTAAACAGAAATGTCATTGGATATCCAGTTATTTCAAAATCTACTACTCACTAAATATTCACTTAATCTTGAATAATTGCTGTGTGCAATACAATAGATGAAGCCACAGATCCACCCAGTGGATAACCAATTGCCCTCACATCCGTAGTAATGAAATCATTTGAACGCATCATTCTCACCCACCTCAAAACCAGCACTACCCCCCTCATGGACCCACATCAATTTGCCTACAGAACCAACAGGTCTGTGGATGACACAGTCAACACAGCCACTCATCACCTGCTGCAACACCTGGAAACCTGCAACTCATACGCCCGCATTCTGGTTATGGACTTCAGTTCCGCATTCAACACAATTATCCCAGCCAAACTCATCAATAAACTACTGGACATGAACATCGACCCCTGCATCTGTCACTGGATCCATAGCTTCCTCTCCAACAGACAACAGAAGGTCAAAATAAATAACATCACATCCCACCCTCTATATCTCAGCACAGGAGCCCCCCAAGGCTGCGTCCTTTCACCCTGGCTTTTCTCCCTATACACCAACCTGCTCATATCCCTCCACAACTCCGTAAAAATATACAAATATGCAGACGACACAACCCTTATAGGCCTCATCACAGACAATAACGAAACAGAATACCGTACACAAATCAACCACACAATCACCTGGTGCACAGACAATAACCTCCTCCTCAACTCATCAAAAACCCAAGAACTCATCATCGACTTCAGACGCCAGCCAAACCCCAAAACCCCCATATCCATCTCCGGCAAACCCATAATCACCACAGACTCCTTCAAATTTCTCGGCACCCACATAAGCAATAACCTCAAATGGAAAACCAACACAGACCACATACACAAAAAAGCCAATCAAAGACACTTCTTCCTCCGCCAGCTCAAAAAATACAGAGTCAGAAAACATCTCCTGCTGCGCTTCTACCAGGCTATCATTCAAAGCATCCTCACCTTCTCCATAACGGTTTGGTACAGCAATTTGGACACTCACTCCAAAAACAAACTCCAAAGAATTATCAATAAATCCTCCAAAATAATCCGCACCCCCCTCCCTTCTCTCGAATCACTCCACCGCCAAAGTACAATAAGAAGAGCTAGAAAAACCATCTCTGACCCCACTCACCCAGCACACCACATCTTCCAGCTGCTGCCCTCCGGGAGGCGCTACAGATCCCTGACCACCAAAACATCCCGCTTTAAAAACAGCTTCTTCCTCACTGCCATAGGGACACTGAACTCCCTGTAGTACCCCCCCCCCCCGCAACCCCCCTTACCTCTGCTGACATGGACATAAACTCTGAACTGTAATTGTGTATTTGTGTTTTTTTTTTCTAACTGCATGTAGTATGTACGTTGTAAGTGATGTTATATGTTATATGTTTTTATGTTGGAACAAATGCTGTAACATGCTGCACGGAAACCAAATTCCACCAGCCTGGCTGGGTGGTCATTAAAAAAAAAATAATAATAATTGAAAATTGAAAATGAGTATCACATTGAGGACAATTTCCCAATTATCCCAATTTCTTACCTGCACTCAGAAACTCCATCAGATTTATTTCTGTAATCCGAACAAACTTTTGGACATCTCCCATTTGTACTTTTAACAGCATGCTTGCAGCAAGCTTACCAACAAGTGGGCAACTTGAACACAGGGATGTGTGGGAAATTAGTGTCAGGCTGGAATATTCAGTGACTTTGTACTTATTATTTACTTTATTGGGGACATTGATCTAAGTTAAGTTATTATTAAATGTTTTACTTAGATCAATGTCCCCAATAAGGTAAATAATAAGTACAAAGTCACTGAATATTCAAGCCTGACACTAATTTCCCACAGATGCAAACAGACAAAAAAAAGAGAGCTATATGACCCAGGGCTTTTCCTTGCATTTTCCCTGTGTTTCTTCCATTAAACTCAATCAACCATATTGTATGCATTCTAATGCACTCACTCTCATAACACACTATTTCATGGTACAGATTACTAATATCATTCAAGGGTATTTCCCTATTAACCCTTTATCTGCCAGAGATTATTCTGATCTTAATCCCTTCTCTGCCACCACTGTAAGTATATGGAGATGTTCCCCTTCTTTGCAGGGCTATAACTTTTTAAATTGTATTGCTAAATTGACATTACTATGGCCCATTCAACATCAAGTATCTATCGTTTAGGATGTAGCAACGTTCTACTTTTTCATTCACACATTCATACTAAAATACGGTCTAATGTATAAATATGTTTTTATCGTTTTCTGCAGCATTCCATAGAACGTGAGTTATAGCAATTCGCAATTCGAAACTGGCCCCTACAAATGTCCTAACCTAGTTGTACAGTAAATGACCAAGTAAGGCTTTGTCAGTATTCCAATGTACAGTGTAAAATGTGTATGTGTCCCCTACCCAACCCCCCCCCCCCCCCCACCTCCAATGTACAGCCCTCACCCAACCCACCCAACCCCACCCCACCCATCCAACCTCCTCCAATGTACAGTTTCTACGCCAAATGTATATACACTCCTTTTCTGGACACTTTTGTATCACAAACAGTACTGTATTTGCAAATCTGATATGTCATAAATGTATAGATGTAGCAGTACTGTCTATCTGTATGTCATGTATGTCATATATGTTATGGTGAATTGAAAATGGGGGACCCTGATGTAAACAAGACGAAAGTCTTTCTCTGGTCTGCATCCCCTTAACAATTGTATGTATTGAGCTGTACTGTACTGTACCCATTCTGCAATCTGTTAATACACTTTTCAATCAATCAATCAATCAATAGCCATAAATGCATTATATTAGATCATCAAATGTAGTTTGATACCGATTGACGTCAGATAAAAAATTTCAATTGTACAAGGTCCTAAACGTCATGCCTCATCATCTGCTGGTGACCGGAGGGGGGGGTTATAAGTCTGTGGCCGACGTTAAATCATTTATGTAGTATGGGTGATATATAGATCAGAGCAGTTTGTATGTATAATAATAATCAAACACGCTGAAACTCACCGCAGCTTCCTCGTAGCGTTGGGCGATCAGCGTGGAGCAAAAAGATCGTTATTATGGGATGTCGATCTAGTTGGTCCAGTTCCAGGTTGTATAATGCTATATACGTCCAAATCATGTTGTTTATCGAGTTATTGGCAACGGATCAATATCCAGTGTATCAAGATGGAGTCCCGCGAACGATAGCGAGTGGCCGGACGAAATATGGGTGAGCACCACTTCCGGCCGCTCACTTCCGGTTTTGGCACCTCGCCGATCGGCCACCAGATGGCGGTCTTGAACCGTTGGAGAGTTGAGAGGAGATCTACAGCACACGTCAAGTCTCCGTGGGTGAAATATGATTGCCATGACAGATTTTTGAAATATTGATCTCAAAGACGCTGTAAAACATCATTTGGCAGATTACGCATGGCAAGGAATGACGTCTAAGCACGTCATTGGTGATTAAAGGGTTAACATTAGCTAGCAAGACACTTTCCAAGCTAAGCTAAAACTCACCAAACAAAGCCCTCAACGTGAAATGGCGCCCGCACGTGCAGTCTTGGCCGTCGCCGAAATCTGTGGACTTAACAAAAGAATAACGTTGTGCAATGCAATCCTCCACATTTCAACTCGGGTCTTGTTAGCCCTTTGATCTATGGTATTTTAATATACAAAACCAGCTGGAGTATGGTGAACAATATTAAAGCTCTATTCTAAAAGGCTGCTTCTGTTCAAATACCAAATAACTGTTAATTGATTTCATACTGTAGAGCAAATTTACCTCAGAGGCATATGCCGGTATGACATTTTGAGGGTATGATAACCTTGGGCAAAAATACCCCGGTTAACGGTATATCACGGTAATCGGTAAAAAAAATTTTTTTCCCCCATTGAACAAAACGTCTTTTATTACAATCTTCATTCACACATTCATAAATAACTTGCAGAACATTTGATTGTGTTACACACACACAGAGGGAACTGTCTGACCACTTTAACACTTTCTATGCCACTCACGAGTTTTCGCGGAATTATTAATATATATAATATATATATATATATTTTTTTTTAGCGATCTGAAATCATATTGCATCACGCAAGCCTACCCTAGTCTACCCGAGCGCCGCCGGCGATCAGATGTGGAAAAAAGCGCCCCCTATCGTCTCCCAGATGACATAAGGGATTTTGGAATGGACTCAATGAAAATGGATGGGGAAAAAATCCTGTACTCCACATTTTCCAGTCCACTGATGCAGCCGGGGTTATCAGAGTTCATTCTGGATCCTCTGAGCCCCGCGGAATCATGTGTACTACTGTATAACGTTGGATCTATACACTTATCGATTTTTTCAAATGGTGATCAGGAATTGGAATATACCAGTTGGATACCATCTGATGTCAGGTAAATAATCTATGTTATCAGTGTTAGGATAATCAGACTCATTTTGATGAAGATATAAGCTGTTTTGTGAAATGGGCTCTATCGGTTTCACTGTAAAAATCCAAGAGGAAATGAACACGGCAATTATCCGTGCGCGGCTCGAATGTGCGTGCGTGCACGTATAATATTGATCATCATCATTATTTGAAAACGATTCATAAATAGGCCGACAAATATCAACGTTCTGGAATATTCCAGTAAAAGACGATTATCATAGAATGGTCCAGAATGGACTGTTTTTTTACCTCAAAACGGGTGCTTTTCAAAATGCTCTCAAACGGAAATGGAGCGATAAAAAACCAATCTGCCTTGACAGCACTGACTGGAAAAGGATTATTTGATAAGCGACGGGCAGATTAGACACATAGCCATAATTTAAAACATAGATTAGGCTATTAAGCGTAACATTGGTGCCGATGGTGGCATTCAAGAGCTAACTCTGGCGCCACCTCGTGGCACTGAAAGTGTTAACTAAGTAGGTACAGAAACTACAGAATAAAAAAAAAAACTTCCAATTTCCAGGCAAATCTCAGTCGGCGAAGGGGTAACTTTAGCTAGGCTAACGCTGTACACGTAGCTTAAGCTAACGCTACTTTTCCAGGCAAATCCCAGTCGGCGAAGGGCTAACGTTAGCTAGGCTAACGCTGTACACATAGCTTAAGCTAACGCTTCTTCTCCAGGCAAATCCCAGTCGGTGAAGGGCTATTGTTAGCTAGGCTAAAGCTGTACACGTAGCTTAAGCTAACACTACTTTTCCAGGCAAATCCCAGTCGGCGAAGGGCTAACGTTAGCTAGGCTAATGCTGTACACGTAACTTAAGCTAACGCTACTTTTCCAGGCAAATCCCAGTCGGCAAAGGGCTAACATTAGCTAGGCTAGCGCTGTACACGTAGCTTAAGCTAACGCTACTTTTCCAGGCAAATCCCAGTCGGCGAAGGGCTAACGTTAGCTAGGCTAATGCTGTACACGTAGCTTAAGCTAACGCTACTTTTCAAGGCAAATCCCAGTCTGCGAAGGGCTAATGTTAGCTAGGCTAACGCTGTAAACGTAGCTTAAGCTAACGCTACTTTTCCAGGCAAATCCCAGTCGGCGAAGGGCTAACGTTAGCCCTTCATGCATTGAGCATTATTTTCAGATAACGGCACACCACATCAAGACAAGATTACCTTGAAATGGGCAAGGTTGCATTATTTCCAGTTAACATTTCTGACAGGCAGGTTCGCAACATACCGTCGGCGCCTACCGTCTAAACGTAATTTGAAAGGTTTTGACACAGCGACATTTTCAAACCGTGAAACCGGTTACCGGCACACAGAACATGGCACGTAAATGTTCGTCACTAAGCCAATGTTAGCTATAGCTTGGTAACATACCCCAGGGCCTTCCTTGCATTTTTCCCGTTTTTTCCATTAAACTCAATCAACCATATTGTATGCATTCTAATGCACTCACTCTCATAACACACCATTTCATAGTACAGATTACGTATATCATTCAAGGGTATTTCCCCATTAACATTAGCTAGCAAGACACCTTCCAAGTTAAGCTAAAACTCACCGAAGGCTCACGTTCAAGGCCTCAACCTGAAATGGCGCCTGCACGTGCAGTCTTGGCTGTCGCCGAAATCTGTGGACTTAAAGAATAACGTTGTTCAAATGCCAAATAACTGTTAATTGATTTCATACTGTAGGACAAATTTACCTCAGAACATGGCGTGCAAATGTTCGTCACTAAGCCAATGTTAGCTTGGTAATATCCGCCCGTGTTTTTTTCTATATATTTTTTCAAACGATACAATTCACAATCACCCCTCCACATTGTATTAACAACATTAACATTACCTCTTGCAAGTTGCTGGAAGCCAATAGCTACCGAATTAATTAATTAATATGTGATTAGGGGGAGAAACTTACCTAAGTTACCTCTGCTTCGACCTGGAGAAAATGGCGTGTCCTGGAGATTTTTGAAGAGAAGGAGATGGGCGGAGATTTCCAGAGTAGTTCTTACACTAGCCAATTAACTACAAAATATTTCACCGACACTGTCTGCATTTTACTCAAACTGTTGTTGTAATAACTCTGAAAGAGTCAATGTACTTTGACACTGCATATTTGACACTGGGACATTTAGAAAGCTTGCGTGGATCCCATATTAGGCAAATTTAATACAGCGTTTTTTAAATCACGTTCACCTGTTACTTGCCCTTCTGCTCTACAGGAGGTGTCTGTCCTCCCCGAGCTTGCCTTAGGACACCTGTGTTACCGTTTGACAGGTATTTTCTCTCTCTATATATATTGTTTTATTTGTAAGATATATATATACTGTTGACCTGATAGTGTTTTATTGTTTTATTGTTCGCCCGTATATGCTCCTTGTATCGCCGCTGCTTACAGCGGGCATTGGAACGGAGACAAAGTTATACAGTTAGTTTACAGCCGAGCCACTCAACACATATTGAACGGAGAAATCTCAAAGATGACAGAGCATATGCAGCATCCCCCTGTTGGGGTTGCTCAATGCTGTAAAATATTACATAAATGTGTTTTTATGAATAACGATATTTGAGGAGCCTAATAATATTGCTACAGTGAGGCATCGATCTGCCGACTGCGACGGGCAGGGGATAACGGAGACGGAATAGACCTTTAGACTGAGTTTGGTTGAGGCTGAACTCATATACTGTAGCAACCAACAGACTTTAGGTGATAGCCTAATCTATACCTTTCTGTTGAACTAATTCTAATTATTAATCTGGACCTTAAGAACATGCAGTATTATTAATTTGCTCAAATGTTGTGGCCTCACACAGTGCCAACTGCAGATCTCGCCATCTCAGGTGCCAACTGCAGGTCTCACCATCTCAACGATGACAGAGCATAATGCAGCATCCCCCTGTTGGGGTTGCTCAATGCTGTAAAATATTACATAAATGTGTTTTTATGAATAACGATATTTGAGGAGCCTAATAATATTGCTACAGCGTGCAATTCTCCGAGGTGGGAGGCTCCGCCTCCGGGCGAAACCATCTCCGTGACGTCAGCAACAAAATGGCGGCGCACATGTTGATTTATGCTACATAAATGGACATAACTAATCGTTTTTTCTTATTTTTATAACGTGATTTTTTCTGTGGTTTATCTAAATACTAATTTGATGCTATGACTATGTTTATATCGCTATGCTTCATCTCCCCTTTAATTGGAAAAGAAGGATAGTGAAACCAGGTCTCTAGGCAGTCCAAAGAGTGAACGAGTCTCAGGGTAGTCAGACAAGTGGAGGGTCCTAGCCGGGAGCGGGTTCTCAAACTGTCGAGGGGGTGAGCGAGTGCAGGGTAGTCAGACAAGTGGAGGGTCCTAGCCGGGAGCGGGTTCTCAGACGGTCCAGGGGATTCACACAGAGAGAGTGGTCAGGCTGGCGGAGGTCATACACAGGGATCCAAGATGCGGGAACAGGGTGTGAAGCCAGGTGACGAACTGTGAGCAAAGGAGGACAACAAACGTTAGGTAAAGCCAATAGAACATGGACTGAACATGAGACAAGGCAAGAGAATACGGACTGACTGGTATTAAGGAATTACAATCTGGCAGCCTCATGACATCTGAGCCAGGTCAAAAATAGGAATGGTAATCAGCTGGTAGATGTCAATCAGCTGCTCCTCCGGTGTCACACACCTGCACCCCATCCTATACTCGGAGAGAGGAAGAGAGGGAGGGTAGCTGGGTAGGGATAGAGTGCGAAAAAAACTAGAGTTAAGGTGGACGGGAACCCTTGAGGTCTGGAGGGGCATGACACACTTACATTACATTTAGTAATTTAGCTGACGCTTTATCCAAAGCGACTTACAAGTTCTGTATGACAAGTCATCAGGAAGGGCACAACTCTATCAGCTGAGTAACAATGTTCATCAAAGTGTTGAGTGCTACAGTGTAGGTTAGTCTATTAGGACAAGTGCATAACAGTAAGGTTAGTTAGGGTTAGATTATTCTTTAATACATTTAAAAAAAAATTATAATCTTTTTTTATTACATTTCTTTTTTTTTTATTTCAGATAATGGTTGAAGAAGTGCATCTTTAGTCGACGGCGAAAGATTGGACGGGTTTCGGCTGTCCTAACTGGGGTGGGTAGTTCATTCCACCATTGTGGTGCAAGGACTGAGAATCGGCGGCTTCTCTTTGATGACCCTCCCAGAGCTCAGACAGGAGTGGGTCTGAGACGGCCAGAAGATGCAGAGCGTAGGGGTCTTGAGGGTGTGTTAGAGACCATTGACCGGAGGTAGGCGGGAGCGGTTCCCTTTGCCGCACGGTATGCCAGGTCGAGGGCCTTAGCCACTTAGCTCATACCTACTCCTTCTGGTCAACAGAGTACGGCATTACCTGCAACGCGGATCCTCCTTGAAGCTCGTCCCCTCAGCGGCCGTCCTCCGCTCTCCAGACACCCGGAGGTCCACGTGTTTGGCTGAACCGCATGTCGCCACGCCATGTTGGGTGTCCGGCGCTCAATGCCTTCATTTCAGACCATTTAATCTGATGGGCTCATATTTGTCAAAACAGAATCTAATTAAGTGTGATTTCCCTCTTGTGTCGTCCCCGTCCCGCTTTGTGCTCGCAGCGGAGCTCCTTCCCTCCGTGACCCAGAGTGTCACAATGACTCAATGAAAGGAGCCTTTGTGAGGAGAGTTGAGGAACGTAATGGTAAAAAATTTGTGTAAAAGAGAAAAGAAAAAAAGAAAAAGTTTTGAGGGAAACGACTTTGGGAATTTCAGGGTTGAGCAGGAAAGGCAGAGGGATAGAGTCATGGAAACTGAGTGAAAGTTCACTTTAATTACAAAGGAATGGAGCTAAACGAAACGAGAAAAGGTATGGCTTGGTTACTAACAGTGTACTTTATGTGAGTATTTTCATTTTAGGGAACTTTATACTTTTACTCCACTACATTTCAAAGGAGATATTGTACTTTTTACTCCACTACATTTATCTGAACCCATCAGTTACTAGTTACTTTGAAGAAAAATATTTAGCATAGAAAACATGGTAACAAATTATGAAGATTATATACTTTCACATTTGAAGCCTATCAACTTCAAGAGGACGTAATCAGAGCAGCATAACTGGACCACATACTACTTTAACATAACTTTTAGAGGTCAATGGATCAAGGTTTGAATGCTCCCAAGCACTGGAATACACAAACATTATGTAGAATGCATACTTACTTTAGATACTTAATTGAATGCATACTTACTTTATATACTTAATTACATTCAATAGCAAATACTTCTCTACTTTTACTTAAGTAGAATTTGAATGGAAGACTTTTTCTTTTACCAGAGTACATATGTTATGATGAATTGAATGGGGGACCCTGATGTAAACAAGACACAAGTATTTCTCTGGTCTGCATCCCCTTAACAATTGTGTGTATTGAGCTGTACTGTATTGTAACCATTCTGCAATCTGTTAATAAAATGTTCAATCAATCAATCAATCAATCAATCAATCAATCAATCAATCAATCAATCAATCAATCAATCAATCAATCAATCAACTCATTTATCTGGGTATTTCTACTTTTACTTAAGTAAAGCCGGAACTGTGTACTTCTTCCACCACTGGTTACTAACAACACTAAGAAGCTCAAAATCTTCAAATATTCCATCACATGGATTGTGGGAACCTATGGAACCCATCCTATTGATTGGCTGGTCTTTGAGGTTCCCCGGAGAAAAGGGTAAATCTGCATTTTATAGCTCATGGAATAGTTCCTAGTTGTCTACCCTTGTCTTGTTGTCTTGTTGTTGTGATTGTATCTGCTGTGATTTCTATGCTGTATTTATGATTGCTTATCCTTCTATGTAAAATCGATGTAACTGGAAATGAGGGAAACCTCAGTTGCCTTTCTAGTATACATTTTGAAAAGTTTGAAATTAAAACAATAATTCAATTCAATAATGCTATGTATATTAGGGTTTGTTGTTGTTAGGAACCGGTTACAGGTAGGCTCAAATGCACAACGCAGGAGACAGAGGAAAGTTCAACCCCGAAGGGCATTTAATAATACGTTGCAAAAAGTTAACACACTCCAGTGCGGTGTGTGTGTGTGTCTTGAGCCTGACGGGTGGGTATCCGTGACCGGGGAGAAGCAGGGGGGTGAAGCTGTGAGGATAACGGAGAGAGAGACGGGGTAAGTATTCTACAGAGGAAGCACACGGGAAAAACACGAGACAAAAACATGGGGAAAACATGAGACGTCAAAAATCATGGAACGGGTGGAGACACGAAAAAAACAGGAGTAAGGTTAACATGATGACGAAAAAAGTAGGGATGTCAGTTTCACACATCTATGGATCTCAGGGAATGTATTCCCAGTGTCAGAAATAATGTGTATGTTACTAGGCTTGAGTAAATTGTAATGAACCAAATGAGAATATCAATTAAATAAAAAAATTCTATCTTTGACTGTGAATAACACCCTGCTAAAATTGACCAGACCTGAAAAATCTAAGCAAATTAATAAATGGAAGATGATTAAACAGAAGGTTTTGTAGATACAGTACTGAATTCTGCCCTCCGGACACATGCAATTTGAAATATGATTATAGAATATAGAATATCAGGCCTAAAATGGTTATGTGATTAAAATGTGATTAATTAGATTAATTAATTACAAATCCTGTAATTAATTAGATACATTTTTTTAATCGCCTGACAGCACTAGAAAAAAAGCATATGCAATATAGGTAATCTTAAAATACTTGTGTAGCATCCTGAATATTCTACTATTATTCATAAGTGCTAACGTAATCTTTTACTTCCCCTGTGTGCACAAAGACATGGTAACCAGTGGTTCTCTTTGATATCCCGCCCGGACAAAAAACACGAGGTTCTCTTTCATCCCTCCGGCCGGAATATGGATTATTAACGTGCAACTAGATCATCCTTTTCCTTCCTTGAGTGTCTCATAATGGGGCCGGATTGCAGTCGCCAGCAGGGGGCGGTGGTGGCAGAGAGGAGACGAGATGAGGAAGACGCTGGTTACCTGGGGAGCGGAAGAGAGAGGAAGCCTCTTCGACGTGGAATGTGGACGTGAGCAGACGTGCGTTCTCGAAGAGCCCCGTTGAGAGCAAGCGGGAGAGATAGAGAGTTATTCGGGTTATTATAGAACTACAGGCGATAGTGGAGTGTTGGACTAATGAAACAGAGAAAGGAATAAACTTCAGTAATACCACGGGTTATACTAGAAGTGTATGCTGTATTTTAGCTTGTGGCTAAGGGGCTATAGACACTTTGAGTGCATCACCAGGCGAGTGTCGCTGAAGACAGGTGGTAGACATAGCCCACCGTGCCTTAGCTATATAGGCGATAGCAGGAGGGTCCACCAAGACCCACAGTTTAGCTGTGTTTAGGTTAGCACCACAGCTTAGCCCGCGTGTCGGCTCGTCCCTTCAGCCCCGCAGTGGACGTCTCTTCGACGCAGCAGAGGACGCCTCTTCTCCCCAGCAGAGGTCGCCACAACACAGCATGCTCCTCCAGTCCACGCCACTGCCCCAGCTGCCTACCCCGGCCCGCTGGCTGTTATCGCGGGATCGAACTGCTGTTGGCACGATACACAATAAATAACGACTCTTTACTTCACATTAAGCTAAGTCGAACTTGACGTTACTGCATTAACTCTGACACTTTTACTATTCACTTCGCACGTGGTTCTCAACGCTCTGTTTAGACGAACTGCTTGACTTCACTGTTTTACCAAACGAACGCACACGATGAACTGCTACTGTTCGCACCTGCCGCGATATATATACTTAAGTGGCTTTCTAGTGCCAAACCTCAGTTCTCGTCTCGAATCAATGCGCCGTCTCCAGGCATGTTCCAACATGCCTGGACTCGCCTTTGAACCTGACTTTAGGGGCTCGCCGCCTGGCGCCGATAACGTTATCCAATGAGGAAAGTGAATATTACTGGGATTCAAACGCAGGCTTAAAGGGATATAACGTGTATATATAAATAATATACAAGGTATATAAAACAATAAATGTAGATTCTCAGCTTTTAATCTGGCCCTTCACAACAGCCGCCTCCTAATTAGTCCACACCTAATTAGTTAAAGGAGACAGATTAATAGTCCAGTCAACGGCTCAATACTTGTTGTGAGGAGTAAGGCAATCTACAAAGTCAGTGGGTCATGGTCGTCATCAGGGGAGTCAGGGAGCTCCGGCAACTCTATCAGCTTCGCCACGGGTCGGGTGTAGGTCCGCCCTTGGACTATGACTTCTGCCGCTCTGACCTTCCCATCGGCACCAGTAATCACTTTGCTTACGCGGCCGGCCGGCCACGTAGCTCGGGGTAGTGACTGGTCTATGATCATAACGACTGTGTCCACCTTCAGGTTGTCCCGGTCCTTTACCCACTTCGGACGGGCTTGGAGGGACGGTAGATAGTGGAGGAGGAAACTGGTCCAAAACTGGTCAGCCAATACCTGACTGTATCTCCACATTCTTCGGCCGTTCACCTCCTCAGGTCTGTACACCGCCTGTGGAAGGGCAGGGTCCAGCCGCACCATCAAGAGATAGTTTGGGGTGACTGGGTCGAAGTCTGCTACGTCACTTGAGACTTAACCGAGGGGCTTCGAGTTCAAGACGCCCTCGATCTCCGTGAGGACTGCCGTGAGGACTTCTTCCGCCACAGTCTGGGCCCCAAGCACGGTGTACAAAGCAGTCTTTATAGAACGGACTTCTCTTTCCCAGGCTCCCCCGAAATGAGGGGCGTTCGGGGGGTTGAACTGGAATTTGATCTGAGAGGGAGCGAGGCGGGTCTTAAGTCCTTCACCCATAGCCTGGAAGCTCTCTCTCAATTCTCTTTCTCCGCCTTTGAAGTTTGTCCCTTGATCGGACAACAACACAGACAGGCTTCCTCTTCGGGCTTGAAATCTCCGGAACAACATGAGGAATGAATCCGTACTCATGGTCTGGAGGATTTCTATATGAACAGCTCGGGTGGTCATACACTTGTACACAATGCCCCACCTCTTCTCTGTCCCTCTTCCTTTCTTGACGTTGAAAGGGCCGAAGCAGTCCACGCCCGTGGAGTGGAAGGCCTTCTCGCCGAGTCGGAGGCGGCAGGGAGGCAGGTCGGCCATCATAGGTATACTGGGCTGTGCTCGCCACTTGCGACAGTTTAAACAAGTCCGTTGGAAGCGACGTACTGCTTCTCTCCCTTGAAGTATCCAGTAACGTCGTCGGATCTCAGCGAAGACTCTCTGCCCCCGCGTGGTACACATCCTCGTCGTACTTCTGTATGATCAGCTCGGTTACCTTGTGTCGGCTGTTGAGGACGATAGGATGCTTGACATCATCCGTCAAGTCCGGGGCCCGTCTCAAACGACCACCCACCCTGATGAGGTGCTGGGTGTCGAGCTCAGGGGCCAAAGTGAGCAGTCGGCTGTCTGAGGGGATTGGCCTTTCCCCTTCCAGGCAGTCTAGCTCATCTGGAAATGAGTCTCTTTGGGCTCTCTTTAGCAGAAGGAGTTCTGCCTCTGCGTAGTTCAATGCGTCAATGTCTGTGGTGGGGGGGGCCTCAGGGTGGTGCCACATTAATGTCCTTTTCTGAGAACTCTCAAGGGTTAAGCAGTCGTCTATGTTAGGGTCCGTTGGAGCTGGGGCGTGCGTCAGCCCGCAGAACATAGACTTCTTGATCTCTGCCTCCTCTTGACTCGCCTCCCGTGGTGTGGGGGTAGGCCACTCCTCCTCCGGGAGCTTGAGGAACTCAGGACCGTCACTGTAAATGTTGGGACGTGTGAGGTCGTCTAGGGACATCCCCCGTGTGATGACATCTACTGGGTTCTGCTTGGTGTCAACGTATCTCCAGCACGCTGATCCTACCAAGTCTTGAATCTTGGTGACTCGGACTCCGACGAAGACTTTGTATCGACAAGAATCGGACTGGATCCATGTGAGCACAGTCATGGAGTCTGACCACAGGATTGTCTTTCGCACCGTTATGGTGAGTTCACGTTGTATCAGCGTGGCGAGTTGCGCGCCTACCAGAGCTGCGCAGAGCTCTAGACGCGGGATAGATTGTTGCTTGCGGGGGGCTATTCTTGAGCGAGCCAGGAAGAAGGCTGTGTGTACTTCTCCTCCCTCCTCTCGGGCTCTCAAGTAAGCCACCGAACCGTAAGCTACTTCTGAGGCGTCACTGAAGACATGCAGGTCCATCTGACACGTCTCCAGCCGCACTGTGGGTGGGAAGTAGCTCCGGCGAATGTTCACATTTTGGAGCGAGTTGAGTTCTCCCTCCCACTCTCTCCAGGTGGAAGCCAGGTGGTCGGGTATGGGGTCGTCCCAGCCCTGCTCCTTGTCCCACAGTTCTCGCACCAGCATCTTCGCCCGAGTGGTGTAAGGTAGGATACACCCCAGCGGGTCGTATTGGCTTGCGAGTGTTCTGTATACGCTCCGTCGAGTGGTCGGTAGAGGGGTCGACCTTCCCTGCTCCTGGGTCAGGGGTGTGTGTTTATAATGGAGCGAGTCTATTTTGAAGCGCCAGACGAGGCCCAATGTCATTTCCTGTGCTTCACCTGGGGTGGTCGCCATCCAGGTCTCGCTGCTTGCTGCCTTTGTCTCTGGGGAGAGGCTGCGAAGTACTTGAGGGTCACTGCTGGCTCACTGCCTAAGGTCGAAGCCGCCTTTGATCAGGGAGGCTCAAAGCTTAAGCAGGATGGCTTCGGCTTCTTCTGGCGTTGATACGCTTTGTAGGCAGTTGTCCACGTAGAAACTCCTCTCTACGCTTTGTCTGACCTCCTCGTCAGCTCCAGGGTCTTCGGTCACGTGCTTTTGTAGTGCGAACGTGGCGCAGCATGGGCTGCATGTGGTGCCGAAGGGGAGGACCTCCCATTGATAGATGGAGGGTTGTTCATCGTCGATCCTCTCTCTCCACAGGAACCGCAGCAGGGGCTTGTCCTCCTCCATCAGTCGCACCTGCAGGAACATCCCTTTGATGTCGCCGCTGATGGCCACTTTGTCCTGGCGGAAACGTAGTAGTACGCCGAGGAGGGAGGGGCCGAGTGTCGGGCCGGGTAGGAGCAAGTTATTCAGGTTCTGTAGTCCGATCTGGTAACTGCAGTTGAATACAATGCGGTTCTTGCCGTTGTGGTGGACCTTGTGATGGGGCACGTACCAGGATTCAGTCGTCTGGTCTGCCTCTTGATTGTCGATTTTCTTTATATGTCCCGCTGTGATCAGTTTGTCGATCTCAGCGCGGTATATAGTGGCTTGAGGGGGGTCTTTAGCTAGACGCCGCTCGGTGTTCAGTAGATAGCGTTGTGTCGCTTCCTTTGATGCATGGAGGGTGGGCATCCCCTCTCGCCTCAAGAGTGGAGTTGCGTATCTCATCACTCCGTCGACCTCGACCCTCTTTGTCTTCTGCTCGAGGAGGGCTATGGCATACTTGTCTTCCTTGGAGCGAACTAGTTTCCGTTCGTTCTTGAAGGGCATCGAGTCTAATGTCCATAGTCTCTCGACGTGCTGCAAGAGGGTGGTGTCGTCGTCGCTTACCCTCGTGTAGAGGCAGCGTGTGGCCGTCGGTCGGTTGGAAGACCCGGAGAGGGGGCCTTGGAGCGTCCAACCCAGGCGGGTCTTGACCGCGGCTGGGCAGCCTCTGGGTCCGATGTGGACCTGGTCCGTTGGGACGATGAGGTCTGCGTGGTCGGAGCCTATGAGCAGGGTCGGGGTGGCGCCGTCGATGAACGGTATAGGCAGTCGGCGTAGGTGCACGTATTTCTCCATCAGCTGTGGGATGGGGTAGGTATAACGTGACAGACCTATGTCATGGCTTGTGAAGGCATTAGTGATACTGTACCGCTTCTCGGGCTGCTCGACCGCTGCTATTGTGAATGAGACGTTTTCGCCCTTTATGGTCTTTAGGTCTCGCCGAATAGTACGGATTGTCATTGTTTCTTCGGTACCCCGCAGGCCCAACTGGGCTGCGGCGGAAGCGAGGAGGAGAGTCTTTTCAGACCCATCGTCGAGGACAGTGTAAGTGTCCAGGACCTTGTCCTCGTAGCTTAGGAGAACTCGGACCACCTTCAAGAGCACTCGGGAGCTCCCGCTCTTCGCAGGGTCTATATACATGACATCTACTCTCGAGCTGCTTTGTGGTACGGGTCTCCTCTTGTTGCTGTCGTGTAGGACATCCAGGTTGGCGCCGTCGCACTTGCTGCATCTTTTCTTCAGGCGGCACTCAGCTGCCATGTGGCTGCGCGCGCAGCGGAAGCAGCGGCGGTTCGCTTCGATCCACTGACTCACTTCGTCAGCAGTCAACTTCTTGAAGGTGTCACATTGAGACAGCCAATGTTCATGTTCACAATACTGGCAGGCAATCTTCCACTTTCCCTTCGCGGGGGGGTTGTTGTGATTCTTGGGCCGTGGCACTGACTCGGCCTGGTGCATAACGGTCACGGACCGGCGGTTGTCATTGAACCTCCTCGGTCCATCTTTAGGGTTAGAGCCACTCCACACGAATGTGTCTAATCGTAGACTGTTGACCTCCCTGGCGAGGAAATCAGCCAGGTCTAGGAGGGATGGTTCTGGGCCATGGGGGTCACGGTGGTCTTTCTGCCGCCGAAAACGCTCTTGGCGGGCTGGAGGGAGCTTCTCCAGTATCCGCTCCACGTTGGAATTTGCATATAGTTCATATCTCCCCCTCTCCTTTTGTGACCCCAGCATCCCCACAAGGGATTGTACCTTGATAGAGAGGTCATCTAGTGCTCTATTGTCTTTGGCTGGGGGGAGGCGGTCGATATCTCGTATTTCTTGGATCACGTAATCCCATATGCGTCCATAGCGCGCGTCGAGGGCCACCAGAGCATCTGAGTAGGGGGTTCTTGAGTTTGAATATGCCAGCGCTATGTTATGCGCTCTGGGCACTTTAAGGTGCTTGAGGAGGATGGCATATTTATAAGATTCGTCGTGTACATCGGACATTATAGTCTCTAAACACATGCGTAGTTCCGTATACTGTGCTCTGTCCTCACGCGTAAAGTCTGGGAACGTGGGTGTTCCAAGTAAAGATGCCATGGATGGCTGGGACACAGATGCGCGTAGGGGGAGAGGCCTCCTGGGCAAGTCTCCCCGTACGGGTGGTCGTGGGTTAGTGCTGGGTGGGTACCAGAGGCCGGGCCCCCAGGTGCTGCTCCTCAGTGCTGACTGTGTATTAAACTCACCCATGGATTGGGTCGGGGGTTTGTAACGCAGTGGCTCGGGGCTGAGGTCGGGGCTGTACTGGTCCAAAATAGGTTCGTGCTGGTGGGCTTGATGTCCTCCCTCGTCCTCCGCTAGGTCCTGGAGTCTCCTAGTTAGTTTCTCGGCGACGTAGGCGGGATCTTCCCGTTGGCTGGGTCCCGTATAGACCGGTCGGGGAGGGGCCTCGGCGACGTAGGCAGGTTCTTCCTGTTGGCTGGGTCCCGTGTAGATTCGTCGGGGAGGGGAAGGTGCCCTCGACCCGTGTCGTGATGATCTCCGGGAGCTCCGTGTGGAGGAGGGGGGGGTCGCCCTCTGGATTAATTGCTCTATCATCTGCGCCTGCAGACGGTCTCGCTCCGCTTCGCGCTGTGCATTGGCGCGTTCTCGCTGAATGTTTTCTTCAGCCTGGAGGCGCCTCTCTTCCAGTCTGATGCGTTCTCTTTCCAGTGCAGACTGTTCGTGCTCACTCTGTTGTTGCGCTTGGAGACGTTCGCGCTCCACTGCAGACTGTTCGCGCGCACTCTGTTGTTGCGCTTGGAGGCGGTCGCGCTCCACTGCAGACTGTTTGCGCGCACTCTGTTGTTGCGCTTGGAGGCGGTCGCGCTCCACTGCAGACTGTTCGCGCGCCCTCTGTTGTTGCGCTTGGAGGCGGTCGCGCTCACCCTGGATACGGTCTCTTTCCGTTGATGCCGTTAGCGTGGCGATCAAGGCTTGTGCTAGTCTCTGGTCAGCCTCGCTGGGGGATGACACTGATGGAGGTGATCGGGCGCTGACAGGACTTGGTGGGGACCTGTTCTCTTGGCGCGCTCCGAGGTCCATCTCTTGAGCGCTGCTTCTTGATTTCTCCCGCGCCCCGAGGTCCATCTCTAAGACGCGGTACTCTTCTCTTGGGTGCGCGCCGAGGTCTATCTCGGGTGCGCGCTCTTGGGTCTCTTGCGTTCCGGGGTCTATCCCGGTGGCGCTTTCTTTGTACTTTGGCGCTCCGGGGTCTATCCCGGTGGCGCTGTCTTGGGGTATAGTCACGTCATGTCCCGCTTGTTCCCCCCCGTGAGCTAAGTCAGTTTCGTTTGAACCCACTGGGGTCTCTACTGGTGGTGCCGACAAGTCGATAGGATTGGGCATGCTTAAGCTATCAGTTTTATCCGTGCTTAGCGTCTTTTTAGATAAGCTAGGAGGTAAAACGAAAGCGTAGTCCTCCAGGTGTGGAGGGGGCTGACGTTTGCGCCTAGGGCGCTCTAGTTTGGGAGAGCCGTTTGGAGAGTGTCCGCCGCTGGCCATATCACTATTAATATGATATTAAGATTACTGATACCATCCGGCTCGAAGGACCAATTGTAACTGAGGGGTTACAAAACCCTGACTGTATTAAAGATTGTGATAGATTAAACCACTGCTAATTATGTACTTAGTATTACTTGCCAGACAGTACAACTAATTATGGCAGACACTCAGAATAACACGGCACAGTGACAAAGAAATATCATTGTGGGTATTTATTATTATGCAGCAAATTGTACAGAGATGAGAATTAAGGTCGCGCTTGTATGGCGAAGAATATGAATAAGTCAGTCAGTAGCAAAAGTCAGTGGGAATAGAATAATTCCTACGATGGGGTACTAGACTAACGCCGCCTGGCGTAGGATAGCAATATAGGGGGAAACGCTGGTACCGCTGGAGACAAGGGGTTTCCTCCCAGAGATGTAAGCTCTGGAGGGAAGAAGAATGTTCGGATACTCAGTCTGTTCAATTGAAGAAGAAGGGGGTTCGCGTACAGAATCCAGTCCTTGTAATCCAAATGCTCAGCAACAAAGCAATAACTGTAATCCAATTGCACGATAGCAATGACGATAGCCAGCTAGCTTCGGTCCACGAAGCCAGCCCGAAGTAGATCCTCAAGGTGGTTAAATCCAAACGACAGTGGGTATTAACGATCTTCTCCAGGTAGTACGTTCCACAATCACTATAATCCAACCAAATACTGGTTCTGCAATCGCCGCCGTCGGTTCCAATATGCACATGTCCAGTAGGTTCTCCGACTAGGCCCTCCTCGTGTACTGGCACCAATGTATTTAGTCCATGCACACTGGCTAAGGTTCCACTAGCTAAACGAACGAACTGCTGGGTAATGCTGCACACAAACGAACTGCTGTTGGCACGATACACAATAAATAACGACTCTTTACTTCACATTAAGCTAAGTCGAACTTGACGTTACTGCATTAACTCTGACACTTTTACTATTCACTTCGCACGTGGTTCTCAACGCTCTGTTTAGACGAACTGCTTGACTTCACTGTTTTACCAAACGAACGCACACGATGAACTGCTACTGTTCGCACCTGCCGCGATATATATACTTAAGTGGCTTTCTAGTGCCAAACCTCAGTTCTCGTCTCGAATCAATGCGCCGTCTCCAGGCATGTTCCAACATGCCTGGACTCGCCTTTGAACCTGACTTTAGGGGCTCGCCGTCTGGTGCCGATAACGTTATCCAATGAGGAAAGTGAATATTACTGGGATTCAAACGCAGGCTTAAAGGGATATAACGTGTATATATATAAATAATATACAAGGTATATAAAACAATAAATGTAGATTCTCAGCTTTTAATCTGGCCCTTCACAACACACAGGGTTAGAGATAGAGACAGATATGGGGGTGTGTGAGGGAGACAGAGAGGCTTGTGCAGGTGACACCGTAACAGTTGTGTCTAAAACCTGTTAGGGCAGCGGTGGCGGAGCCCAATAGCAGAACACAGGGAGAGAGAGAATGGAGTGTTTTAGGTAGGTTTTAATTCCTTTGGGTACCGAGCAGACAAGGCAATAGAGAATATACAATAATGTGCGACTTGGATGAGTAGTGACTCTTGCTTGAGTTTCTCAGGTACGTCCGGGCGGGTGGTACGTCAGGAGACAGCATCGGCCGAGAGTGGTGGTCCTGGGCGCGTCTATTCGAAAGGCAACCGGTTCATGTTTCCGCGTTCGCGTTTTGCGCTCTGATTGGCCACTGACCTACGCTAGTTTTGCCCCCCCCCCCCCCCCCCCCCCGGTATGAGCGTAGAAATAATGCGTGGTAACTTTGAAATGGGTATCACAGTAGTAAGTCCTACTGTAGAACATATTAGCATGACATCTGAATGCGTGGACACTTTGAAATGGGTATCACAGTAGTAAGTCCTACTGTAGAACATGACATATTAGCATGACATCTGATTTATTAATGCCAATACTAAAGATTAGGGAAACGCAATTGGCACAAGTGTAAATCATGGATTAGTCACTCACTTTAAACATCAGACTTAGCTCACCTCATTTGTCTGCTGCCTGTGGATCCTATAGTCACAAGTTCAAATCACTCTTGGTTCAAGTTTTATTTTTTTTACGTTTAATTAATTTATCCACTCTGGTTGGATGGTGTGTATGTATATGTATGTATTGTGCTGTATAATGACTACATTTGAATCGAATCTCATTTTGAAATCGCTACGCTGGCTATGGACACGACAGGTGATTGCATTGCACCATGATGATCCACTCAACAGGTAGCGATTTCAAAATGAGATTCGATTGAAATGAGATTTGCCAGATGACAGCGTGGGGATGATGGAATCGGAAGCTGCCCATATAAGGGCGTGTAAGCAGGCAGAGAGATGGAGGCTCTCGCCGTGATTGTGACAACAATTTTCTTGTGAATCATTATTTTATACGCACAATGAATGGAAGTGGACATGACCGGTTAGCAGGGTGCGATACAAGGGTTAACCTTCTGTAGTGTGGTAGTGAAAGGGTTAACCAACTAATGCTGGGAAAACACATTCAACAAGTAACAATGGAGGGGTCGGGGCATGAGGTGATTGACTTCTCAGCTCTGGATGAAGAGTCCAGGGATTTCCTGGGAGAAAACTACGACACCGCACCCCAACTCCCCCGACTGTCCCAGTTGCCTTCACCTCAACCAGACCATCATAGAGCTGAAAAGAAGAATATCCACCCTCCACTCTATCCACCAGACTGAGCAACTCCTGGACATACTGCTTCCTGACTCACCTGACACCAAACTGCCTCTCACCACCTACTCCACTGCTACAGCTCCAGAGCCCACCGGCCCCTGGCCTGGTTCTGACCACAGTCTTCGCCCACAGCCATCATGCTCCACCCCACTGTCATCAGACCCCTGGACTGTTGTCGAGCGCAACAATAGGAAACAGGGCAGGACCCCAGCCCTCACCCCCCATTTGCTGCCACCCATACACACAGAAAACAGGTACTCAGCTCTGAGCACCATGGTCACCCCCCGGGCCTCTCCTGCACGTAAGCGGATCAAGAGTGTCAGACGATGCCTCATCCCACCATCTACCAATCCAACAGACCACCCACATGCACACCCAAGCCCCGTCACCCGACGCCCAGGTTCTGTTAATTTCACCCCTTGTCCCTCTCAGCTTCCGCGTCCTTCCACTGAGCGGTTCAGAGAATGTGCGCTGAGTGAAGCAGCTGTCCTTGTGCCCCAACAAGCACAGTCCAGACCAGCTCTCCTCCCCACTCCTGCCATTCCATCACTCTTGTCACTAAACTTAGAGCAGCCACCCCATAGAACCAGAGGGGTTGCGGAGGCTGGAACAGCGTTCCCATTGACCTGGCCACCGCAGCGCAGAGCGGATCGCCTCCCCTCCTCCCAGCATTCCCACCCCCGCCCATTACGTCAAACCCAGAGGCCACACCAGCCAGAGATCTGTCCAGCGGCCGCATCCAGGCCCGACAAGCCCACCACCAGCCCCCCACCTCCTCCTCCCTCTGTGCTTCTAATTGGATCCTCCATCCATTTCACTGTTCCCAAGGGTGAAACCTGCTCCTTCTCCGGTGATACGGTCCTGGATATCAACGCCTGCATCACCAACCTCATCGAAGACCGTCCACAGATCTCCTCCATCATCATACACATTGGGGCCAATGATATCAGGCACAACCAGTCAGAGGTGCTCAAAGAAAGCTATAACACTCTCATCACCACCGTGGCTGCAACTGATAAAACACTCATCGTCTCCGGCCCCTTTCCATCTCCGAGATACACAGACATGATCTTCAGTCGCATAAGGAGCCTCCACATCTGGCTTAAGGCATACTGCATCTCCAAACACATCACCTACATTGACAACTTTCTGGCCTTCTGGACGAATAGAAATATCTTTGCGAAAGACAATCTCCACCTTAACTGGGCTGGTGCTCGTCTGCTCTCCCTCTCCATGCAGCTCAACCTGAAATCTCTTTCCTGGTGCCCATGTCCTTGGATCAGAAAGAAAAAGGTATGATGTAAGGTTAGTCTGACTGTCACTGACTCAATCCGACAACGCAGCCCACCTCTACTCATGTCTCGGACTACACCAACTCCCCCCTCCCCCATCACAATACCCAGACAGCCTGACCCAGGACCAGAAACAAGAAAGAAGAGTAGCACACCTCTTCACCTCTCCTCTCCTCCAATTCCCCAACCAACCCCTGCATTGGCTCCCTCAATTTGTGCTTCTGTTTTTCCTATCAATGTTGTTCCTATCACTAACTCATGTCTCCGGTTATACTCCAGAACCCCTCCAGCTATGTTTGCCCACCATCGTAGCATCTTAACATGACAGAGATACATTCACTGCGGATCTGGACGAAATCTTGAACACACACACAGTACAGTAACAAAATTATCCGTTCCTTCTGGTCCACTGAATCACGCCCCCCCATGCAATGCCCGTGCTGTCAATCACAGTGTATTATCCCCTCTGCTTAAAGCAGCCACATACACACCACTCAACTGCTTGAAATTATGTCTCTTCAAGATCACTCACCTGCTTGAAATTATGTCTCTTCAAGATCAATCACTAATAAGGCCCTGCTGGTCTCTGATTTTATTGCTGACAGAAAGCTAGATTTTTTATGCATCACTGAGACCTGGCAACTGTCCAATGATTTCTCCCAGCTCAATGCAGCCGTACCTCCAGGCTATGCCTATATTAGTCAACCCTGTGGCACTGTAAGGGGGGGGGGCTTGCTGTGCTGTACCGTGAGAACATTAAAGTCACTGCTGTCACTGTCCCCCACCACTCCTCTTTTGAATGTTTAGCCATAAAACTCACAGGCCCCAAACCCACTATCATTGTTACCATCTACTAGGGCTGACCCCTATTAATCGATTAGTCGACTAATTGGTCGAAAGGAGCCGTAGTCGACTGGCCAACCTCTTCGAATATAAAAAAAATATATAATTTTTTTTAATTAAATTTTGTATCATTTTTTCCAAAAGAAAAGAGGCCTAGAAGCGTGGCTAACGCTAATGGCACGCATACCAGAGGCTAACTGCCTACGAAAACAGGCACAGAGGCACTGAAAGAGGATTTCACCCATCTAATAAACACACTAGACTAGACAAATATCCAGATGTATCCATCAGTGGACCAATTGCATGCTTTTGCAGAGGACAAGAAGCCTTCAGTCGACTCCTTCAGACATTAAGCACCCCCCACAGCCCGAATGGAATGATAAAAAAAAAGAATAATTTAATATTATAATTTTTTATTTATTTTTTTTAAGTCGACCAATAGTCGACTAACGGAAAATGTTGGCCAATCCTAGTCGACCATCCAAATCCTTAGTCGGGGACAGCCCTACCATCTACAGACCACCAAAGCCCTCTGCTGTTTTTCTCACTGAATTCTCATCACTGTTAACATCTGTCTGTGCAATGTCCCCAACTGTTATTCTCATGGGCGACTTTAACATCCACATTGATGACCCATCCAATGTTTTTGCAAATTATTTCACCTCACTCCTGGAATGCCCCGACATCACACAACATGTCAACCTCCCAACACACAACAAAGGTCACATACTGGACTTACTCTGCTGCACTGGTATCACTCCCACTAACCTGGCTGTCACTGAGTTCCCCATCTCCAACCACAAAGCTGTGCTCTTCAACATTCAGGCCCCCCTTTCTAAAACCAAAGAACAACGGCGCATCTCCTTCAGAAATATAAAAAATATGAAACCCACAGATCTCACCACCCTGATCAATTCCTCCCCCAGCCCTCCCCCATCCCCATCCCCTGATGACCTGGTGAATCACTAACAACTGCCTCTCCTCTTCCCTCACCGCCCTGGCTCCCCTGAAAACTCGCACAGTCTCATTTACCCACTCCGCCCCCTGGTTCACCTCTGACCTCGGCCAGCTCAAAACCACAGGACGTCGACTGGCGTGGCTGTGCAAAAAAAACGGTCTCGCAGTTCACACCCAAATGTATTCTGACCACCTCCACCATTACAAGAACGCTCTCTACACTGCTCTACACGCGTTAACGCCGGACTGTTATCGCGCGATAATACAATTGACGCCGTTAATCTATTTCTCAAACTTGGGTCTCCTCTCCTCTCTCTGTCTGTCTGCACGAGAGGCGAGCCGCTCACTCACTCACACATACACATACAGGTACTTCAGGGCAGGGCCTATCTGTGGCTCAGTGTTGAAGCGCTGAGGACACAGACCGAGCTCTGCGCTCATTATTATTATTATTATTATTATTATTATTATTATTATTATTATTATTATTATTATTATTATTATTATTATTATTATTATTATTATTATTATTATTATTATTATTATTATTATTATTATTATTATTATTATTATTATTATTATTATTATTATTATTATTATTATTATTATTATTATTATTATTATTATTATTATTATTATTATTATTATTATTATTATTATTATTATTATTATTATTATTATTATTATTATTATTATTATTATTATTATTATTATTATTATTATTATTATTATTATTATTATCATGGCGGAGAGAACAAAACGAAAGTCTGGGTACACTTTACGAAAGTCGATGCCGACAACACACGTTACCACAAGTGCAATAAAACATTTGCAAGTATGGGTGGCAATACAAGCAATTTGTCAAAACATCTGTTGTCAAAACATAACATTAGTCTGGAGAAATGCCACATTTTGGACTGCTTTGCTTGCAGTGTTCCATCACCTCACTCCTGGAATGCCCCGACATCACACAACATGTCAACCTCCCAACACACAACAAAGGTCACATACTGGACTTACTCTGCTGCACTGGTATCACTCCCACTAACCTGGCTGTCACTGAGTTCCCCATCTCCAACCACAAAGCTGTGCTCTTCGACATTCAGGCCCCCCTTTCTAAAACCAAAGAACAACGGCGCATCTCCTTCAGAAATATAAAAAATATGAAACCCACAGATCTCACCACCCTGATCAATTCCTCCCCCAGCCCTCCCCCATCCCCATCCCCTGATGACCTGGTGAATCACTAACAACTGCCTCTCCTCTTCCCTCACCGCCCTGGCTCCCCTGAAAACTCGCACAGTCTCATTTACCCACTCCGCCCCCTGGTTCACCTCTGACCTCGGCCAGCTCAAAACCACAGGACGTCGACAGGCGCGGCTGTGCAAAAAAAACGGTCTCGCAGTTCACACCCAAATGTATTCTGACCACCTCCACCATTACAAGAACGCTCTCTACACTGCTCTACACGCGTTAACGCCGGACTGTTATCGCGCGATAATACAATTGATGCCGTTAATCTATTTCTCAAACTTGGGTCTCCTCTCCTCCGCTCACTCACTCACACATACACATACAGGTACTTCAGGGCAGGGCCTATCTGTGGCTCAGCGCTGAGGACACAGACCGAGCTCTGCGCTCATTATTATTATTATTATTATTATTATTATTATTATTATTATTATTATTATTATTATTATTATTATTATTATTATTATTATTATTATTATTATTATTATTATTATTATTATTATTATTATTATTATTATTATTATTATTATTATTATTATTATTATTATTATTATTATTATTATCATGGCGGAGAGAACAAAACGAAAGTCTGGGTACACTTGCCGACAACGCACGTTACCACAAGTGCAATAAAACATTTGCAAGTATGGGTGGCAATACAAGCAATTTGTCAAAACATCTGTTGTCAAAACATAACATTAGTCTGGAGAAATGCGCCATTTTGGACTGCTTTGCTTGCAGTGTTCCATCTCCATGCACATCCACTGCAGGTAAACCAAGATAATACGGAGTTAGCTAGGCTAATAAAGAATTATTACGAATAGGCTAATAAATAAAATATAATTGTTTAGCTACAAATATATTTGAAAGATGACAGCCCACGCCTCCTCCCTCTCCCAGCACCACCGGTCCCAGCCAAGCCAAGTCCCTTCACCCTAGCAGCTAGGAAGGATGACATTGCTGCTGCTGCTGTTGCTGAAGAAATTATATTTATTTATTATATTTATTTATAAAGTTATATAAAAGAACATTGCTGCTGCTGTTGCTGAAGAAATAATATTTATTTATAAAGTTATAAATAATAAAAATAAAGCAATGTCGATAAAGTACCGAACCGTTAAGCAGTATCGATAAGAGTAGTAGTATCGATAAAATCCTAGCGATACCCATCCCTAGGTAGAACACACATATTTTGAATGCCTTCGGCAGACTTCAAATGAGCCATTTTAATCTAGATTAATCTAGATTAACTCCAGGATTGCAGATAGATTAATCTATATTAAAAATAATTTATCTATGCCCACCTCTACCACAAACCCTTTCAATCCGGTTTCCGTCCACAACACAGTACCGAAACAGCCCTTGTCAAAATCACCAACGACCTCCTCTGTGCAGCTGACTCTGGACTTCTCACCATCCTCATCCTCCTCGACCTCAGTGCGGCATTCGACACCATCTCCCATCCAATACCCCTGGACCGCCTGGCTGGCATTGGGATCACGGGTGTCGCACTCTCCTGGTTTACATCATATCTCACCGACAGACAACAGTTTGTTCAACTCAAGACCCACAAGTCAGGGTGTTCAACTGTTTCACTGGGTGTCCCCCAGGGGTCAGTATTGGGTCCCCTCCTATTCACCATCTATCTCCTTCCCCTGGGCACAATCCTCCATCACCATGGGGTCCACTTCCACTGCTATGCAGACGACACACAGGTCTAAATCTCATCCACACCCACCACTGACCTTCCCCCCACCTCCCTCACCACTTGCCTTGAGGACATTAGGAGCTGGATGAGCAGAAACTTCCTGGAATTAAATGGCAGCGAAACCGAGGCCCTGCTCATCGGCTCCAAATCCACCCTCACCAAATCACAAAACACCCCAGTTCCAAACATCACCATCGACGGCTTCCCTGTACCCTCTCCCCCCAAGTCAAAAGCCTCTGTGTTATTCTGGACGGTTCCCTCTCCTTTGCACCACACATCAAATACACCACCCGGTCTGCCTTCTTTCACCTCCGTAATATCTCCAGACTCCGCCCATCCCTGTCCCAATCAAATACAGAAACCCTGGTCCATTCATTTGTCACATCCCGGATCGATTACTGTAACGCTCTCCTCACCGGCCTTCCCACCAAACTCATCAACAGACTCCAAATCATCCAAAACTCTGCTGCTAGGATTATCACCCGCACAAACTCATCCCACCACATCACCCCCATCCTCATTCAACTACACTGGCTCCCTGTGCACTACCGGATTGATTTCAAAAACCTCTTACTCACCTTCAAAGCCCTCCACAATCTAGCCCCCACCTACATCACTGACCTCCTCCAAGATTACACCCCCTCCCGCACCCTCCGCTCATCCTCTACTGGACTCTTATCCATCCCCAGCTCACTTCCGGCTTCAACATGGACGGTCGCATTTTACCCAGCTCCCGTAACCAACGCAACAGAAGAACAACAAAAAAGTATTTTGCGCATTTTCTACTTTCCCTCCTGTGGATTATGGACTTGTACCTGAATTCACAACTCAAGCAACAACTCCAGACAGAAGTGGAGGGTAGCGAAAACGCAAATCAGCAGTCCCATTGCGACTTCTACTTGTTAACGGGCATGGAGAGGAAACATCCAGCCTTCGGAGCCATGACTATCCACACAGTACTTACTGCGAATCCGGAACGAAAGAAATTACCCCCGACAGGCAAGTGTAATAAGAGATCAATGTTTTTATTATATCTGCTCATGTCGGGTGACATACACCAGAACCCTGGTCCCGTAATGACACGGAACCAGAGACTACAGTTAGATCTGCTGACCCAAGAAGCGGCAGCCAGCTTCGCCAGCACAAAAGAACAACTGCTACCCACACAGACGGCAGCTAACGACATGATCAACGGCAACATTCCTCCTCTACCACCTCTAAAAAAGAACCCACGAGAGGCCACAGCGAGAGGGAAGGAACCGGGGTTCACAACTGAGGCGCCCAGCACGTCGCAGGGACAAAACAGCGAGGCATCGCTCCTCACACCGGCGCCGGCCGTCGAGATCAACAGCATCCACGCAACGGATGCTACAGCCAGCAGTTGCACCAGCCGACCAGCAAGCGCCGACATACCCTCACCGAAGCCCCAGCAGACGAGGCGAGAGGCGAGAGGGAGAGCGGCGCGGGACGTCAAGATCACCAAGGACCCGCCGGTTAGCTCGGCTGGCCCCGCCATGCCAGCTAGACTACCCGGGCCGGGGCCAGGACAAAAGGCACCCCCCCTCCCCCACAATGGAGTACTAACAGACACATCTGTAAACAACCAGCCCCCCCCCCCCCCCCCCACATCGCGGGCTTTCACACAGAGGAATATCAGACTCCAGCAAAGGACAAAGGATCACCCCCTCCCCCCCTCCCCACTCACGGCACAAACAACAACAACGCCCCCCCTCCCCCCACCACAGGACAGGACACAAATGAACAGAGTTACCTCCAGTGTGACGACATCAATCAGATTACCAGCAAAAATGGACTTCATATATTCCACCTTAATACAAACAGCCTGAGACCTAAACTGGCTGAAATCAAACAGTTGTTTTTAAACGGTAAGGCTAACATATTGTGTTTCACAGAAACAAAATTAGACTCATCTGTACAGGATCCAGAGATTGAAATTGAAAACTACTCAATAGTCAGGAGGGATAGAAACCAGTATGGAGGTGGCGTCTGTGTGTATATACACAACGATACCAAATACATCAACCGTACTGACCTTAACCATGACAAAATTGAAACTGTTTGGATTGAAATCTTATTAGACAGGGCGAAACCAGTACTAGTAGGCACAATCTATAGACCACCAGAACAGAGTGGCTTTTATGACACACTTGATGGGTGTTTAGCTGGGGTGGAGGGGGTAGAAAAAATTCTTATTGGGGACTGGAACACTGAAATGCTGCGTAAAGCAGCACCCGTCTTCAAGGCCTTCAGTAGATTTTCTGATCTGCACGGTTTCAGCCAGCTAATCACCCAACCCACAAGGGTATGTGATTCGACACAAACCACCATTGACCTCATTTTGACCTCTGACAAGTCCATGATCTCCAATAAAGGGGTGATAGCATGCGGGTTAAGTGATCATTATATGATTTTCTGTACCCACAAAAAGCTAAAACAGAAGGCCGGCTGTCACAAAACAGTCACATCTAGAGACCTCAAAACTTACTCTAGAGAGGCCTTTAACCTAGAACTGGGGAGCTTGGACTGGTCAGATGAACTCAGTGGTACACAGGTTGTCCAATTATCTAGCAGTCTCAGTCAATGAGTCAACTAGATGTCCCCCTTGGAAGGGTGTGGGCGAAATGACTTTACTTAAACCATTGAAACAATTCGGACTTTATAAGAATGTTCGTTTATTAGGACTTTGATGTCCTTGATATAATAATCACCAGGTGGTCAATTAAACAAGTGGTTAGCTTGTAGCTGATAGTCAGTAGTAGCTTACATCCAAGCATTAGTGGATAATGTTAGTAAAGGTCGATATGGTATTGGTAATGTTCAACCAAGTCATCTCTGATGATAGTTTGTTGATAGTTAGGTTTGCAATTTAGCAACCGGTACTTGATAGTGTAGCCAGACGTTTTAGCCAGGTAACAGTGTAGCCAGACATTAGTTGGTCTGCATGTAGTTGGTCTATAGTCAGATAGATAGATAGATAGATAGATAGATAGATAGATAGATAGATATATAGATATATAGATAGATAGATAGATAGATAGATAGATAGATAGATAGATAGATAGATAGATAGATAGATAGATAGATAGATAGATAGATAGATAGATAGATAGATAGATAGATAGATAGATAGATAGATAGATCGATCGATCGATAGATAGATAGATAGATAGATAGATACTTTATTAATCCCCTTGGGGAAATTCAGGGTATCTCGCAGCTCACATAGTATACAGACATAAACACAGCATACTGCAGGAGCTCACTAGACTTGCTGCCACTCAGTGCGGCGCCCAATGCGGATCAACCAAGCTTGTACATTCAGTCAGCGTTTAGTCAGTCAGCATACAATCAGACGTTAGTCAGTCTATAGATTATTTACCTATACAAAAGGAAAGGAAAACAAATGGCATTAATTAATAACTAGATATATGAATTAAAGAGAAATGCGGATATTAACGGCGCATATAATGCAACGTACCGTTGGCCAGTCAAGAGTTCGCCCACAGGGCTTTTCACCTTAAAGTCTAGACTGAGAGTGTCACTTAAATAGCGTGACGCGCCGGCGCAGAGACAGCTTACCTGCTCAGAGTCGCAATACGTACTCCAAAGTGCGTCCACTAGGCGGCACCAGATAATAATTAACTCATGCAATAAATGTATACAATAAATGTTACTCATGATAATAATGAAGGATAAAAATTATAAATATATTGGGAAAAACGTTGGATAATTCTCCACCTCCCACTTAGTTTTCTGAACGTCAGGCTCCTAAAACTATTCAAACTATACAAGTGATCCCGGTCTATATTATTATTATTTCTTTACAGGGGCACGAAGAATTAAACTATGCCGCATTTACGGTGGTAGCACAAGCGACTCCCGCGAAAACTACTCAGGTTCCATCGGCATCAAACCTGATGAATTGAAAATGGGGGACCCTGATGTAAACAAGACGAAAGTCTTTCTCTGGTCTGCATCCCCTTAACAATTGTGTGTATTGAGCTGTACTGTATTGTACCCATTCTGCAATCTGTTAATAAAGTTTTCAATCAATCAATCAATCGGGTGATTCTTCACGTCCTCAAGCCTGCCAGAAACAGGCGACTTTCGACGTCCTTCTTTGTGCCAGAAACAGGCGACTTTCGGCGTCCTTCTTTGTGCCAGAAACAGGCGACTTTCGATGTCCTTTGTGCCAGAAACAGGCGACTTTCGACGTCCTTCGTTGTGCCAGAAACAGGCGACTTTCGATGTAATTTGTGCCAGAAACAAGGCGACTTTCGACGTCCTTTTTTGCCAGAAACAAGGTGACTTTCGACGTCCTTTGTGCCAGAAACAAGGCGACTTTCGACGTCCTTTTTTGGTCATTGTTCCTCGAATGGTAGAAGTACCACCAACCTCCTGACGTCCCTGTGGAGGACGGTGGTGGGGCACACCCCGACGTGACGATCACGCTTGGGATGACCGGCGGTAACGGGAAGACTATGGCAAGTCCTTACTTCCGAAACCTCTGGGGTCTCCACGGGGCCTTGCACGTCCCAGTAGGAGAGTGTTGGGGGTGATGACCTCAATGGTGCCATCCCGAAGCTGGGCATTGGCGCCAATAGGCCTCTCATTTGATAGATTGGCAGCTAGGTATAGGAGGGTTTGGAACTCCAGGGCCGTGAGGCTCCCTTCTTCGCCTATGCTGCTTAGTGCTCTTTTCAATACTCGCACAGCTGCTTCAGCCGCACCATTCCTATGAGGAGAGTCAGCGGGGTGGAACACCCAAGTCCAATCTGTACCAGACTCTGCGGCTTTCTTCTATACTTTGTTATTGTCGATATTTGCTAGGAACTTATAGAGTTCTTCCAGCGCTGGCTTTGCTCCCACGAAATTTGTCCCTTTATCGGACCAGAGCTTCTTAGGATGGCCTCTCAATGCAGTGAAGCGTTGGAATGTTTTTTAGGAAACCTTCAGTTGAGAGGTCTTACACTATGTCGGCATGTATTGCTCTGGATGCCATGCAGCAGAAAAGTACACCCCAGGCTTTCTTACTCGTTCTCTTTTTCACTGAGTCTTTGATCGTGTAGGGACCAAAGAGGTCCAACGTGGTATACTCGAATGCTGCGGCTGGCTCTGTGCGCTCCAGGGGGAGTTCGCTCATGATTTGACGGCACATTTTTGCCTTGTTCTTTCGGCAGTGTATACATGAGTCAATTGTGCTTCGGTCTACTCTTGGCCCCTGCACAACCCATGCTTTATCTCTCATGCGCAAGAGGGTTCCTGCAATGCCCTCATGGTTTGCCCTGTGAGCTTCCTCTGCCAGGAGGATGCTCACCCATTCCCTGTAGGGAAGTAAGGGCACCCCAGGCCATTCTTTGGCCATGGCTTGAACTCTGCCGTGGCACAGCAAGAGTTTGGTGTCCTCCTCTTTGTGGACCACAAGTCTGTCTAGTGTGGTTATGGGGAATTCTGCGCCTTCCTGTGCGGCCAGGCATAGTTCTCTGAATGCGCTTTGCAGTTCGTTTACAGTTAATGCCTCCCACTTTAACAATGTGTGGGTTGGCAAACGTGCTTTCGTCGTTTGGGCCTTCCGGGTTTTTACTGTCGCCCAGAACTTCAGTGCCCTTCGGATGAAGCCGACGACGTTGCAGAGTGTTTTGAGAGAACTGTATCTCCTTGGGTTCATCTGGCCTACGAGAGCCCCGCCCCAAAGTTTGTCGGGGCTTCTGTTTGGCGAGATAATGATATCTGATTCTTCTTTTGTGGCTGTTTTCTTCTCTTCCCCTGAGCTGGCAGGGGGAAGCATTGTCTTTGCTTGCGCTCTTGTGATAGCAACTGTGAAGGCCTTTCTTTGAAGCCTACTTACTGCGTCTCTCGCAGCGGTAGATACCTCTGAGGCTGATTTCTTTGGCCATTCCTCTTCGAGGTAGGCGAGGAAGTCAGAGCCGCACTGCCACGCAGAGTCCTCTCCGAGTAGCTCTGGGGAGCAGTGGCCTCTTGTGACCAGGTCAGCAAAATTGCGTTCTCCTGGTACCCACCACCAATCAGTGACGGGACCAGCCTTCTGGATCTCTCCGACCCGATTCGCGAAGAATGTCTGAAAGCCATAGCTTTCTCTTTGGATGGCTCCCAGCACCGTCTGACTGTCGACAAAGTGGAACCATCTTTCGATTTTGATTCTTCCATGTTTAAGCACATACTTTTTTCGACGGGATGCGAACACCGCCCCACAGATTTCCGCCTTTACTGGATCACCTCTAAGGTCAAGAGGGGCCAGTTTTTCCCCATCGTAGATACAGTACTGCGCCATAGGAATCACAGCTCCCGTCTGAGAACGTGATCCCCCATGGCTTGCCCAACCAGCCGGCGGGCGTGATTCTTCTTGGGAATGTGACGCGGCTCAGGCAAGCATATTCCTTGAACAACTCCACTGCTTTCTCTCGGAGCTCCTCTGATAGTGGCTGGTCCCAAGTGTCCTTGGTAATTTTTCCAGCCTCCTGGAATGCTCTTTTCACTAGGATCACTCCCTTCTGCTTGATTGGAGTTGCGAGACCAATCGGGTCATACAGTCCTGCGACTTGGCTGAGTAGGACTCGGCGTGTCAGAGGGTTAGGCGTCCTCTCTATGATATTTTCTTCGGCTAGATCTGCTTCCATCCTCATCTTTTGCCTTCTCCGGGAAAAGTTGATGGATGCCATTACGAAGAGCTTATCTTCCTGAACAAGGTAGCCGACTCCCAAAGCCTTGTTATCTTCATCCTTAAGTTGGTTCGGTAGAACTAGTGTCTGTGCCTTGGTCTCCGGGGTGTCATGCCTCCCACTGTGACCAGATCGGACCCAGGGTTTGAGGTGGAAGCCGCCTGCCTTCAAGATGACTTCGACCCCCTTAAGGATCTCTTCCAGTCTGTGAGAGTCATTGTGTGATACGAGGAGATCGTCCACGTAGCTGTTGTCCACAATGACAGATCTTTCCTCTGTTAGGTGGGAGAACCGAGGGAGGTATGCGGTCTCTCGCATAGCGACTTGGGCGATACATCCAGCGGGCTTGTCTCCCATGTTCACCCTGACGACGGCGTAATCTTCTATCTCGTCTTGCGGTGAGTCTCTCCATAGAAAGCGGTGTACATGAACTTCCTCCTCTTCAAGCCACACTGAGTTATACATCTTTTTGATGTCACCGATGGCTGCATGTTCTCCCTCTCGGAATCTGAGGAGTACTGCACGGATTTGGTTCAGCACATCAGGACCTTTCAGTAGGATATTGTTCATGCTTACACCTCTGTATTCTTGGCTACTGTCCCAGATGATTCGTACTGGAGTGGTGACGGAGTGTGGGTTCGGTGCGGTCAAGTGACTCACGTACCATACTGCTCCTTTCCATTGGTCCATCATAGAATGCTCTCTCGTTGTCGGAACACAGTGTGAGAAGAGCATTTATGCAGGTGAACACCAGGAAGGCTGCTGGCCCAGATGGCATAACAGGACGCATACTCAAGTCCTGTGCCAACCAGCTGGCCCCAGTGTTCACCGCCATATTTAATCAATCCCTGGCGGAGTCAGTGGTCCCTGCCTGCTTCAAGATGTCTACCATCATCCCTGTACCGAAGAAACCCTCCCCAACATGTCCAAATGACTACAGACCGGTGGCACTCACCTCTGTGGTCATGAAATGTTTCGAGAGGCTGGTCAAGGACCACATTTGTGCCTCCCTCCCCAGTGATATGGACCCTATGCAATTTGCATACAGGACAAACAGGTCCACCGACGACGCGGTCTCCCAGGTACTGCACAGCACCCTCTCGCACCTTGACCGTCAGAAGGGGGGCTATGTGAGACTGTTGTTCATTGACTACAGCTCAGCGTTCAACACCATAGTCCCCACCAGACTGGTGGACAAGCTGATCGAGCTAGGTCTGAGCTCCGCCCTGAGCGCCTGGGTACTGGACTTTCTGAGCGAAAGACCCCAGGCGGTCAGGGTGGGGGGTCAGACCTCCAACACCATCACCCTGAGCATCGGGTCCCCCCAGGGCTGTGTTCTGAGCCCCCTGCTGTACTCACTCTACACACACGATTGTGTGGCCAAGTTCAGCTCCAACTCCATAGTGAAGTTCGCAGACGACACGGTGGTGGTGGGGCTGATCTCGGACAACGACGAGAAGGCCTACCGGGAGGAGGTTGAGGTACTGGAACGCTGGTGCCAGGACAACAGCCTGCTCCTGAACATTGGTAAAACCAAGGAGCTGATCGTGGATTATAGGAGAGGACAGCAGGAGACGCACACACCACTGATGATTAACGGGGCTACCGTGGACAGGGTGACCAGCTTTAAGTACCTGGGGGTCCACATCTCAGAGGACCTGACATGGTCAACACACATAGACACAGTAGTAAAGAAGGCGAAACAGCGCCTCTACCACCTGAGACAGTTAAGGAAGTTCAGAGTATCGGGGAAGATACTCCAGTCCTTCTACTCAGGAGCTGTAGAGAGCATCCTGACCGGAAACATCACTGCCTGGTATGGAAACAGCACCGCACAGGACAAGAAGGCCCTACAGAGAGTGGTGCGCTCAGCCGAGTGTACCACGGGTATTGCACTACCCCCCCTGCAGGTTCTATACAACAAGAGGTGCAAATCCAGAGCCTGCAGGATAATGAAAGACCCTCACCACCCCAATAACAGCCTGTTTCAGCTGCTGAGGTCAGGCAGACACCTGCGAACCCCAGCTACTAGGACAGAGCGGCTTAGGCTCAGCTTCTTCCCCCAGGCCATCAGAGCCATGAACAATGAACATTGAGTGCTCAGAACATTGAACTATCCACACACAAGCACACATGAACACACACACGACACGCACGCTGTGCACGCTCACACACGAGCAGCCACTTAACACTTTAACATGAGCGGGCACACACTCATGTCGCACACACGCACACTTATGGCCAAAGGAAAGGACACTTTAAATTAGAATAACAGGAACAGTGTATTGCACTACCAAAGCTAACTAGCATGTCCCATTTACATATGCTCTGTAAATAACTATGTACAGATACCGAGATGTCACTCCATGTTACCTGTTACCTGTTTACTGCACAATGTTGTTTTTTCTTTTTTTGATTCTATTATATGTTGTACCACTGTATTGCACATCGTTGCGGGCAAGACCACCCGCATTTCATTGTATACCTGTATGCCGTGACAATTAAAACTCTTGACTTGACTTGACTTGACCTAGTTAGTTTCACGGCAGCTCCTCTCTCCACCATTTTGTGGATTTGCCTGGTATAGGCTACTTTCCATGAAAGATCCTTCTCAAGGCGCTTCTCTGTCCTGAGGAAGGTCGACTCCACAGCTCTGCGATTGTTAGGGAGAGATGCTGGTTCTTCCTTCCAGGGGTACTTTGCATCCCAGTGGGAGTCCCCACAGTGCGAGTCTTTCTCCTTGAAGGTCAAGCCAGCCTTGATGATCTCTAGCTCCCGCTCGTCAGCCAGTGTCATCTCCTTTCCTCCAGGAGGACAGTTGCCACAGCGACATCCCCCACAGACGGGGTCACAGGCTGCTCCGATGCTGTCCAATTTCAGCCAGTCGAAGACTTCCTTGTTGCTTGTGGCAGTTACTGCTTCTTTCATGCTTTTCCTCTTGGTTAAGTCTACGGTGAGGTTTTTGCATTCTCTTGTGATGGTTGTTCCCATGGAGCGTGTGAAGTGGGTCAACGAATGACGCGTGGTCATTTTTACTTCTTTGAAGAGGTCCGGATGCGCACCGCTCACAGTTTTGCCCAGTGGGCCGTCCCATAGCACCAGATCACCGGCTCTCTCCATTCTTTGTGGGGCCAGGCGACCTTCCCGGGTGCTAATGAGCAGATCAATGGTATCAGGCCGGGTCAATTCTCCCGGCTTGACACATGGGAAAAACTTTTCTAGTCTCTCGGAGTTCACCACTCTATCTACTTTGGCGATGTCCTCAAGGCCGTAGCAGTCTGTTTGGCGAGATAATGATATCTGATTCTTCTTTTGTGGCTGTTTTCTTCTCTTCCTCTGAGCTGGCAGGGGGAAGCATTGTCTTTGCTTGCGCTCTTGTGATAGCAACTGTGAAGGCCTTTCTTTGAAGCCTACTTACTGCGTCTCTCGCAGCGGTAGATACCTCTGAGGCTGATTTCTTTGGCCATTCCTCTTCGAGGTAGGCGAGGAAGTCAGAGCCGCACTGCCACGCGGAGTCCTCTCCGAGTAGCTCTGGGGAGCAGTGGCCTCTTGTGACCAGGTCAGCAAAATTGCGTTCTCCTGGTACCCACCACCAATCAGTGACGGGACCAGCCTTCTGGATCTCTCCGACCCGATTCGCGAAGAATGTCTGAAAGCCATAGCTTTCTCTTTGGATGGCTCCCAGCACCGTCTGACTGTCGACAAAGTGGAACCATCTTTCGATTTTGATTCTTCCATGTTTAAGCACATACTTTTTTCGACGGGATGCGAACACCGCCCCACAGATTTCCGCCTTTACTGGATCACCTCTAAGGTCAAGAGGGGCCAGTTTTTCCCCATCGTAGATACAGTACTGCGCCATAGGAATCACAGCTCCCGTCTGAGAACGTGATCCCCCATGGCTTGCCCAACCAGCCGGCGGGCGTGATTCTTCTTGGGAATGTGACGCGGCTCAGGCAAGCATATTCCTTGAACAACTCCACTGCTTTCTCTCGGAGCTCCTCTGATAGTGGCTGGTCCCAAGTGTCCTTGGTAATTTTTCCAGCCTCCTGGAATGCTCTTTTCACTAGGATCACTCCCTTCTGCTTGATTGGAGTTGCGAGACCAATCGGGTCATACAGTCCTGCGACTTGGCTGAGTAGGACTCGGCGTGTCAGAGGGTTAGGCGTCCTCTCTATGATATTTTCTTCGGCTAGATCTGCTTCCATCCTCATCTTTTGCCTTCTCCGGGAAAAGTTGATGGATGCCATTACGAAGAGCTTATCTTCCTGAACAAGGTAGCCGACTCCCAAAGCCTTGTTATCTTCATCCTTAAGTTGGTTCGGTAGAACTAGTGTCTGTGCCTTGGTCTCCGGGGTGTCATGCCTCCCACTGTGACCAGATCGGACCCAGGGTTTGAGGTGGAAGCCGCCTGCCTTCAAGATGACTTCGACCCCCTTAAGGATCTCTTCCAGTCTGTGAGAGTCATTGTGTGATACGAGGAGATCGTCCACGTAGCTGTTGTCCACAATGACAGATCTTTCCTCTGTTAGGTGGGAGAACCGAGGGAGGTATGCGGTCTCTCGCATAGCGACTTGGGCGATACATCCAGCGGGCTTGTCTCCCATGTTCACCCTGACGACGGCGTAATCTTCTATCTCGTCTTGCGGTGAGTCTCTCCATAGAAAGCGGTGTACATGAACTTCCTCCTCTTCAAGCCACACTGAGTTATACATCTTTTTGATGTCACCGATGGCTGCATGTTCTCCCTCTCGGAATCTGAGGAGTACTGCACGGATTTGGTTCAGCACATCAGGACCTTTCAGTAGGATATTGTTCATGCTTACACCTCTGTATTCTTGGCTACTGTCCCAGATGATTCGTACTGGAGTGGTGACGGAGTGTGGGTTCGGTGCGGTCAAGTGACTCACGTACCATACTGCTCCTTTCCATTGGTCCATCATAGAATGCTCTCTCGTTGTCGGAACACAGTGTGAGAAGAGCATTTATGCAGGTGAACACCAGGAAGGCTGCTGGCCCAGATGGCATAACAGGACGCATACTCAAGTCCTGTGCCAACCAGCTGGCCCCAGTGTTCACCGCCATATTTAATCAATCCCTGGCGGAGTCAGTGGTCCCTGCCTGCTTCAAGATGTCTACCATCATCCCTGTACCGAAGAAACCCTCCCCAACATGTCCAAATGACTACAGACCGGTGGCACTCACCTCTGTGGTCATGAAATGTTTCGAGAGGCTGGTCAAGGACCACATTTGTGCCTCCCTCCCCAGTGATATGGACCCTATGCAATTTGCATACAGGACAAACAGGTCCACCGACGACGCGGTCTCCCAGGTACTGCACAGCACCCTCTCGCACCTTGACCGTCAGAAGGGGGGCTATGTGAGACTGTTGTTCATTGACTACAGCTCAGCGTTCAACACCATAGTCCCCACCAGACTGGTGGACAAGCTGATCGAGCTAGGTCTGAGCTCCGCCCTGAGCGCCTGGGTACTGGACTTTCTGAGCGAAAGACCCCAGGCGGTCAGGGTGGGGGGTCAGACCTCCAACACCATCACCCTGAGCATCGGGTCCCCCCAGGGCTGTGTTCTGAGCCCCCTGCTGTACTCACTCTACACACACGATTGTGTGGCCAAGTTCAGCTCCAACTCCATAGTGAAGTTCGCAGACGACACAGTGGTGGTGGGGCTGATCTCGGACAACGACGAGAAGGCCTACCGGGAGGAGGTTGAGGTACTGGAACGCTGGTGCCAGGACAACAGCCTGCTCCTGAACATTGGTAAAACCAAGGAGCTGATCGTGGATTATAGGAGAGGACAGCAGGAGACGCACACACCACTGATGATTAACGGGGCTACCGTGGACAGGGTGACCAGCTTTAAGTACCTGGGGGTCCACATCTCAGAGGACCTGACATGGTCAACACACATAGACACAGTAGTAAAGAAGGCGAAACAGCGCCTCTACCACCTGAGACAGTTAAGGAAGTTCAGAGTATCAGGGAAGATACTCCAGTCCTTCTACTCAGGAGCTGTAGAGAGCATCCTGACCGGAAACATCACTGCCTGGTATGGAAACAGCACCGCACAGGACAAGAAGGCCCTACAGAGAGTGGTGCGCTCAGCCGAGTGTACCACGGGTATTGCACTACCCCCCCTGCAGGTTCTATACAACAAGAGGTGCAAATCCAGAGCCTGCAGGATAATGAAAGACCCTCACCACCCCAATAACAGCCTGTTTCAGCTGCTGAGGTCAGGCAGACACCTGCGAACCCCAGCTACTAGGACAGAGCGGCTTAGGCTCAGCTTCTTCCCCCAGGCCATCAGAGCCATGAACAATGAACATTGAGTGCTCAGAACATTGAACTATCCACACACAAGCACACATGAACACACACACGACACGCACGCTGTGCACGCTCACACACGAGCAGCCACTTAACACTTTAACATGAGCGGGCACACACTCATGTCGCACACACGCACACTTATGGCCAAAGGAAAGGACACTTTAAATTAGAATAACAGGAACAGTGTATTGCACTACCAAAGCTAACTAGCATGTCCCATTTACATATGCTCTGTAAATAACTATGTACAGATACCGAGATGTCACTCCATGTTACCTGTTACCTGTTTACTGCACAATGTTGTTTTTTCTTTTTTTGATTCTATTATATGTTGTACCACTGTATTGCACATCGTTGCGGGCAAGACCACCCGCATTTCATTGTATACCTGTATGCCGTGACAATTAAAACTCTTGACTTGACTTGACTTGACCTAGTTAGTTTCACGGCAGCTCCTCTCTCCACCATTTTGTGGATTTGCCTGGTATAGGCTACTTTCCATGAAAGATCCTTCTCAAGGCGCTTCTCTGTCCTGAGGAAGGTCGACTCCACAGCTCTGCGATTGTTAGGGAGAGATGCTGGTTCTTCCTTCCAGGGGTACTTTGCATCCCAGTGGGAGTCCCCACAGTGCGAGTCTTTCTCCTTGAAGGTCAAGCCAGCCTTGATGATCTCTAGCTCCCGCTCGTCAGCCAGTGTCATCTCCTTTCCTCCAGGAGGACAGTTGCCACAGCGACATCCCCCACAGACGGGGTCACAGGCTGCTCCGATGCTGTCCAATTTCAGCCAGTCGAAGACTTCCTTGTTGCTTGTGGCAGTTACTGCTTCTTTCATGCTTTTCCTCTTGGTTAAGTCTACGGTGAGGTTTTTGCATTCTCTTGTGATGGTTGTTCCCATGGAGCGTGTGAAGTGGGTCAACGAATGACGCGTGGTCATTTTTACTTCTTTGAAGAGGTCCGGATGCGCACCGCTCACAGTTTTGCCCAGTGGGCCGTCCCATAGCACCAGATCACCGGCTCTCTCCATTCTTTGTGGGGCCAGGCGACCTTCCCGGGTGCTAATGAGCAGATCAATGGTATCAGGCCGGGTCAATTCTCCCGGCTTGACACATGGGAAAAACTTTTCTAGTCTCTCGGAGTTCACCACTCTATCTACTTTGGCGATGTCCTCAAGGCCGTAGCAGTCTGTTTGGCGAGATAATGATATCTGATTCTTCTTTTGTGGCTGTTTTCTTCTCTTCCCCTGAGCTGGCAGGGGGAAGCATTGTCTTTGCTTGCGCTCTTGTGATAGCAACTGTGAAGGCCTTTCTTTGAAGCCTACTTACTGCGTCTCTCGCAGCGGTAGATACCTCTGAGGCTGATTTCTTTGGCCATTCCTCTTCGAGGTAGGCGAGGAAGTCAGAGCCGCACTGCCACGCAGAGTCCTCTCCGAGTAGCTCTGGGGAGCAGTGGCCTCTTGTGACCAGGTCAGCAAAATTGCGTTCTCCTGGTACCCACCACCAATCAGTGACGGGACCAGCCTTCTGGATCTCTCCGACCCGATTCGCGAAGAATGTCTGAAAGCCATAGCTTTCTCTTTGGATGGCTCCCAGCACCGTCTGACTGTCGACAAAGTGGAACCATCTTTCGATTTTGATTCTTCCATGTTTAAGCACATACTTTTTTCGACGGGATGCGAACACCGCCCCACAGATTTCCGCCTTTACTGGATCACCTCTAAGGTCAAGAGGGGCCAGTTTTTCCCCATCGTAGATACAGTACTGCGCCATAGGAATCACAGCTCCCGTCTGAGAACGTGATCCCCCATGGCTTGCCCAACCAGCCGGCGGGCGTGATTCTTCTTGGGAATGTGACGCGGCTCAGGCAAGCATATTCCTTGAACAACTCCACTGCTTTCTCTCGGAGCTCCTCTGATAGTGGCTGGTCCCAAGTGTCCTTGGTAATTTTTCCAGCCTCCTGGAATGCTCTTTTCACTAGGATCACTCCCTTCTGCTTGATTGGAGTTGCGAGACCAATCGGGTCATACAGTCCTGCGACTTGGCTGAGTAGGACTCGGCGTGTCAGAGGGTTAGGCGTCCTCTCTATGATATTTTCTTCGGCTAGATCTGCTTCCATCCTCATCTTTTGCCTTCTCCGGGAAAAGTTGATGGATGCCATTACGAAGAGCTTATCTTCCTGAACAAGGTAGCCGACTCCCAAAGCCTTGTTATCTTCATCCTTAAGTTGGTTCGGTAGAACTAGTGTCTGTGCCTTGGTCTCCGGGGTGTCATGCCTCCCACTGTGACCAGATCGGACCCAGGGTTTGAGGTGGAAGCCGCCTGCCTTCAAGATGACTTCGACCCCCTTAAGGATCTCTTCCAGTCTGTGAGAGTCATTGTGTGATACGAGGAGATCGTCCACGTAGCTGTTGTCCACAATGACAGATCTTTCCTCTGTTAGGTGGGAGAACCGAGGGAGGTATGCGGTCTCTCGCATAGCGACTTGGGCGATACATCCAGCGGGCTTGTCTCCCATGTTCACCCTGACGACGGCGTAATCTTCTATCTCGTCTTGCGGTGAGTCTCTCCATAGAAAGCGGTGTACATGAACTTCCTCCTCTTCAAGCCACACTGAGTTATACATCTTTTTGATGTCACCGATGGCTGCATGTTCTCCCTCTCGGAATCTGAGGAGTACTGCACGGATTTGGTTCAGCACATCAGGACCTTTCAGTAGGATATTGTTCATGCTTACACCTCTGTATTCTTGGCTACTGTCCCAGATGATTCGTACTGGAGTGGTGACGGAGTGTGGGTTCGGTGCGGTCAAGTGACTCACATACCATACTGCTCCTTTCCATTGGTCCATCATAGAACGCTCTCTCGTTGTCGGAACACAGTGTGAGAAGAGCATTTATGCAGGTGAACACCAGGAAGGCTGCTGGCCCAGATGGCATAACAGGACGCATACTCAAGTCCTGTGCCAACCAGCTGGCCCCAGTGTTCACCGCCATATTTAATCAATCCCTGGCGGAGTCAGTGGTCCCTGCCTGCTTCAAGATGTCTACCATCATCCCTGTACCGAAGAAACCCTCCCCAACATGTCCAAATGACTACAGACCGGTGGCACTCACCTCTGTGGTCATGAAATGTTTCGAGAGGCTGGTCAAGGACCACATTTGTGCCTCCCTCCCCAGTGATATGGACCCTATGCAATTTGCATACAGGACAAACAGGTCCACCGACGACGCGGTCTCCCAGGTACTGCACAGCACCCTCTCGCACCTTGACCGTCAGAAGGGGGGCTATGTGAGACTGTTGTTCATTGACTACAGCTCAGCGTTCAACACCATAGTCCCCACCAGACTGGTGGACAAGCTGATCGAGCTAGGTCTGAGCTCCGCCCTGAGCGCCTGGGTACTGGACTTTCTGAGCGAAAGACCCCAGGCGGTCAGGGTGGGGGGTCAGACCTCCAACACCATCACCCTGAGCATCGGGTCCCCCCAGGGCTGTGTTCTGAGCCCCCTGCTGTACTCACTCTACACACACGATTGTGTGGCCAAGTTCAGCTCCAACTCCATAGTGAAGTTCGCAGACGACACGGTGGTGGTGGGGCTGATCTCGGACAACGACGAGAAGGCCTACCGGGAGGAGGTTGAGGTACTGGAACGCTGGTGCCAGGACAACAGCCTGCTCCTGAACATTGGTAAAACCAAGGAGCTGATCGTGGATTATAGGAGAGGACAGCAGGAGACGCACACACCACTGATGATTAACGGGGCTACCGTGGACAGGGTGACCAGCTTTAAGTACCTGGGGGTCCACATCTCAGAGGACCTGACATGGTCAACACACATAGACACAGTAGTAAAGAAGGCAAAACAGCGCCTCTACCACCTGAGACAGTTAAGGAAGTTCAGAGTATCGGGGAAGATACTCCAGTCCTTCTACTCAGGAGCTGTAGAGAGCATCCTGACCGGAAACATCACTGCCTGGTATGGAAACAGCACCGCACAGGACAAGAAGGCCCTACAGAGAGTGGTGCGCTCAGCCGAGTGTACCACGGGTATTGCACTACCCCCCCTGCAGGTTCTATACAACAAGAGGTGCAAATCCAGAGCCTGCAGGATAATGAAAGACCCTCACCACCCCAATAACAGCCTGTTTCAGCTGCTGAGGTCAGGCAGACACCTGCGAACCCCAGCTACTAGGACAGAGCGGCTTAGGCTCAGCTTCTTCCCCCAGGCCATCAGAGCCATGAACAATGAACATTGAGTGCTCAGAACATTGAACTATCCACACACAAGCACACATGAACACACACACGACACGCACGCTGTGCACGCTCACACACGAGCAGCCACTTAACACTTTAACATGAGCGGGCACACACTCATGTCGCACACACGCACACTTATGGCCAAATGAAAGGACACTTTAAATTAGAATAACAGGAACAGTGTATTGCACTACCAAAGCTAACTAGCATGTCCCATTTACATATGCTCTGTAAATAACTATGTACAGATACCGAGATGTCACTCCATGTTACCTGTTTACTGCACAATGTTGTTTTTTCTTTTTTTGATTCTATTATATGTTGTACCACTGTATTGCACATCGTTGCGGGCAAGACCACCCGCATTTCATTGTATACCTGTATGCCGTGACAATTAAAACTCTTGACTTGACTTGACTTGACCTAGTTAGTTTCACGGCAGCTCCTCTCTCCACCATTTTGTGGATTTGCCTGGTATAGGCTACTTTCCATGAAAGATCCTTCTCAAGGCGCTTCTCTGTCCTGAGGAAGGTCGACTCCACAGCTCTGCGATTGTTAGGGAGAGATGCTGGTTCTTCCTTCCAGGGGTACTTTGCATCCCAGTGGGAGTCCCCACAGTGCGAGTCTTTCTCCTTGAAGGTCAAGCCAGCCTTGATGATCTCTAGCTCCCGCTCGTCAGCCAGTGTCATCTCCTTTCCTCCAGGAGGACAGTTGCCACAGCGACATCCCCCACAGACGGGGTCACAGGCTGCTCCGATGCTGTCCAATTTCAGCCAGTCGAAGACTTCCTTGTTGCTTGTGGCAGTTACTGCTTCTTTCATGCTTTTCCTCTTGGTTAAGTCTACGGTGAGGTTTTTGCATTCTCTTGTGATGGTTGTTCCCATGGAGCGTGTGAAGTGGGTCAACGAATGACGCGTGGTCATTTTTACTTCTTTGAAGAGGTCCAGATGCGCACCGCTCACAGTTTTGCCCAGTGGGCCGTCCCATAGCACCAGATCACCGGCTCTCTCCATTCTTTGTGGGGCCAGGCGACCTTCCCGGGTGCTAATGAGCAGATCAATGGTATCAGGCCGGGTCAATTCTCCCGGCTTGACACATGGGAAAAACTTTTCTAGTCTCTCGGAGTTCACCACTCTATCTACTTTGGCGATGTCCTCAAGGCCGTAGCAGAGCATCTCGTGGGCTCTCAAGGTCCCCTTCGGGGTCCATACTTTTATTGCCACCACATACCTCTTGGTATCGACTCTGACTGCCATCTTCCCAACACCGTACACGACCAGTGTGATAGGTTCGCCGGCTAGCCCGAGCCTCTTGGCGGCTCTGTGTGTGATATAGTTGGTGTCGGAGGCGAGGTCCATCAACGATCCAACACAGTCTCCTCCTCTTGTCGTGACGTCCATGAGCATCATGAGGACTGGGTATTCTTTTATGCCACTCTTGTCCAACAGGCTCTTGCTGGCGTACACTTGGGAGGTCGCTTTGTTCGTGAAGGCTTTCTTGAATGCTTCCATTTGGAGCGTTGACAATTTTAACTCTGTGACCACCTTCTCCTGCTAAGCCGTAAGGCCTCGGAGCCCTTTACGAGCGCCGGGCTCATTGGTTGTTTCGTTCCTGCTCTGTGTCTTGGAGCAGAGGAGAAAATGATGGTTGACAGGGCCGCCCCCCTTTACACACTCATCTTTTTTACAGAGGAACCTTTTCTCGCATAGGCCGTTGGCCCGGTGATAAGCGAGGCATTTGATGCAAGCTCCAGCTTTCTTCACCTGGGCTCGTTTTTCCAGTAGTTTAGCTTTCTTGAAGGCCAGGCAGAAGTACAATCTTTTCCCATGTGCTTCCTCTCCACACATGGTGCACGAGTCCCTCTGGGGCTCCCTTCTTACTTCGCTCGCTGTCGTTCTTGTAAATGACCGTCTATCACCTCCCCTGTCGCTCAGCCTTTCACGCTGGGTTGGTCTTTCGCCAGCGTGGGTGGCTCCGATCTCCAACTGTGCTAGCCTCTCGAGGATCCTTTCTTGTCCTTTCAGAAATGACAAGAGTCTGTCAAAGTAACTTGCGGGAGTGACGCCATTCGCGGGGTCACGCTCATAGGAGATCCACTTCTCTCTCATGCCTATAGGCAGTTTTCTCTCTATGGCGGCAACAGTTAGGTGGTTTTTGATCACGTCCTCCATCCCAAGGTCTTTTAAGTCGTACAGTGCGGTTTCCACTGCCTGGACCAGGTCAATCATTGGCCTAGGCTGGTTACTCCGTACTGGAGGCACTTGTTCCAGACCTTTAAGGATCAGACTTGCGGTTGTGCTCCTGTCTCCAAAGCGGTTGTCCAGGAGCCTGAAAACGTTGTCCGCTGTTCTGCAGCGATCCAGCCCGAGTTTCTTTCTCAGTGGCTCTTCTACGCTGTCAAGAAGGTGATATAATTTGCATACAGGCAATCCTAATGGTTCGGCCAAAGCCTGGAGGTCCTCCCAATTATCCCACCAGCGCCAATAGGTCCTTCTGTCGCCACAAAATCTGGGCAGATTGATGGCGGCGAGCTTTATCTTTGGTCGGGCCCCCTGGTGGGCTCTGTGGTGAGCGAGACCTTCCCGCGTTGCGCCCTCATCGCCTGATGGCGTGGCGTGGTCACCTCGTAACTGAGGCATGATAGCGAGGTCAGCGATCTGGTAAAGATAGGGTTCGCTGCCGGGTTGTCTTACCCGTGGGAGCGAACTCCTGTCGGTATACTCATGAGGTCCACTTCCTGTGGTCTTTGCTCCAAGCTGGAGATGGGTTGCTTTCGGGTCCCCCTCGTGGCTCCAGAAAGGTAAGGGAGAGTCTTTGGAAGCGCCCTCTGATTGACTACTGTCAAGCTGAGGAGATGACGAGTGGATGTGAAGGACTTCACTTTTGCCGTTGGTGGACGGAGAAGGTTTAGCTTCCGCGGCACGTTGCAAAACATCGTTTGAAATATCAAGTGGGCTGGTTACTTCACCGCCCCTTTCAATGTTGTGTGTCCTTATATCCTCTTCACCCTCATAAGCACATCCAGTGTCACCCTTTCCACCAGGCTCTAGGAGGGTCGACCACTTGTCCATCAGTGCTGCTCTTTCCTCGTCCAAGTGCCTGTACCGCTTCTCTAATTCAGATATGTTGGGAGTTGGAAGAAGGTATCTCCACTCTCTCATCATTTGTTCGAAGGCGTTGAGTCTTCTCTCCAATTTGTTCCCCTCCAACGCTCTCTTGTCTTGGGGTGCCCATTGGGTGCTAAGCCTCTTTGCCTCTTCCAAGGCCTCCTTAAACTCTTCAAGGGGGCCTAATTTTGGTTGAACGAAGTGGGACCATACCTCCGAGAAGATCTTCTTCTCTAGTGTCATTTTCCTCTGCTTGCTTCCGTCTTTCTTTGCTGTGGCGTCGGCCATCACGGTAGCATGCGCAGTTCCGTCGGCCTCCTCCAATGCTCCAACATAGTCCCCCATCGTGTCAACGAGCTTCGCAAACTCTATCTGAAGAGCTTTCTTGTCGTTGACAAGCTCCGCTAGCGATGCAGTGTCAACATTGTCAGCTACTTGGTTGGCTCTCCTTGTGAAAGCAGTTTGCGCCGCAGTACGCCTATTCTTTAGCTCTTCCACATCTACACCTTCCATCTTGTCCCAGTCAGCCGTTGCCCCAACTGGAGCTCCTTTTGCGCCTGAGTCGCTGGTCGCAGGCAGTAGTAAACAATGGGGTTAACAGTCAGAAGCACAGTTCGTACAGTTGCCGTGTAGCAGAGTGATTACAATGACACTGCTCCAAGCAGGAGATAATGACGGGACCGTATAGTGGGTCAACGTAGTTTCGCTTCACTCACTTGAACCTGGTAATGGCCACAATGAGAGTGAACAAATAGGATAGAGTTGCTGAGCACCGCTACAGCTTCTTCACTCACTTGAAACCTGGTAATGGCCACAATGAGAGTGAACAAGTAGGATAGAGTAAATGAGCACCGTTTCAGCCTTTGGTTAATCCATTCATAGTATAGTTTACGGCGTCTGGAGAAACAACGTATCTGCACCGTTCAACACATCCAAGGCATAGGCGTGTCAATGATAATGTTCACAGTGTTTGGAGAAACAATGTAGTTGCTTAGTTCAACACAACCAAGGCATAGGTGTCAATGATAATGTTCACAGCGTTTGGAGCAACAACGTAGTTGCTTGGTTCAACACAGCCAAGGCATAGGTGTCAATGATAATGTTCACAGCGTTTGGAGCAACAACGTAGTTGCTTGGTTCAACACAGCCAAGGCATAGGTGTCAATGATAATGTTCACAGCATTTGGAGCAACAATGTAGTTGCTTAGTTCAACACAACCAAGGCATAGGTGTCAATGATAATGTTCACAGCGTTTGGAGCAACAACGTAGTTGCTTGGTTCAACACAGCCAAGGCATGGGTGTCAATGATAATGTTCACAGCGTTTGGAGCAACAATGTAGTTGCTTAGTTCAACACAACCAAGGCATAGGTGTCAATGATAATGTTCACAGCGTTTGGAGCAACAACGTAGTTGCTTGGTTCAACACAGCCAAGGCATGGGTGTCAATGATAATGTTCACAGCGTTTGGAGCAACAATGTAGTTGCTTAGTTCAACACAGCCAAGGCATGGGTGTCAATGAAATGTTCTTTAGCTAGCATTGGTGGCCAGCAGTGTTAGCATTCTTTGGCTAGCAATGTTAGCAGTCTTTGGCTAACAGCGTTAGCATTGGTGGCTAGCAATGTTAGCAGTCTTTGGCTAACAGCATTAGCATTGGTGGCTAGCAGTATAAGCATTGGTTGGCTAATGGCTAGCATTAAGCATTGGCAGCTAGCAGTGTTAGCAGTCTTTGGCTAACAGCGTTAGCATTGGTGGCTAGCAGTATTAGCATTGGTTGGCTAATGGCTAGCATTAAGCATTGGCAGCTAGCAGTGTTAGCAGTCTTTGGCTAACAGCGTTAGCATTGGTGGCTAGCAGTATTAGCATTGGTTGGCTAATGGCTAGCGTTTAAGCATTGGCAGCTAGCAGTGTTAGCAGTCTTTGGCTAACAGCGTTAGTATTGGTGGCTAGCAGTATTAGCATTGGTTGGCTAATGGCTAGCGTTAAGCATTAACATTGGATCGAGTTCGGCGACCCCACCACTTCAAGCAACCAGCATGTGGGCGGAATACGGCGATTCCAACCCAATAAGCAGTCAACATCAACGTTTCACTTCCCTTGAGCTGACCGCGTCCTCTCCAATGTGCCCCGTTGTGTGTATCCACTGCGTCCTGGTTCCACCTTGACGTTGAGGGGTATCCCACGCGGCACTTCCTTCTGCGTTCCGTCCGTCCCGTCTTGTAGCGGGCGCGTGCGGTAAATAATTTTCCAATTATCTAGCAGTCTCAGTCAATGAGTCAACTAGATGTCCCCCTTGGAAGGGTGTGGGCGAAATGACTTTACTTAAACCATTGAAACAATTCGGACTTTATAAGAATGTTCGTTTATTAGGACTTTGATGTCCAGCATCCAGTTCATCCTTGATATAATAATCACCAGGTGGTCAATTAAACAAGTGGTTAGCTTGTAGCTGATAGTCAGTAGTAGCTTACATCCAAGCATTAGTGGATAATGTTAGTAGAGGTCGATATGGTATTGGTAATGTTCAACCAAGTCGTCTCTGATGATAGTTCGTTGATAGTTAGGTTTGCAATTTAGCAACCGGTACTTGATAGTGTAGCCAGACGTTTTAGCCAGGTAACAGTGTAGCCAGACATTAGTTGGTCTACATGTAGTTGGTCTATAGTCAGCTTGTACATTCAGTCAGCGTTTAGTCAGTCAGCATACAATCAGACGTTAGTCAGTCTATAGATTATTTACCTATATAAAAGGAAAGGAAAACAAACAGCATTAATTAATAACTAGATATATGAATTAAAGAGAAATGCGGATATTAACGGTGCATATAATGCAACGTACCGTTGGCCAGTCAAGAGTTCGCCCACAGGGCTTTTCACCTTACAGTCTAGACTGAGAGTGTCACTTAAATAGCGCGACGCGCCGGCGCAGAGACAGCTTACCTGCTCAGAGTCCCAATACATACTCCAAAGTGCGTCCACTAGGCGGCACCAGATAATAATTAACTCATGCAATAAATGTATACAATAAATCTTACTCATGATAATAATGAAGGATAATAATGATACATATATTGGGAAAAACGTCGGATAATTCTCCACAGGTTGAAGAAACATGGCTTGGATTCAAAACCAAATTCACAGCAATACTCAACAACATGGCACCCATAAGAACCACCAGGGTTAAAAATCGCGCTGAGCCATGGATGCACACTGAAATACTGGCCGCTATGAAAACCAGAGACAAAAAATGCTCTGAACTTCATAAAAGTCAGACAAAGCTTTCCAAAAGCTCAAACAGTGAACTCCAAGCCCACGTGGTTGAACAAAAAATTCAAAGAAACAGACTAAGAAATAACACCATGATCAAAACCGCAAAAAGATATTTCATCAACGACAAAACTGAGGAAAACAAAAACAAACCCTGCGAACTTTGGAAATTACTCAATAATAAACTAGGCTGCAGTAAAAAACTTAAAACCAGATTCTCAAACATAAACATAAAGACGGACAACACGCTCATCACAGACAAGCTGGATGTAGCCAATTACTTAAACATCTTCTTCACAAACATAGCCACAACACTGGTAAACAAACTACCCTCCCACTCAGGGCATTATGGGGTAGAACACATAGTAGCATACTACAAAAACCTAGGGATCCACAAAGACGACTTCAAACTTGAAATGGTAACAACCGATGAGATACTAAAAAATTTTAGCGCCCTCCAACCTAACAAGGCCAGTGGCCATGACAACATCCCCTCCAAATTCCTCAGAGACGCAGCAGCCGCCATCACCCCAGTCATCACACACATAATAAACCTCTCTATAAAACAGGGACACGTCCCCAAGGACTTCAAAATTGCGAGAGTGACCCCTCTGCACAAAAAGGGCAGCAAATTAGACCCAGGCAACTACCGCCCTGTTTCTATTCTTACCTCCATCTCGAAAGTCATGGAGAAAATAGTCTACGAACAGGTCGAAAAGTACCTGGCGGAAAAAAATCTAATCTACGAATTCCAATCTGGCTTCAGAACGTCCCACTCCACTGACACATGCCTCCTCTATTTGAATGACCACATCAAACAAGAGGTGGACGCGGGCAAATACTGCGGCATGGTCATGCTGGACCTACAAAAGGCCTTCGACACTGTCAATCACTCCATTCTGATTGACAAGCTAAAAGCAATTGATTTTGATAGCTTATCAGTGAACTGGATGCAATCCTACCTGGAGGGGAGAGAACAGATGGTAGAGGTAAACAGTACTCTATCCCCCCCCCTCACAGTGAGCTGTGGTGTTCCACAAGGAAGCATACTAGGACCGCTACTCTTCCTAATTTATGCAAATGACATGTCGTCAGCCTGTGACTGCAACTTGTTCCTGTTTGCGGACGACTCAGCCCTGCTGGTCTCTGACAAGAACAAGTTGCAGGTTGAAAAAACCCTCAGCTCGGAACTAGGCAAAATCTGCATATGGCTCGCTGATAACAAACTATCATTACACATGGGCAAAACAGAGTCCATTCTCTTCGGTTCAAATAACAAACTCAGCAAGACCGACGGCTTCTCAGTTGCAGTGGGTGACAATATTGTCACAAGGAAAGACGAAATTACCTACCTGGGTTCCATCCTAGAGGCAAATCTTTCCTGTGACAAAATGGCATCCAATGTAATAAAAAAAAGTCAACCAACGAACTAGATTATTGTACCGGATCTCCTCTCTGGTAAACAACAATACCCTGAAGACTCTGGCAGGAGCACTCATTCAAGGGAGCACTCATTCAAGGGAGCACTCATTCAAGGGACTATGCGTGCACCTCATGGTACCAAAGCACCTCAAAGGCGCTTAAAACAAAATTACAAACATCACAAAACAAACTGGTCAGACTATTACTTGACCTTACCCCCAGAACCCACCTCACCCCTGCCCACTTTGACAACCTAGGATGGCTTAGAGTAGACGACAGAGTACAGCAACTTGCAATGGGCCTGGTCTACAAGATACACTATACGACTAAGGTACCCATGTACATGTCAAAATACTTCCCAAAGGTCAGTGAATACCACAACCACTACACCAGAGGAAGCTCAACAAATCATGTTAAACCCAGATTCAGCTCAAACAAGGGACTAAACACGTTTCGCAATTATGCCACATCAATGTGGAACGCCCTACCCAAAGCTGTAAAGGAATGTGAATCCCTACCCACAGTCAAAACCGCTCTTAAAGAGCACCTATGCGAGGCTGCAATTCGAAAAAAACTGGCCACCATAAATGCCCAAAACCCCCACCACCTCCTAATAGACAGTCTCCTCCCCACCGCATGTATATATTCCCTCCCCGCCGTATGTATATTTCTCTCCCACCCACCCACCCCCTCCTAATGTACAGTCCCCTCCCCATCATATGTATATACTCTGTCAGGATCTAGGGGTAACAGTACTGTATATTTGAATACCGATTATGTCACAAATGTATCAGTACTAAATACATATATGTCCCTATGCCATAAATGTCATGTATGTTGTGTATGTCATAAATGTCTATATGAATTGAAAATGGAGGACCCTGATGGAAACAAGACAAACGTCTTTCTCAGGTCTGCATCCCCTTAACAATTGTGTGTATTGAGCCGTACTGTATTGTACCCATTCTGCAATCTGTTAAATAAAGTTTTCATTCATTCATTCACGCCTCAGTACCATGCGTGCCCGAGCGTTCAGCTGCTCGGCTCCCAGACTCTGGAACTCCCTGCCCCCACACATCCGACAGTCAGACTCACTCTCATCATTCAGATCACAATTGAAAACCCATCTGTTCAAACTCGCATATTCACTATAACCTCCATCACTGCCCAATACCCCCTGCTGTTTGTTTGTCTGTTATTTTAACTTCACTGTTTTTTATACTTCTTGTTGTTTATCTTATTCTTTTCTTAACCTTGTCTTTTAACTGCCTTGCTTACTGGGCATACTCACTATAACTGCACCCTGTGTGCCACTGTTTTATATTTCATACGTTTACAATGTTTGTCTTGTTTTTAATTCCACTGACACTTTTGCCAAGATCATTGTTTTAATCTTGATTGTTCTGTTCTTATGCCCTGTAAGGTGACCTTGGGTGTTTTGAAAGGCGCCTCCAAATAAAATGTATTATTATTATTATTATTATTATTATTATTATTATTATTATTATTATTATTATTATTATTATTATTATTATTATTATTATTATTATTATTATTATTATTATTATTATTATTATTATTATTATTATTATTATTATTATTATTATTATTATTATTATTATTATTATTATTATTAACCTTCTGTAGTGTGGTTGGAAAAGGGTTAACCCTTTGTCGTGCGGCAGTGAAATGGTTAACCTTCTGTATTGTCACAGTGAAAGGGTTAACCCGTTGGTAGTGTGGTAGTGAAAGGGTTAAGAGAGAGACGCGAGGGAAGAGGTCAAGTCCTGGGAGGAAAGGACATATCCAGATATAAATTTGGCTATACTACAGGAACTGTATGGGTGTATTGGGTCATGTGTCATTGCAGGAAGATATATTTTTGAGAAAGCAACAAGAAGAGGAAACACTGCAATAATTGTATCATGCCCTAATGTGTCTAATGTATATAGTTGTCAAAAAAGACCCCTAATGGGGTACTGAACTGAAGGATGTGTTACTCCAAGATAAATGTGTTGAACATGTGTTTGATTGTTCCCTATGCAGAGAGCTTAAGCAATTTGTCCAGTGCCACACTAGTGCCACCTTGATAGATGTCCACAGCAAGGCCATTAGGTGGGAACAAGAAGGGATGCTACTGGGTGGGAGGAGTAGAAGTCACCCGGTCCCCTCCGCAAGTATTTTCCAGCACACTGTTCGTGGGAGGCCATCACAGTGACAGCACAGTGAAGAAATCTTTATTCATTGCACACCTTGACAATGTCGTCATGCAGCAACACACACATGGGATGGGCTGCACTCACAGGAACCCACACATGCAATTTTTTATGCATGTCTCTGTGCAACACGCCAGTCAATTATTTAAGTTCATGCTTAATGGTCCCATGAAAAACAATGAAAACTGGACATTTTTATAAAAACTTTAAACACCAATGGACACCCTGGGCCCTATTCCCCGTACCTGGTTCAACTAAGTCAAACAAGAGTCCCATTATCCAGATTCAGTTAACCCGATGTTTGAAGCCGGGATTTTCCTGTTCCTGGAACGCTGATTCAGTCTCGTTAACTCGAGCCAGACTTGAGACTCTGGATAAGTGCGCGCGGCCGCTTCAGTTGAAAAGACAGCAGGTGTAGATCGCAGAAATCCTGATCTTCTAACGGCATTGATTGATTGATTGTTTTACAGATTGCAGGCGGCTCAATAGCCTTGCCGACAAGTTAAATGCATAATCTATAGGCTAATTTTAAATCCCTCATTACCCCAATCAATCAGATTATATTTCTTTAAACGTTCCTGCTGGCAGTAGGTTTATGCATTGAATAATCAAATGAGATCTTGCTAGCGAAAATAATTTGTTCAACTGTTTCAGAATAAGGATACGGCTCTCTTATCCATTGATTGATGTATGGTGGATTTTTTATTTATCTGTACTGCGGTGTGACGGTTTGTCCTTTTGACTTTCACGCAGACGACCGGGGTTCGAATCCTAGTCTTTTCCTTCTTTTTGCAATGTAGGAATAATTCAATTTGGTGCACGTTGAGAGCTATATAAAGAATGACATCCTCAATGCATGTAGATTTATAATATTTTAACTTAAAACTAGGCTACTTTTGCGTATAATCATTAATATTATATTCCAAATAAATATATTGGAAACGCAGGGTTTCGAACACCGGTCGCCCGGTTGCCAGGATTGAGCACTACCGCTGCGCCACTGTGCCAGACGGGATAAATTCATTGTTTATCCCTTAATGGAGGAGAGACCCGTGTTTAGAATATTCTTTCTTTTGAATGAAGTTTTATCTCTTTATTCTCAAATGCATTAATGTGACGTCAACGGCTCATTCAATTTCTCAAATCCGTCAAACAGCGCATCTCATCAGACATTTTAATCCCAGTTACAATATCACACAAAATCCACAATCCCCGCATAGACACTTATTATAATAACCACATGCAGCGTGTATCGCGACTCCGAGCGCCGTATATGACGTGCGTTATTTTATTTAGGACAAAGTAAATCTATAGGCTCAATATGATTTATTATCAGCATTTAGTTCTATTATTATACATTTCAAAAGCCCCCTCTAGGAAAACGAAGCACAGAAACATAATTCAGAATGGTATAATGGGATCTAGACTGTGAGAATCATTTCAGGAAACGAGCTGTCACTTCTTTGCGGGGGCGTGGCCATGGTTCATCCGGCTAACTGAACTTAACCCTGCTCCCGACCACGCTCAAACTTTTTGATCTGTTGTCATGGTGATTTAGACAATCGAGCTTCGGGGAACAGGAAGGTCCGGCTTAAGTCAGGCTGGACCGAAAGTTATCCGGCTAACTCAGTTATCCAGGTACGGGGAACGGGGCCCTGGACTGTATGTCCGGGCAAAAGAGGACGTTTGGTCACCCTAGTTTAGACCTCTGTTTATTCCTTGAAATGGACGACTCAACGTACATTTGTTCAAAATGCACCGGGGATATATCTGGTGTCTCAGCCTTTGAGTAGGGATGATGGAATTCCACCACGAACAACTGCCTCAATGGAACAAAACAAAAATACACAACGCAGAGGACAGAGACAACACGGACAGAGGCGATGAAGGCTGATAGCGGTCGACGATCACACAGACACCGTTCTCTAACAATACCAAGCATGTCATAGTATCCTATTGGGAAAGGGGCTAAACATCACTCCACATTTTGAACTTTCATTACTGCGAGATATGCCAATATGGTATGTTCATAATCCCACACATATCCCAAAAATATAAACCATCTTGTACAAATAAAAGAGTTATTGAGTTAAATAATTAAAGTTGTACGCTGACTTTTTGGCAAAATCGTTTTCATCAACTCACCATCATGAGATGAGAATGAAGGTTATCCTATAACCCTAGTTATATGAATTATGAATTATACTATCATGAAAACGTTCACCCACGTGTACGCACCCACCTGCCTGACCACGCCCACATCCGCTTATATATAAGCAGGGTCATGGCCACACTACCAGCTCCTTCCCCAGTCTTTCACCGCCAAAAAGGGAAGACGTGGGGTCCTCAGTGAGTCGAAGCAGAGGGCTCACCATAATTCATATAACTAGGGTTATAGGATAACCTTTGTTATATTTCATTTATGGCTTTGCGCTCTGCCTTCTGGAACACAGGAGTGGAGCAGAGCGGAAAGCTCAACAGATGTACCCGCTGAGGCCCCCTACAGCCATCAGAATACCGGGGAGGATCCGGACCCCCCGGCCCCCCCTAGTGAGGGACGGGAGGGAGACCAGACCCGACTGTGCGAAGAGGGTTTAGCACCTCAAACGCACGTGAGCAGACCGTGGGACTTACGTATAGAAGGGCCCGCGACTACTCGGACGCGCATCCCCAAAGCCACCCGTCACAGTCCCCAACATTGTGGGGTTGGGGTCAAAAAGCCCCAACCCGCTGGCAAAGCCGTAGCAGTGGGGTGCGGAGGAGGTCCCAGTCCCAGGCCACATCCCGGGGGCTAGGACCCCTGAAAAAGGGGCCTGGTGAGGTCAACGAGGCGACGGCATCGGGACCCCACCAGACGGTCACTATTGACACAACCCCCCACATCACCAGCATATCGGACAGGGCCTAAAACAGGTGAAGGCCCTTCTCCCCCTGGCACGCCGCCCCGAAGCGCTCCCAAGGAGGGTTCCCCCCCACAATGTCGTGAGGCCAGCTGGCGCGCCGGGGAGACAACCCTCCAAGGAGGTTGATCCCTCAATCCAGGTAGACATGTCTTAACCCTTATGTGGTGTTAGGGTCTCCAGCGACCCGTTTCAAGGTTATAATATGTAATAACTACCATGTAGTTGATTTAATTAGAACAAGGCTTTATGATATCCTCCACAACACATATATAAGCACAGTAAAACTATGTTTCACCATTTTGAAAATTCTGAAGGTATCTGCAGAAAAAAGGTACGACTGTGGTGTTAGGGTCATTCTTGACCTGGCAAGGTAAAACTATACTACTATAAAAATACTAAATATAAATAAATTAAATAATAATAAATATACTAAACTTTTTTTCAGAAGTTATATTCTAATAATGTTCTATTATAGTCAGCAAACATTATTATCTATGGGTTTCACATTTAGTATATTATGATTGAACAACCTCATTTTCATCTTAAAAATAAGGGACATGATGTGTCTCGGGGGCCATACAATCAAATTACAATGGGATTATATGGTTATGAATGCATATAATGTTAGTTAGGATGTAGTATTAACTATATTGAGTGATACTCCTTTCTTTTTAGTGGTCAGGACTGAGTTAGACCCCGGGCCGCTAACAACGGTCAGTGGTGCCAATTCCTAACACAACATGAGGGTTAAGAGCAGAACTCGACGTGCACCCGGAGCACTGCGGACTAGACAGGCGTCTAAGGGGCCTACTGTAAGAACAGTATCCCGGCGGAAAGGGTGTTCGGTATGCCGTGCACCATGTCACAATCTCATGGGGCCACGAACCTCGCGGAGTCGGAGTTAGCCAACCCCGCCATCGAACAGATTCCACCATGAACCCTGACCCTGCCAATTTATTAATCCTGCAGGGTCGAGGTTCAAAGAAATAGTTTGACACAATTGGCAGACGTCATGAAAGATGCGGGGGCATACTCTCAGGCAGCCGGGGTCAGACCCGGGCTCAACCTGAGAGTCGACTCTGCTACCAACACACCGGAGAGACAACCACCCCCCTATGTTTATTAACAGAGAGTGGTTGCTCCCTTAACCCACTAAGAAACCCCGGAAACATAACAGGCTATACAATGCAGTTCAAGCATTTCAGGTTTAAAAAGGGCTAACCCCCTCGTCTCAAAACCCACCTGTTCTCCCTTGCCTTTAACCCCCCCCACCCATAACCCCCCCCCCCCCCCCCTCCAACCTGACTGATGTCTGTCTCCTGTCTTTTTGTGCTATCATGCTGTCTTCCCTGTTCCCCCCATGGTCTCATGTTCTTTTTGTTTTTAGTTTCTTTGCTGTTTCTTTGTTTTAGTTTTTTGCTTTAGTTTTAGTTTTTACTTTGCTTCGGACTATTGTCAGCGACTTCGGGTTATTTAGAAGCGCTATATAAATTAAATTAATTATTATTAGTGTGGGTGACCTGGCGAAGCCAGGTTGCCACCGACACTATAGTAAGCTATACTCTTTTTATTCTTTATTCCACCGATTTTGCAAACACAACTCCTGCCAGAGCGTTCGCGCCCCATACACGTGAAAGGGATCAAAACGACCGGCTTGACTATGGCACCAGCGCTATTGCTTTTTGGAAAGTTTCACTGCACCGTACAAATCGACTTTAAATGGGAAAATGTCGGTCCCATTGGAAATGCATTGCAAGTTAGAGTGGTGGAGTTAAAATAATTTTTTTCCACTACCTTGGGTAAATTGCGACAGTGATCTCAATTTTGGACGTAGAAAAAACACATCAAAACGATGACACGGCTGTCTGTTCGCTCACAAACGAAAAATAAATGGAATTGGACATTTCTATCTCAACTGATGACCATTTGTTTGAAGGTTCTCCTCCCCATAGACACCAATGTGTTCGCACTCTAGAAAAACCAGATTATTTTGCTTTTCCCCCCCTTCTGTTCCGATCGTCACCGCGGCCACAATTGTCGACGGAATGCCACAATATCGCACACAACCCTTCAGCTACTCCTTGAAGTGCTCATGTGCGCTTCACAACGCTTCATCTCTTATCGTTTGCTTTTAATCATCGTGACAATGCAGTCATGCAACTGCCCTCATTGAAATGCATTGTCTGGAAAGTGCAAGTCATTCGTGCCTAATTAGGTAACAGGTGTGTGGCTCATGGCCCATGGCTCTAATTAGGTAACAGGTGTGTGGCTCATGGCCCATGGCTACAGCTGACCTGCCAATGACCTCTCATGGACTTAACCCTTAACCCTCTGTGTAGCAGTACTGAATTGCTTGACAGCGCCCTCTGTCTTGCGGGTTGTGTCATTGTACTCAGTAGTTTGTTCTCTTTCATTGGTCTATGTTGACCCATTGGACTCGGTAGGGATATCCTCTTTCATTGGTCGATGTTGACCACTTCCCCAATCCTTAGACAACGCCCCCTTAGGCCACACCCCCTCAGTGTATCTCTTGCGCCGTTTGTCGTAGAGACGTGCGGGTTGTGCCATTGGACTCGGTAGGGATATCCTCTTTCATTGGTCGATGTTGACCACTCCCCCGATCCTTAGACCACGCCCCCTTAGGCCACACCCCCTTAGTGTATCTCTTGAACCGTTTGTCGTCGAGACTTGCAGGTTGTGCCATTGTACTCAGTACAATAGTGTGTGTAATAGTGTGCTAGTGTAATAGTGTGTAATAGTGTGCTAGTGTAATAGTGTAATAGTGTGTAATAGTGTAATAGTGTGTAATAGTGTAATAGTGTGTAATAGTGTAATAGTGTAATAGTGTGTAATAGTGTAATAGTGTAATAGTGTAATAGTTTGTAATAGTGTAATAGTGTGTAATAGTGTAATAGTGTGTAACAGTGTAATAGTGTAATAGGGTAATAGTGTAGTGTAATAGTGTGTAATAGTGTAATAGTGTGTAATAGTGTAATAGTGTAATAGTGTGTAATAGTGTAATAGTGTAATAGTGTGTAATAGTGTAATAGTGTGTAATAGTGTAATAGTGTGTAATAGTGTGTAATAGTGTAATAGTGTGTAACAGTGTAATAGTGTAATAGTGTAATAGTGTGTAATAGTGTAATAGTGTGTAATAGTGTAATAGTGTAAAAGTGTAATAGTGTAATAGTGTAATAGTGTGTAATATTGTAATAGTGTAATAGTGTAATAGTGTGTAATAGTGTGCTAGTGTAATAGTGTGTAATAGTGTGCTAGTGTAATAGTGTAATAGTGTGTAATAGTGTAATAGTGTAATAGTGTGTAATAGTGTAATAGTGTAATAGTGTGTAATAGTGTAATAGTGTAATAGTGTGTAATAGTGTAATAGTGTGTAATAGTGTGTAATAGTGTAATAGTGTAGTGTAATAGTGTGTAATAGTGTAATAGTGTGTAATAGTGTAATAGTGTGTAATAGTGTAATAGTGTAATAGTGTAATAGTGTGTAATAGTGTAATAGTGTGTAATAGTGTAATAGTGTGTAATAGTGTAATAGTGTGTAATAGTGTGTAATAGTGTGTAATAGTGTAATAGTGTAATAGTGTGCTATGCGACTTGCTGGTTGTGTCATTGCACTCAGTAGGGATATCCTCTTTCATTGGTCTATGTTGACCACTCCCCCGATCCTTAGGCCGTGCCCCCTTTTTGTATCTTTTGAACCGTTTGTCATAGAGACTCACGAGAGACCCTCTCCCATTGGCCGGCGGTGCACAGGCGTCACCGACACTTTCACAATTTCCCCCGCGTGGAATTGTCTAGTTATTATTATTATTAACCCAGGCCACGGGTGATTGAGGGGGAGACCCGACCTGGGCCTGGAGGACCGGGACTTACACAGGGATGCATAGAGGAGTTGACAGAAACAGCCTCCCCGACAGCCCCCTCCCATCCCTGGCTCAGCAGGGAGGGAGGGGTGAAATGAATGGAGAAGGACCACCCACCTAACATTGTGCAAAAAAGTACAGTATGGACCAATGCACACCACTGTTAAGGGCAACTCGTATTGGCATCTATGTGACACACACATTCATGACATCAACCCCTGTGACATCCGGTCCGCCGTGGCATTTTCCCCCCGGAAAAGCTCAGGGTCCTTCGGGGTACCAGGAACTTGTCTGCGCCCCGGCGGACAACGGGTTAAACTGATCCGGTCCGGCGCGACCAGTACAAGTCCCGTGCCCTTGTCACGCCGCCGCCCCCAGTCCTAAGAGGGGGGTAGGTACGTGTGTTGATCCAACGTGAACGCACTGCTCGAGCGTGAGACCCCCCTGCCAATGTTTTGATCTACTCCGTCCACTCCCCCCGGAGATGTATGCGAGCCCTCGAGTCTAACCTAGTGCACTGGCGCTCGGTAGAGACAAAAATCTCCTTCCCAGCCGACAGCATAAAAAACACTGTTTTTATGATGTTGGGCAACCAAGCCACGCTGGTCCCAAAAAGCGGATTCAATCATTGAAAAAACACCCTGGGCCAGCGCTGATCGGTCTCATAAGACCACACGCTGATTTCATAAAACAGCGTGTATGCTCGTAAAGAACCCAAGAACAGTGACGGTGAATTTCTAACAAGAAAGAACTCCACAATGTTTCCCCTTGCTGTCTGAGATGAGCAGCAGGAAGCCGGTCTACAAAAGACACAGATATGGGTCCTCACGCGACGAGCCTGGGAATAACAACCGCGTCAATTCTGCTCTTTGTGTAAGAGGGGAAGACTTTTTCCCAGAGAGACCTCAATGTGAGTAAAACAATTGAAAAAGGTTCATGTAACACATTGGACTAAGTACAAAACGGCCCAATATACACTACTGTTAGAGAGCAGAGCAGAAGGACCAATAGTCACGACTGCATTGCATCATCCATCCTTTACAATGACAGCGGTCTGTAGCACAGGCCCTGTAACTCACGGACATGTCTCTTGGCCAATAAGAAAAACGGGCTTGTGACGTCTTCAATGGCCTCTCGAGCCTGGGAATAAAAACCGCATCAATTCTGCTCTTTATGTAAGAGGGGAAGACAACGGTTTTATTTCGTATAGCTTACGCTTTGCTCTATTGGAACTGTCCCTTTAAATCTACTATCACTATCATACTATCATGAAAACGTTCACCCACGTGTACGCCCCCATTTGCCTGACCACTCCCACATCCACTCCCATATAAGCGGGGTCATGGTCATACTATCAGCTCCTTCCCTACTTTCACCGTCATGAAGCCTGTGTATAGCACTGCTTCAAGTTTAGTGCTAAAGTAGTTAGTTTAGTTATAGGAGCTGTGTTGGCATTTCCTTTTGTTTCTCCCTCTCTCACAAATTTACGGGAGAAAGAAAGGATAATGTCATCACCACCGGAGTGTCTAGAAGATGATGATCTATTCTGACCTCCACCGTCGCTTCCCATTGGGGCGCTCGTCGCTGAGCAGTTCCCCCGCCGGTGTTGTGCTCCGGCTGTGCAGCTGGACCGACGGGCTGGTGGGTGGTGTCTTGCGACGCGGGCCTCAGGTGTGTCAGTTGTGTGGGGTCGGCTGCGCAGGCTTGCGGCCCTGCAGAACAGCCGGATCTAGGCGGGGATTCCTCCATTGCCTCGCCATCGCGGGATGGAGGGGACGAGGGGTTCCTGTTTGAAGCCCCACGGAAACAGAGGATTTGTTTTTCCTGGGAGCCCCAAGTCGAGTCTGGGTTCGAGTCCCAAGTCTCTGAGGAGGGATGCCCTCTGTTAGCCGCACCGGACGCTGGCTCCCGCCTATCCTATGGTGACAGTGAGTGCAGCCTCCCGGCATGAGGGGTGCGAGTTTTGAGTGTTTTTTAGCCCGAACTCAAGGCGGCAGCAGCCCGCATGAAACGGAGCTTGCTGCAGACGCCGCTGTATATCTCTGGTAACGCCGTCTTACATTTACATTTACATTTAGTCATTTAGCTGACGCTTTTATCCAAAGCGACTTACAAGTTCTGTACGACAAGACAGCAAGAAGGGTACAACTCTATCAGCTGAGTAACAATGTTTATCAAAGTGTTGCGTGTTACAGTGTAGGTTAGTTTATTAGGACAAGTGCATGACAGTAAGGTTAGTCACGGTTAGATTTTTTTAAATATTTTTTTATCATTTCAGATAATGGTTGAAGAAGTGAGTCTTTAGTCGACGGCGAAAAATTGGACGGGATTCGGCTGTCCTAACTGGGATGGGTAGTTCATTCCACCATTGTGCGGCAAGGACTGAGAATAGGCGGCTTCTCTTTGAAGACCCTCCGGGAGCTTGGATAGGAGTAGGTCTGAGGCGGCCAGAAGATGCAGAGCGTAGGGGTCTTGAGGGTGTGTAGTTAGAGACCATTGACCGGAGGTAGGCGGGAGCGGTTCCCTTTGCCGCAAGGTATGCTAGGTCGAGGGCCTTGAAGCGGATACGTGCAGCAATGGGGAGCCAGTGCAGGTCCCTAAGAAGTGGGGTGACATGGGCCGACTTCGGTAGGTTTGAGATCAGGCGGGCCGCTGCGTTTTGAATGAGTTGAAGAGGCTTGGTGGCAGTGGCCGGGAGGCCAGCTAGCAGTGCGTTGCAGTAGTCGAGGCGGGAGATGACTGTTGATTGGACTAGGAGTTGGGTGGCTTCTTTTGTCAGGAAGGGGCATATCCTTCTGACGTTGCTCAGGAGGAATCTGCAGGTTCTGGTTGTCGCTGCGATGTGAGCAGAGAAGTTCAACTGGTCGTCGAGGACAACACCAAGGTTCTTGGCGGTCTGGGACGCGGTCACAGCTGCATTCTCGACTGTGATGGAGAGGTCGGTCAGGGGGGAGGATTTGGCCGGCAGGTGGAGCAATTCTGTTTTGCTTAGGTTCAGTTTGAGGTGGTTGGTCGTCATCCAGGCGGAGATGTCGGACAGACAGGCCGAGATCCGCTCAGAGACGTGGATATCTGAGGGAGAAAAGGAGAGGAAGAGTTGAGTATCATCGGCATAACAATGATATGAGAAGCCATGAGACGTGATAATGTTACCCAGTGATTTAGTGTAGAGGGAGAAGAGAAGGGGTCCTAGGACCGAGCCCTGGGGGACACCCGTCCGCAGGGGGCGGGTGGCCGACAGAGTCCCTCTCCATGACACTTGGTAGGAGCGGTCGGTGAGGTATGATGTCAGCCATGTCAGCGCAGATCCAGCCACTCCCATTCCTGTGAGGGCCGTGAGGAGGATCTGATGGTTGACTGTGTCGAAGGCTGCAGATAGATCTAGGAGAATCAGGATAGAGGAGAGGCCTTTCGCTTTTGCTAAGTGAAGTGCCTCTGTGACCGCAATGAGGGTCTTGTGAGAGAGACGGGTGTTGTCCCTCCTTTTTTTCTTTGGGGTAAAGAAGAGACAGTCGGCTGTCTGAAGTGATCGGGCCTGCACGCTATTCCTCACATTACACAGCTTCAGTAGTAGCCGTTAGCTAAACAGTGGGCCTGTGAGTGCTAAGCCTTTAGATTGCTGCTGCGTTAGCCGGTAGCTATCGGTAGGCCGGTAAGAGCTAGCTGTTAGCCGGCAGCTGGCTGTTGGTCGGAGCCGACGGTGGGCCTATGAAAGGCTAGCTGTTAGCTTGGTGCTAACCATCAGCCTGGAGTTCAAGTCAAGAGTCAAGAGTTTTATTTGTCACGGCATACAAGTATACAGTGAAATGCGGGGGGTCTTGCCCGCAACGGTTGTGCAATAATACAATAATAAGAATCCAATAGGATGAGAATAAGACATTTGTGCAATAATACAAGTAATAAGAATAAAGACATATCAGGTATATGTACATGAAGTTTACAAAAAGCATGGTAAGACATGCTAGGTCCTGCGATAGTGCAATACACTGTTAGCTACGGATGAGGCACTGGGTCTTATGTACACTACTATACAATGCTATACTATACAATCTACAGTTATACTATGTGTCCTTGTGCTAGCTTGCTATCCATCTGTTTACTATACAAGAACCACTCCCGTTCTTGTTTTTAAAGTGACCTTTCATTGTGTAAAGTGACCATGAGTGTGAGCACTGTGCAGCATGTGTGTGTGTGTTCATGTTAAAGTGACTGCTAGTGTGTGAGCGTATACAGTGTGTGTGGTTTTATTTTTATTTTTAACAAATGTTTTTTATTTTAGGACTATGACCGACATAATAATAACAATAATGACAGTCCAGTACTTAAATCAAAATAAATGTAGATTAAAAGATATACACATAATAAATACAATACAATACATATGGTCTTGCTTGCTCTCCCCCCCCCCCCATCAGGACCCCCTTTTGGACAATCCATCCATTATTCCGTTTAACACCAGGAATTACAAATTCATATGCTATCCTTTATCCTCTCAAACACATCTAACCAGGTTGCTATGCTGGCTTCATGAACACCTAAAATGTGTGCGGTAGATATCTCTAGATAAATCACATCGAGATAGGTAAGAACCCATACCTTTTGGCACATTTTATCCGGTTGAATCCAGCGTGATGCTATCAGCTTTTTAGCAGCCGTAAGACCGGACAAAATTAGTCTCTTTACCTGTATAGAGGCTGCTAACTGAGAAACATCATTCAACAACAATACAGAAGGCAGTACAGGTATGGTCAGAAATAAAAATTCTGATAATTGCATGGTTACTTCTTCCCAGAATATCTTAACAGGAGGGCATTCCCAATACATATGCATAAATGTACCCATATCACCGTTTAAACATAAGGAGCATTGAGGGTCTTGTTTGAGCCCCATTAGGTGCAAACGTCTAGGAGTAAGTAAGTCCTATGAATAAAATTAAGATTAATCTGTTGATGATCCGGGTTGTGTGATGACAGCCGTACGTTTACCCAAACTTCTTCTCAATCAAAATCTACTTCCAAGTTTGGTAGAGTATATCCTTCCTCCAGATTAAGTATAGAGGAAGGACATCATATGAGGACGTAAGTAAGTGACGATAAAAGTCAGAGACGAAGCCTCTCAATGTCTCCTTTTCATAACATAATTTGTGATATCTGTGGTGCTCAAGTGGCACCTTTAATGGGACTCCATGAGCCCTTAAAGCTGCTCTGAATTGTAGATAGAAATAATAAGTGGAGTTGGTGAGGTTAAATTTGTTAGATATATCTTTATAGCTGCAAAAACCCTGGTCGTTGAAGACATCCCCCAATGTATGTATGCCCTTCTTTTCCCATTTGGTAAATCTGTTGTTGTGCAATAAGGAGTGAATTGTTATTAAATAGGGGAGAATGACTATGCCATTTATGTTGGTTAGTAAATTTTCACGCCATATCCGGATCACATAAGAGGGCCAAATTTCAAGTTGCATTGCTTAATTGATAAGTTGGTGTATACTATATCCTGCAGTCTATGTGGTGCCACTATGTTCTCCTCTAATGGTCTCCAGGATACAGATGCTTGAGAATCAAACCAGGTGATCAGTGGTCTCAAAGAGAACGCTTTAAAATAGTAGCTGAAGTCTGGAAATGCTAAACCCCTGTCGGCTTTATTTCTCTGTGCAGTGGATCTTTTTATTCGTGGAGGTTTGTTGTTCCAAATAAATGTATATGCGGCAGAGTGTAATTTTTGCCAGTAACCAACAGGGGGGGGGGGGGGGGGGGGGGGGGTAACGGCAACATCGAGCTGAAAAAGTTGATTCTAGGTAAAACATCCATCTTAACTATTGATGCTCGGGCCTGCACTGATTTCTTTTATTTTGACCACCTGCCGAAGTCGTTTGTGATCCTATCTAGGAATCCGGTATAATTATACTTCACCGTTTGGCATATAGTGGGGAATATTTCAACTCCAAGACATCTAAAGTGTGAGGATTCGCCTGTTCCCTGAACTTTTCCCTGTCTACTCTCCCTCACCAGCCCCCACCCTTGGACATCCTTGATCCTCTGCCTTCACGCACCTGTTGGGAGTTTGCAATCACCTCAGGAGAGTACATAGGTTGCAGACTCCCCTCCAGTCCTGGTCGGGTCGTTCTGTGTTCTGGACTCTGTATCTGTGTCTGTGTTCATGGAGTTCTGTACGTTACCATCCTGTACGTTACCATCACCTGCCGCGTCTCCGGCGTGAGACGATGTGCCAGCCATCACCACCTGTCGCCGTTTGCCTGGAGTGGGACACCGTCTTCGCTCTCTAATTCTCTACGGGAGGTTTTCCAGTGTCCCACTCCAGACGTCAAGCCGGCTCGTCATCGCTCCCGATTCCATGGGAGGAAGGCGTCTCTTCGTGATCCTCGTTCCTGGGGGTGAGGCTCGTCGTCGCTCCCTAGTATTCCACGGGAGGACGGCGTGTGCCCATCCCGTTCCCCTTGGACCCAGGCTTGTCGTCGCTCCCTAGTATTCCACGGGAGGATGGTGTGTTCCCATCCCGGTCCCCTGGGACCCCCTTTGTTCTGCGCTGCCCGTCTGCAGCATCCGAAGAGGAGGAGGAGGATCCCCGTGCCAGGCCTCCGCCGTCGGGCCCCTGTTCCCGTGCCAGGCCTCCGCCGTCGGAACCCTGTCCTCATCCCTGTAAGCAGCTCTGGCCCTCGCCCTGTCCAAGGCCTTAACCCTGTTCTCTGTCCCTGTCTCCAGCCCGCCTCTCCGGGCCTCTGTCCCTGTCCCCCTCTCTAGTGCCCCTGGTCCTGGTCCTGACACTTAGCCCTGGTCCTTAGCCCTGGCCCTTAGCCTTAGTCCCTTAGCCTGTTCGCCTCTTAAAGGCACAGTGCCGCATTTTCCATATTTCCTTGACTCTAGTGTTTTTGTGTTTTCCCTTAATTGTCTTATATACTGTGCCAAAGGTTCTAGAGATAGAGCAAACAGTCCAGGACTAAGAGGATAACCCTGTCTGGACGAACGTAACACAGGGACGTTTGGGGAGGTGAATTTCCCTGTTATAATCATGGCCGACGGATATGTGTATAGTACTTTGATCATATTAATGAATCCGTCTCCTAAGCCCATCCTTCCAAGTACTGCCCATAAATAAGACCATTCCAACCTATCAAAGGCCTTCATTGCATCCAAGGATAATAGAGCTACAGGAGGTACAGCCTCCTTGCTGGCGTCTATCACATGCAGTAACCGTCTAATATTATCCGTGATCAGGCGGCCTTTTATGAAGCCTGTCTGATCAGGATGAACTAAAGATGTCATATGCTTTTGAAGTCTGATGGCTAGTACCTTAGCGTACAGCTTAATATCGGTTCCGAGGAGGCTTAAGGGTCTATAACTACCACATTCGGTGGGGTCTTTGTCTTTATTAAGGAGGACAGATATGAGTGCCATATTAACATCCGTGGAGAAGTTCCCCTCTTTGATTGAGTATAAAATCATGTCAAGTAATAGGGGTCCAATTACATCCCAACATGAGAGGTACAGTTCTGGTGGGATACCATCCCATCCAGGGCCCTTACCACTTTGCAATTCAGATACAGCCTCCCTAAGTTCCTCTAGTGTAATAGGTGCATCTAACTGTTTAGCATCTTCCTCTGAAAGTTTAGGTAGGTTAATTTGATCAGCAATGTATCCAGTTTATTATGATCGAATACCACTTCTGACTTGTACAGGTTAGAGTAAAACGCACTAAAAGTCTCGTTGATTTTCTTGGGGTCTGTAACAAGTCCCTGTTGGTCCTTAATAGTGGGTATATCAGCAAATTGTGCATTGGATCGTATCTTCATAGCTAGTAGGTGACTCGGTTTAGAGCCATGAAAGTAATAATGTTATCTTGTACTGCGTATTTGAAATTCAGATTGTTGTCTTAAAATGGAGTTAATCTCTTCTTTTAACACTTTAATTTGAGACTCCAATCGACATGAGTAGCTGCGTTGTAAAGAGGAGAACAACGACGAGTGAAGCGTTTCCAGTTCTACCAATTTGGATTGACGTTTCTTGCGGAGGTTGGAGGCAAAGACAGTAGTTGTAACTGAGGGGTACAATTCCCTGACTGTATTACTAGATATGATACTTACTACCACTACCTTTGTACTTTATATTCGGCCACCCAGTACTCGGCATAAATATATTATGATGAACACTGTCACGTAGATGAAACGGATCCAACACAAATGTACGAATTAGAAATAGGTCTTTATTTCTACACAGCGATGGTGTGTAGAGCAAGCACTTAATCAAATCAATCACATTTATGAATGGGAATTAGTATGCACTTTTATGGCAAGAGTATTCGTCGGTATATCAATAGAGAATGTCCAATCTCTGAAGGCGCAGGTGGTACATATACGACCTGGAATAGTTAAGGAATAACAGCAATGATACTTTAATGATTATAGGCTGGATACACTAGGGGGGGTTAATCCGGTCGCTTGTAAGCCGACAGGAGTAGGAGGGGGGGGGGGGTAGAATCCGGCTGCCTCATCCGGCCAAGGGTATCCCAGGTGAACCCACTGTAGTGCCGTTCAATGCGCCGGCGATCCTTGGACCACAGATGAAAGCAGATGGACTCTTTGTGGGCCGGCGTCCTCCGGTCCACGGAGGAGAGACGTGAAGCGACCTCGTCTTGCAGAGCGTCTCCTCACCTTGCGTCCTCTCCAGGGGGGGGGGTTCCAACACACGGCAGTGTCGGGGGTCTTTATCCATGGAATAATCAACGTATACAAAGCATAATCCGTGCCTGGGAAGGCGGGCTGTCGTCGGTAGAATAATCCGGTATACAGGTCCACTCGCTCGTCGGCTCTGGGGCTCCTCGGGTGCAGCTTCACGTGGGTTCAACCACCCTGGATAAGCAGCCAGTTCTCTGCCCGAAACGATGGGGTACTGACTACGGTAGTATTCTCACCGTACGAAGCACTATATATTAACAGACTATTATTAGCTTAATAGACTACGTCCAACTCGACGATATAGTGCCAAATATGACTATTCAAATATTAATATACACGATGTCTCAATACCGATGGTAGGCGAACTTGGCCTTACTCCCACACGTGGCGTCGCGGGGAGGCTTTACGTCTGTGACTCTATTGGAGGGTAAGAAACTGGACTGAAAAGAAAGTCCTACTTTAGTAGCGCAGTATATATACGCACTATGAACAAATAGTCCCATTAGTGGTGCGGTAGCCAGATTCCTACGCGGAACTAGGACTTGTTCGTACATGTTGAGCGGTACGTTTGAACTGGGTCTGAGGGGTATGGCAGCCTGGCACCAAGGTCTCGACCAATAGTAGAATGGAGACTATTATGGGATGTTCAGTAGGCTAGAATGGATATTCAATGCATAATGTACAAGGAATATACAAGGGATATCAAGGAATATTAGAGAATATACAAATACAATTAAATATATATATATAAATAAATATATATATTCGGTTTAATCTGGCCCTTCACAACAGTAGTGTTTTCCTTAATAAAACCCTTTACCGATCTCCATAACATTCTGGGGTCTTGTACCGAACCCGCATTAATCTGCAGGAATTAATTTAGTTTAATGTTGAATTGTAAATTGAATTCAGTGTTTTTCAACAGTGTCGAGTTAAAACGCCATCTTGGGGCTCGGGAAGTCATTCTACTAAATGAGACCTTTAGGGGTAAATAGCTGTGATCTGGCCACCCCTGCTGTAGTCTATCTTAGCAATGGTTACTCGGCCGTCTGCATCAGACCATACGTCCAACAATTTAATATTCAACTTCCGTTTCACGACTATGGCTACACCACGAGATCTAATTCCAAAAGATGAGTAGCTTATGTTTTGATATATTTTATCCGCCAGCTTTACATTGTCAGCCAATAAAAGGTGCGTTTCGCTTAAAAGAGCCACATCAACCTGTTTGCTTTTCATCAATGTAAGCACGCTTTTGCATTTATGTTGCATGTTTAGACCCCCAGTATTCCAAATCAATATATTCAAACTAGCCATAATCTAAACATGTTGCAGTATTCCTGTGTGTAATTCGTCTGGAGTAGCGATTCATAATAGATATATATATCCAACTATTGAGGTCCTGTTGAGAGCCGCGCTTGAGCATGATAACAAACATATAGAAAACACATACATATAATCCCCTATTCCCCCTATTCCCAGGTCCCAATTCCACGTCAAAGCTATCAAATAGTCTAGGGGAAGCAAAAACATAATCTATTCTAGAAAATATCTTGTGTCTTGCTGAGAAAAAAAGAGTACTCTCGGACCGTTGGGTTGAGTAATCACCACAGATAATTTACACCTGTATCCTTGGCCCAAGCCTGTAATGCATTAGAGGCCTGTTTCTGATCATTGGAAGTGGTGAGATTAGATTTATCAATCAAGGGATCCCAGATGGCATTAAAATCCGCACCAGTTATAAATGAATACTCAGGGAGATCCAACACTGCTCTAGTGAGTGTAGCGTAGAAGTTAGCGACGTAAAGATTAGGGGCATAAGCCGCTACCAAAGCAATTTTCCTGTTACTGTAGTCCAGGGGTGGCCAACCAGTCAGAGACTAAGAGCCACAAAAATTACTGTGGTAACACAAAGAGCCACACCATATACCAGCGTTTCTCAACCTTTTTTTCATTCATGGCACCCTTCATGTGTTTATAGGTCTCACGCTCTGGCCTCTGAAGTTCCTAATGTCTTTTTTATTTGGGCCTCACATGGTTAAAAGTACCCTGTGAGACCCACAGTTGCAAAATTACAAAATCACTTTTAGCCATTTAAAAAAATTATGTTTATTTAAAACATTTTAAAGGGGAACTATTTTACAATTTCTTTCACTATTTGGGCACTTTTACACAATTCCTGTGAGTCTATGGAACACCTAGGTTTTTGTCAAAAAAAATGCATTGTTTTGTATTTCTAATCGAGTACTCAAAAACCGCATTTTTCCACCTCAAGATCTTAAGCCGTTTTGAGGCTGGGCTCCAACCACTGTGTGGCCTGGTGGCGTGAATATTAAAGGCAACCAACTTGTGTTCAGCTTTTCGTTCAGCGTTTCTCTGATTGGCCACACAGCCACGTGACCGCCCTAGCACACGCCCTTTTCCGCTGAGAGATGCGGCAGAAGCGCTGGTCGAACCAACGCGCTGCTCAGTTCAGACAGAGGTGTTTATTTATATTAATAAACATATCTACTAGAAACACTGGTGTTCTGTTGTGTGACTGTACTAAACTCTTCCACCACATGACCGACATTTGACATACAGTACACCTCCTATCTATGTTGGGATTATGTTTGGTCATGACAAAACAATAAAAATCGCTACTGTTAGTAATGCTGCCACCACCCACTTCAATGACAGAGCTCTCATATTTGCGAATGCATAAACTATATCTTAAATTATGGCGATGTGTCTAATATGACTGTCGCAAAGTCATTGATAAGCGACAGCCATATTAGACACATAGCCATAATTTAAGATATAGTTTATACATTCGCAAAATATGAGAGCTCTGTCATTGAAGGGCTTCCTACAACAGAGCGCGGCCGCTGCTGCTGCTGAAGCTGGATCAAGCCGCGGGCGGCGCACGGAAGCCGGGGAAAAACCACCGCGTCGCCCCGCTGGCGCTTCAGCAGCCTCCACGGGCGAAATAACATATAACGTTACAGTGTACAGTTCCACACTGATGTACAGTGAGTGTTTAATATGGCTGTCACGAAGTCATTGATAAGCGACAGCCATATTAGACACATAGCCATAATTTAAGATATAGTTTATGCATTCGCAAAATATGAGAGCGCCGTCATTGAAGGGCTTCAACGGAGCGCGGCCGCTGCTGCTGCTGGAGCTGAAGTGATGTACAGTGACGAGTGAATCTGGTAGTTGGTTGTTAAAAACGCGAAACATAATAACGTTACGCTTTCTAGTTCAGCGCATTTCATAACTGTATGGGCTTTGTTTATACTTCAGAGGTGATGTACAGTGACGAGTGAATCTGGTAGTTGGTTGTTAAAAACGCGAAACATAATAATCAGTCAGCAGCGCTCCACTGCTACCGCAGCTGAACACAAGTTGGTTGGTACAGCAGCTTAAGTTGGTTGGTAGTGGTACACAAGTTGGTTGCCCGCGCTGCCGCTAGCTCCTTGGGTTTCATTTGGGACGTGGGAGGGGCTGCCGCTTGCTTGCGCGTGGGGGCGGGGGGTGGCGGCCAATCAGAGAAAAGCCGAACACAAGTTGGTTGCCTTTAATATTCACGCGGCCTGGTGCCAACTGCCACATAAACTGCCACATTATTATGCAGCTGAGAAATCTCTGACATCACAGATATGCATGACTCAGTTCAGTGAGGGTGAATATTGTGAAAGGAGAATTGGAAGAATGTGCCAATATGAGAATTAGAGACATAGATCCTATTAATATAAGTCCACATAGCTAAGAAACAATGGTAAACACTGAAAAAGGCCATTTATAAGATAGTTCCCCTTTAAGCACATGTATAGTCAATTGGTCCTGTTGTTCAGCCTCACAATGCTATTTGATAGTAAATGTGTTTATATGTCCCACCCTCTGGCCTCTGAAGTTGCTAATGTCTTTTTAATGTTTTGATATATTTTATCCGCCAGCTTTACATTGTCAGCCAATAAAAGGTGCGTTTCGCTTAAAAGAGCCACATCAACCTGTTTGCTTTTCATCAATGTAAGCACGCTTTTGCATTTATGTTGCATGTTTAGACCCCCAGTATTCCAAATCAATATATTCAAACTAGCCATAATCTAAACATGTTGCAGTATTCCTGTGTGTAATTCGTCTGGAGTAGCGATTCATAATAGATATATATATCCAACTATTGAGGTCCTGTTGAGAGCCCCGCTTGAGCATGATAACAAACATATAGAAAACACATACATATAATCCCCTATTCCCCCTATTCCCATTTCCCTCCCTCCCTTTAAAGTACACGACCAGTCTGCCCAAAACGAGCAATTCATCCTCAACTTTCCTATGCAAATTGCCATAGGATCTAAAACTATCAATTCTACCATTAGTAGAATGTCAACAGTGGCTTGGCCACTCTCCCGTTAAATAAAAAGGAGATATGAAAATAAAATAAAAATATGCCTCAAATATCATAGTATACACTTTTACCTTATACGAACTTGTGTAAGTTAAAACACACCGAAGAATAAAAGAGAGGTATTGGACAAAATTAGAGAAACCTCAAAGAGTAGAGAACATTTACTTAAATATTAAAAGAACTTTGCTAAGTTTAAACACCTAGATGAAATAAAATGGAAAAGTAGTGGAGCTATTGCAAAATAATAAAAAGGTTTTAAATACGTATATGCAGTTCGTCCCCCGATCCAGGGGTGGGCGATGTTCCGCTGTGAAGACTGTTGTTCCTCCGGAGGTGATCTAAGCCGTGTGTATAGTCACAGTGTTGTTAAAGTTCCAGAACATTCAATATGTCACAGAACGTTATTAAAGTTCCAGAATATTCCAATATGTCACAGAACGTTGTTAGAGTTCCAGAATATTCCAATATGTCAACAACAGGAAAGTGTACCCACACGGGGAAAACCTCAGGCCCAACACAATGACTTGCATAAAACTCATAGATCTAGCCGGCCCAGATATAGCGAACCATTAAAATAATACAATATCCAGCGTCACATATTAACCTATTTATAAATCAAGGTTACAAAATGTATTTGACGCCGTTTGGTGTTTAAGCCATAACGAAATGATCAGAAAAAAAGAAAAAAAACGTATATAGCCTATCCTCCACGTAGTGGGTTCTCCATGTAGTCCTCGGCGTCTTCAGGCGAGGGGAGATGGACCCTCTGTCCTTTTTTATCGGTGATGGAAAGCTTTGCAGGATACCGCAGTGTGGGCTTGAGACCTTTCCCATAAAGTAGAGACATCACTGACTTGTAAAGGGCTCGTAGAATCACAACTTCACGGCTGTAATCCTCGTAGAAATAAACTGGTTCCCCGTTGTATTTCAGAATACCCTTCTTCTTCTGTGTCTCCCGAATAATCATATCTTTTATTCCAATTTGACGTAGGCTAGCAATAACCACCCTAGGTTTGTTGTTGCTGTTATTTCAGGATCCAATTCTGTAGCACTGATCCACTTCAGGTAAAATAGAGAGGATACCCGGTCCCAGAATTTGAAGTAACACTGCCGCAAACGAGTCATTGGGTTGTACACAGCTCACTGACTCATCCAGACCCACTATACGAATATTCAATCTGCGGGATTGGTACTCGAGTTCGCGTATCTTAGCCGTTAGCTTATTGTTGTTTTCCTCTATCTTAGCCGTTAGCGTCTCGTTGAATTCCTCTATGGCTCCGTCGATCACCTCGAATCTCTGCTTGTGTTCGTCCTGTAGTTGATTTCTATGATTCTTCAAAATGTAGAATAAATCGAGAATAAATTAAGACACGGCAGGCTGTGTTCAGGTCGGATCTCCGCGGTGTGAGGAACAGTTTATTCAATGAGGTAACAATGAAATTCAACAAGTCCTACAGTCATATGGTAACGGAGGCAATATTTATACTCTCATTCTTTGGCATGTTCACAACCATAGGAGGGTCATTTTCCCATTGGTAGGATCTGCAGTCTACTATTTCATTGGTGGAGCCTGGTGGGTGTGAGTAATACTTATGTGATCGCCAACTTCCTTTAAAAACTGCGCACTTCTTAAAGTTTTCTTGGCCGGTTTCATTGTTTTCATCAAACCGGTTTATTCTGGATTTCAGATGAACTCATTCTATTGAAGGTATCTTGAGTTTACTTCAACTCAAGTAATCTTTTCTTCTTTGGGCTTCTGGTGAACAAGGAAAGACTGGTCAGAATTTTCCTTGTTCTCCTCCCAGTCCCAGAGTTCTGCTCAACTCAAAAAGGGAGACTTTATTCTGACACAGTGTTGAATCACATGTAATGTGTGTACATGAGATGTGTTTTTGTCTTACATTCCTTCAAATTCAGACATTTCTTGTCTGTTAATAACTCAGGTATTTATCCAGCTGCAATATAAGTTTACATATATTGCATTTGGAACCTGGCCAAATGGTCACTTTCTTTAAACCCATATGTGTTTTTGTAATGACCTGTATTCATACGTGGATGTAATCTATTTTATATAGGATGTTGGTATATTTATATGGCATTCTGCCACCACAATCATCCCTTTCATGGCATTGCCATGAATATGTACTACTTATCCGTGATTTTGTCATGTACTATATGTACATATATGTACTAGTGATATTTGTGTACTAGTGATTAACACTTTAATCGCCGGAAACGCTGTTTCTCATCATTCCCCGCCATGCTCATTCTGCCGAAGACGCCGTAACACGTCTTTGATATCAATATTTCAAAAATCTGTGATCGAAATCATATTTCTCCCCCGGGGACCTGAGATATACTGCTGAGCTCCACTCAACTCTCTAACGGTTCAAGAGCGCCATCTGGTGGCCGATCGGCATATCGCCCAACAGGAAGTCATGTGGATGAAGTGGTGCTCACCCATATTTCGTCCGGGCACTCGCTATCATTAGCAGGACTCCATCTTGACACAATGGATGTCGATCGGTTGCAAATAACTCGACAAACAACATGATTTGGACGTATATACTATTATACAACCTGGAAATGGATCGGGTATTTCTACATCCCATAATATGAATATCTCTGCTCCACGCTCATCGCCCAATGGCGCGAGGAAGATACGGTAAGATCCAGCGTTATTTTCCAACGTGTTCTTTACTAACTGCTCTGATGATCATATCACCCACACTAGATGAATGATATAACGTTGCCCACGGAATTATAAACGACCCCCCGCCCATCAGATCATACGTAGTAACTCCTAGAAGCACATCCAGTTGACATTTTTTATCTCGCACAGATTCCTACCAAACTGTATTTGATCATCAATATAATGCATTTAGGGCAATAAATCAAGTTCTGGAGAAAGCTGCAGAAAACGATAAAAACATACTTATACTTTAGACCGTATTTTAGTATGAATATGTGAATGAAAAAGTATAACATTGCTACACCCTGAACAATAGATATGACATTGAATGGGCCATAATAATGTCAATTTAGCAATACAATTTAAAAAGTTATAGCCCTGCAAAGAAGGGGAACTTCTCCATAGACAAATAGAGATGGCGAGGGATGGTAAATTATGAATTTAACCATGGCGATCAAAGTGTTAATATATAATAATGATTAATGTGTGATTATACTTTACATGACTAAAATGAATGAGTATAAACATAATACATGAGGTACTCATATACTAACATGCAAGATGTACCTCAGATATACCTCGGTTTTGTATCGTAGTGGCTCCGCTCGGCGTCACTCATGCACTATCCTCGCATATGTGCACGCAAACTGAATAAAAGACCACAATGTACCTTTATATCCAATATTTGTCTGACCACACCCCTATCAGCTTACCTATATAAGCAGGGGTGGGGCCACCCCCTTGCCTACTTTCTCGCTTTCACCACAAGGAAGTGCCTCGGTAGATCCCCACTTGACGTGATGTGATAGTAGGAGAAGAGTTGGAAAACAAGAGATACGTTGACATCATATCTTTATTTTCTTTCTCACTATTTTCGAGAAAATACGGTGATATTGTCTTCGTCACTGGTGTCACAAACAGGTAATTTATGACAAATAGGGAGTCCACACGTGATAACAATTTAACAAAAATGATTTATTTAAACCTATCTAAACAAACAAAAGCATAAGCACATGAACAATGAAATGTTTTGTATTAGAATCAGTGGTGAGTGCAGTGTGTGGATGAGTGAGTAAGTATGCTGTGGTGTGTGTTTGGTGTAAGTATCAGGGCTATAATATGTCAAAGGATGCAGCTTGGGTGTTGGTACAACCTGTGCCTGGGAGTGGAGAAAGCAGACAGAGAGGGAATTAGACAGAGACACATATATTCAGGAGCAGGCAGCTCTGCACTGCACAGGTGAGTCTCATACAGTTGACGAGCCACCCACTCCACCATGCTTCCTGGTGAGTCAACAGACTCTCCATTAGCAGGTAGGGTGGGGGTCGTCACACCCTCCCCCTAAAGAAAAGGGTTCTTCCCTATTAACAAATTACATTTTTATATACAAGTGACTAACCAAACTAAATCAATACATAAACTCAAGTAACACAATATTTTGTCCCCTATATTCAAATCAAAATAAACATTGTTTTACCCTTCACCCATTCTCCTCACCATCCTGCCTCCGCTCTCAGCAACATAGGAGGAGACAAGGTATACTCATGGGACCAACTTAGGGTATGCGGGACAATGCGTCCGCAATCACATTCTGAGACCCTTTAATGTGACGAATGTCCAAAGAATAGGGCTGTAAAAACAAAGCCCACCTCATCAACCTCTGGTTGGGATTTTGGAGGGACTTTAAAAAGGTCAAAGGATTATGATCCGTGTACGCCACCAGGGGAGTCACCTCTGACCCCAGATACATGTCAAAATGTTGGAGTGCCCAAATCAGTGATAACGCCTCCTTCTCGATAACTGAGTAGTTAAGTTGGTAGGTGTTAAATTTCCTCGAGAAGAAGGCCACCGATTTATCCACCCCATGCACATCCGCCTGCAGGAGGACTGCCCCTGCCCCCACGTTGGAGGCATCCACCTGTAATGAAAAGGAGTCATTTAAACGTGGAGCAGTTAACACAGGTTCAGAGCACAATAGGGCCTTCACATTTTCAAATGCCACTTGGCATCTGCCTGACCAGACATACTTGGAGTCCTTCCTCAACAAGTTAGTCAACGGCTCTACTACGGATGAGAAGTTGGGACAAAAACTCTGATAATAGCCCACTAAACCCAGAAAACGCATCAAATCCTTTTTTGTCGCTGGAGGGGGATAATTTACAATAGCCACAACTTTATCCTGAACCATGCGTATGCTGCCCTGACCGACCACCTTTCTACAGAGTCTTCCATGCGGGGAAGAGGAAACACATCTGGTTTGGTAATGTTATTCACTTTACGAAAGTCAGTACATGGTCTATAGCATCCGTCGGGTTTACTGACCAACAGGCAAGGCGACGCCCAACTTGACGAACATGATTTGGCAATTTAGTTGTCCAACATATACTGAACATCATTGTCCAAATGCTTGCATTTCTCGGGTGAGACACGATAGAAGCGCTGCTTTATTGGGGCTGCCTCTCCCACATCCACATCATGTTCAATTAGATGTGTGCGTGAGGGTACATCTGAAAATAAAGCAGGATAACGGTTAATCAGAGCTATTAACTCAACACACTTCGAGTCATCCAAATCTGCCAAAATTACATCCAACTTTCCCAATGACTCTGAATTTTTCAACCGCCCTTGCAACACCACATCCGGGTTTACGCCTTCCTCAGGGCCGGCTACTGGAGAGGTGGACCTGTCCACTGTAGTGGTACAAAGAGAAACTTTCTCAGTCTCCCCATTACTCTCCCCATCATTCACCCCCCCTTCAGCATGGCCAGAGTAGTAGGGTTTTAAAAGGTTCACATGACACACCCTATTTGCCCTCCTGCCTTTGGCAATAACATAATTCAGGTCAGACACCCGCCGCACAACAGTGTAAGGGCCCGTGAACTTTGCCTGAAAGGGAGACGTTACTACCGGCTGTAAAAGCAAAACTTGATCGCCAGCCTTAAACTGCCTAAGCTCAGTGCGACGATCATAAAGGGATTTCATTTTACCCTGAGACCTCCCCAACTTCTCCTTCGCACACTCAACAGACAAAAACAACCTGCGTCTGAAACCATTGACATAATCAACCAATTTCCGAGGGGGTTCTGTCATGTCCCAGCTGTCTTTCAACACAGCCATGGGACCACGGACTTTGTGACCAAAAACCAGGTCATTAGGGCTAAACCCCGTGCTCTCCTGGACTACCTCCCTGGAGGCCAATAGAAGCCAGGGCAGCCCCTCCTCCCAGTCACCCCCTAACTCCACACAATAGGAGCGCAGCAACGACTTCAACGTTTGATGAAAACGCTCTAACGCTCCCTGAGACTGGGCATGATACGCTGACGCTTTGTTGTGCCTGATGTGCAGTTGCCGGAGAACTGCCGCAAACATGTGTGAGGTGAAATTGGAACCCTGATCACTCTGAATGATCCTGGGCACCCCAAACACAGAAATTAACTGTGTCAGCGCCTTAACAACAGACTTTGTCGTTATTGACCTAAGCGGGAACGCGGCCGGGTATCTGGTCACCTGACACATTACCGTAAGCAAATACAAATGTCCCTGTTTGGAACGCGGCAATGGTCCAACACAGTCAATAATCAAATGTTCAAATGGCTGCTCAACAGCAGGAATAGGAGAGAGCGGGGCCGGTGTGATGGTCTGACTGGGCTTCCCAGTTAACTGACACGTGTGACACATTTTGATATATGCGGAAATATCACGTTTTAAACGGGGCCAAAAACAGTGTCTCAGCGCACGGTCATACGTTTTCCTCACTCCTGCTCTGTTTTTTCTTCCAGTGCTGCAGTGTACTGGCTCCCACTGTGGTGCTTGTGGTTGTGTTACGTCACACACAGGCAATGTGTTCCCTGCTGTAAATGTCACTCCTCTGTCATGTGCACGCTGCTGGGGTTCTGGTGTCCCAAGATTGATTAATCTTACTCTTTCTACTGTATTTTTAGATGACCCTCCTCGGGGAGCTGCGTTCTCAACACCCTCCCCCTCCCACTCATAATTCCCTTTAATGGCTATGGTTGCTGTTAAAGCTGGGTAGAGTCCTGCTGTTTTGTCTGTGTCTACTTGTTTGTTAATATTATTTATGGCTCTGACGGCATCTCTAATCTCTTTTCTGTATTTTTCACCTTCTTGCCTAAACCAATCTAGTATTTCCAACTCTTGTTGTCGCTTTTTTATTCTTTTGGTCGACGTTTGTTTTGGCTTGTAATCTTTTATTCGAATTTCCATGTCATCGCATGTGCATACATCAAAGGTCCCTTCCTCTGGCCATTGTGTAGCTAAAGAATTCGTTCTCTTTCTCCATTTGGTGGAAACTTTCAGAATTTGTGCCTTAAGCTCCGGGTGTTGGCTAGCGATAACGCAAACTGGCGTTATTATACTCATTTTAGTAGTTAATTAGTTGTTATTATTTTGTTTATATATATTATTTTGTTTGTTTATACTAAGTTTTTAAGTTGTTTCCAAATGTACCACAATCAACCAGTAACCACTTTCTGAATTCACAAACCAAAGTATTTTAGAAATAAAACAAAACTAAAATGAAAATACTAACCAAAAAATGAATTTTAGATAAGGCTGTTTGTTGTCTCTTCCCCTATTTACATGTAATGAGGTGAGGATTTTCCTGAGGGAGAAGCATCAATGTCTGTATTCGTGCACTTATACGACCTTCGCCTCTCTGTAATCTCTCCTCTTTCGATCCTCCCCCTCATTCAATGGTTGGTTGGTATATTAACGGTGTGCTCCGTCCAGTTTTAACAGGGAAGAAAAAGAGGAACACAACAAATTAATGATTTTCAATTCATACGAATCACAAATGCACTTTTAGTGGTTCAAAATTGCTTTCTGTAAATTTTTTTTTCAACAGCCTGTATTTTGCTTTGTCTATTAATAGCACGGCCCTTTGTCACAGAACTTACAACCCCCACCCTCGTGTGCTGTTTTCTCTCAGTTCACTTCCAAAGAATATAATAAAATATAGAAATAAATTACGCACGTCCGTTCACACTAGAAAATGAATGGAAACCAGATGTGGCTTTGTGCTTGCCCAGAATTTCTGGCAAGCATGACTCTCTGCTCAGACCCTCTTCAAAAAAAAAAAAAAAAGAAAAGAGAAATATAAAATTCGTTCTCGCTTAGTTCCTCTGAGAATACATGTGCCCAAAGCCTTTCGTTATGAGACCTGTCACATAAATAAAAATACAAAATAAACACCCGGGCCACGCCCTTGATCACAACTGTATATAAAAACCCGTACCCCAAATGTATTTATAAAAAATACCTCTGAGTACAACACACATAAAACAGACAGAGCCTCGTCAGGAGACCTCTATGTCAAACAAAATTTTTTAATAAAATAACACAGGGTTCACTTCCTGTCAGCTGTAACACACATTGCAACACGTGATAATTCAGGTCACCGCACACCGTGAGCAATCTGATTATTACAACACAGTAACCAGTGTTAAATCACCTTACCATGACCAGCCTAATCATTGCAGCGTGCAACCGCTATACATACACCAACATACATCAACAGAGTCGTTCTTCCGTTACCTCTGACACTACCTTGTCCATGTTGACCTACTGTCTCTTAAAAAAATTAAAAACAGTTTTCTCACAGGTCATTTAGAACAGAAATCACTGAACAGCCTTTAAAGAAAAAAAAGAAAAAAGAAAAATGATCCGGTCTGAGCCACGGCCGCGTGCCTTTTAACCTTTTAGGTTATTTTTGAGGAGTGAACGGCGCAGCCTCAGGGGACCCACACAGCAGTCAATTTTAAACTAAATAGAGAAATTCAAAATCTCTCACCTTCTTTGCCGGCAGACTGCTGTTCAGGGCCCCCGAAGGTCGGACCCCCAACTCCTCTGCAATCATTGGGCGCCAAGTGTAGTTGATTTCTATGATTCTTCAAAATGTAGAATAAATCGAGAATAAATGAAGACACGGCAGGCTGTGTTCAGGTCGGAACTCCGCAGTGTGAGGAACAGTTTATTCAATGAGTTAACAATGAAATTCAACAAGTCCTATAGTCATATGGTAACGGAGGCAATATTTATACTCTCATTCTTTGGCATGTTCACAACCATAGGAGGGTCATTTTCCCATTGGTAGGATCTGCAGTCTACTATTTCATTGGTGGAGCCTGGTGGGTGTGAGTAATACTTATGTGATTGCCAACTTCCTTTAAAAACTGCGCACTTCTTAAATTTTTCTTGGCCAGTTTCATTGTTTTCATCAAACCGGTTTATTCTGGATTTCAGATGAACTCATTCTAGTGAGGGTATCTTGAGTTTACTTCAACTCAAGTAACCTTTTCTTCTTTGGGCTTCTGGTGAACAAGGAAAGACTGGTCAGAATTGTCCTTGTTCTCCTCCCAGTCCCAGAGTTCTGCTCAACTCAAAAAGGGAGACTTTATTCTGACACGGTGTTGAATCACATGTAATGTGTGTACATGAGATGTGTTTTTGTCTTACATTCCTTCAAATTCAGACATTTCTTGTCTGTTAATAACCCAGGTATTTATCCAGCTGCAATATAAGTTTACATATATTGCATTTGGAACCTGGCCAAATGGTCACTTTCTTTAAACCCATATGTGTTTTTGTAATGACCTGTATTCATACGTGGATGTAATCTATTTTATATAGGATGTTGGTATATTTATATGGCATTCTGCCACCACAGTCCAAGCAGGCTTCCACTGCTTCAGTACGTTCGATATGTTCACCCGCCACTGCCCTTAACTCTTCGATTTTGGATTCGATAGATTCTTTGATAGCGTCAACCTTATCGGATAAGGCGTCAACCTTATCGGTTAAGATCTTCTCCACCCCTTTTATTAGCTTAGCGAGATATGCTGTATCGTCGGTGGCGGGGGTGGCAATGGAGGTGGCAGTCTCATCTTTTTTTGTCTCAATATCTTCTGCTCTGCTACGCACGAAACCCGGATCCAGATTCAGGTCGTCTGCAATTGATTTATTCTTTGGTCGCATCTTGATTCTTTCAGTCAATATAGTTAGTTGAAAATCTCAGTTGATATATACGTCAGGTTTAAACGCATTGGTGGTGTAAAAAGAGGCTTTTAAAAGCAAAATAAAATAACGGGAGAGGAGCTGATTACCACAGCGACCTACTCCATTCTCGAGCTAAACCAGAAGTCACAGTGTGTGTGTTGTGTGTGTGCTCATGTGTGCTTGTGTGTGGAGAGTTCAGTGTTCAAGACTCTGATGGCCTGGGGGAAGAAGCTGAACCGAAGTCTCTCTGTCCTAGTTGCTGGTGTTCGCAGGCGTTTGCCTGACTGCAGCAGCTTGAACAGGCTGTTGTTGGGGTGGTGAGGGTCTTTCATTATTCTGCAGGCTCTGGATTTGCACCTCTTGTTATATAAGACCTGCAGGGGTGGTAGTGCAATACCCGTAGTATGCTCAGCTGAGCGCACCACTCTCTGTAGGGCCTTCTTGTCCTGTGCCGTGCTGTTTCCATACCAGCCAGTGATGTTTCCAGTCAAGATGCTCTCTACAGCTCCGGAGTAGAAGGACTAGAGTATCTTCCCCGATACTCTGAACTTCCTTAACTGTCTCAGGTGGTAGAGGCGCTGCTTCGCCTTCTTTACGAATGAGTCTATGTGTGTTCTCCTTGTCAGATCCTCTGAGATGTGGACCCCCAGGTACTTGAAGCTGCTCACCCTGTCCACGTTTATCCTCAGTGGTGTGTGTGTCCCCTGCTGTGTTCTCCTAAAATCCACAATCAGCTCCTTGGTTTTACCAATGTTCAGGAGCAGGCTGTTGTCCTGGCACCAGCGTTCCAGTACCTCAACCTCCTCCCGGTAGGCGTTCTCGTCGTTGTCAGAGATCAGCCCCACCACCACTGTGTCGTCCGCAAACTTCAATATGGAGTTGGAGCTGAACTTGGCCACACAATCATGTCTGTATAGTGAATACAGCAGGGGGCTCAGGACACAGGCCTGGGGGGACCCGATACTCAGGGTGATGGTGTTGGAGGTCTGACCCCCCACCCTGACCACCTGGGGTCTTTCACTCAGAAAGTCCAGTATCCAGGCGCTCAGAGCGGAGCTCAGACCCAGCTCGATCAGCTTGTCAACCAGTCTGGTGGGGACTATGGTGTTGAACGCTGAGCTATAGTCAATGAACAACAGTCTCACATAGCCCCCCTTCTGGCAGTCTAGGTGAGAGAGGGTGCTGTGCAGTACTTGGGAGACCGCATCGTCAGTGGACCTGTTTGGCCTGTATGCAAATTGCATAGAGTCCATATCGCTGGGGAGGGAGGCACAAATGTAATCCTTAACCAGCCTCTCAAAACATGTCATGGACACAGAGGTGAGTGCCACCGGTCTGTAGTCATTAAGACCTGTTGGGGAGGATTTCTTTGGTACCGGGATTATAGTGGACACCTTGAAACAGGCAGGGACCACGGATTCCGCCAGGGATAGATTAAATATGGTGGTGAACACTGGGGCTAGCTGGTTAGCACAGGACTTAAGTATACGTCCTGTTATCCCATCTGGACCAGCTGCCTTTCTGGTGTTCACCCGCATAAATGCTCTTCTCACACTGTGTTCCGTCAATGAGAGAGTGCCCCCACCCCCCGTGGATGCCCCCCCCCTCCACGATGGCCGGCGCGTCAGTGACGTTGTTAGCCGGTGAGCTAGCGTCGCCACTGTCTGCACCAAACCGTGCGTAAAAGGAGTTGAGCTAGTCCGCGAGAGAGGCGTCGGCACTCCCCATTGAGGGGGAGCTGACTTTGTAGTCAGTTATCGTCCGTAGCCCTCGCCATAAGCCTCTTGTGTCATTCTGTGCCATTTGTGCCTCCATCTTGTCAGCGTATGACCTCTTAGCAAGCTTTACAACCTTGCGCACAGTATAGACCAGGGGTTGGCAATAGGTGGCCCGCCAGCAATCATTTCTGTCCCGTCAGTTTATTTTGAGAATATATTTATTTTATTTTCATCATATTATTTGTATTATATGCATACTTACTTTTATCCATGTTGAGGGTGAATAACAGGTATAGGCAGTGAGGTGCAATGTACCTATATAGGCTTGCTCAAAGTGAGGTGGACAGTGCGTGGTGCTGAAATGGGAAACATGCATCCATGAAATAAAAACACCAGTTCAGTAAGTCAATTGTCTATCTATGTCTGTCACTATAGCCAATTGAAATGCTAGAAATGCTCACGTGGACTCGAAGAACCAATGGAAATTGCGCACGCTTTTTTCACTTTCTGTTTTGCGCCAGCTGTCATCAGAGATCAGAGAGTCAGAGCCTCATGTCTCTGAGTCGCGATGGATAAGTTAACCAATGGAAACCAAAGGGGAAATACCAACTGAGGAGCCAGAAGAGGAAAATACGACCTCCAAGACACATAAACAAAACAAGGAGTCATATTTAAAATACGGGTTTATCGCATCAGGTGACTCTCATGTGTTGACCTCCTCTCTGCATAACATGTGGCGACAAGCTAGCAAACGAGGCAATGAAGCATGACAACTGTGTTCAAGTTGGCAGAAGATAAAGCAGCTGCATTCAACGCGAGTCGACATTTGACATGTTTCAAACATTAGCAGGGATTTTGGAGGACCGAAACAGAAACAATAAGCCCAGGGCAGGGCTGCATTATGGTGAGTTGTGTTTTTCATGCATGCTGTTCTGTTCATGTGTTAATAATAATAATAATAATAATAATAATAATAATAATAATAATAATAATAATAATAATAATAATAATAATAATAATAATAATAATAATAATAATTAAAATAATAATAATAATAATAATACATTCGATTTATAATGCAATAGCACCTGCCGTGGGGCTGCATGAAAATCAAATGCCCATCCTACTGATCTGTTCATGTGTTATGCACCCGAGAGGCACTTTATAATAGAAAAAAGACAAAGGTATAATGTTCAATGCAAACATGTATATGCCGTTTACAGTTTATTATGCCACCTATGCAGCTCGTTTATTTTTACAGTTAAAAATGTTTCACTATCATTATATTAAATTAGCCATTGTTTTTGGTTCTGGCCCGCCATACAATGGCTTGGGGAAAAATTGGCCCGCGGCCAAACCCAATTGCCGACCCCTGGTATAGACTGTAGCCTTATACTCCTCCATGTTTCCTGACTCTCTGCCCAGGTTATAAGCAGTGGTGCAAGTTTTCAGAGCCGCTCGGATAGTACTGTCAACCCACGGTTTCTGGTTTGGGACAACCTGCACCTTTTTCAAGGAGACAATGTTATCAGCAAGTGTTGTTATAAAACTAACAACAACATCCGCGAACTCACTGACGCCACTGGAGCTTGCCTGAAACATACCCCAGTCGACGTCATCAAGTGCATCCTGTAGCGCTGCCTCCGATTGGTCGGACCACTTCTTTACCTCAAGTGACACAACAGCGTCACGTGATCTCTGCCTGTAAGCAGGTATGAGCAAGATGGCGTCATGATCCGATGTGCTTGTAGCTCCCGCTAATGGCGGAGCCGGTACTGCTTTGTAACCGGCTCTAAACGGGGTGTAGCAATGATCCAGCGTATTTCCTCCCCTTGTGGAGCAAGCAATGTGCTGGAAGAAGTTTGGCATCACCTTCTTCAGATTCGCGTGATTGAAATCGCCGGCTACGATCATGGCTGCGTCCGTGTGTTTGATCTGGTGGATGTTTAGATGCACCTGTAGCTCCGCCAGGGCCCTGGCGGTATTCGCTTGGGGTGGGATGTACACCGCAGTCATGATAATGGCGGTGAATTCTCGGGGGAGATGAAACGGGCGACATTGAATGGCCAGATGTTCCATGTCCGGGGAGCATGAACTGGAGAGTATCTTTATCTCTTTTGGGCTAGTCCAGCCGTTGTTTGTAAGGAAACAGACCCCCCCTCCAGTGCTCTTACCGGAGGCTACTGTACGGTCCGCTCGGAAGACGGATAAGGAATCCGAAGGAGAGACGCTGTGATCCGGAGTTGCTGGTTTCAGCCATGTCTCTGTGAAGCACATGATGTTACAGTCCCTCACCTCTCGCTGGAATCAAACCCTCGCCCGGAGATCGTCTATCTTATTTTCCAGCGAACGTACATTTGCCAGTAAAATTTATGGAATCGCCGGTCGGTAAGCAGAACTTTTTATCCTAATTCTGATTCCGCTTCTCCTTCCCCTGTGTTTCCTTCTTGTCCCGCCGCCGCCTTTTCCTTTGTCCTCTTCTTTGTCTCTGTCCCGCCTGATCTCAGATGAACAATCTTCGCATAAAGTGTCGCTAAACTCCTCTTTCAGTCCGGAGTTTAGGTCCATAAGTGACTGGCGGTTGTATGACATCCCCGCCAGTGTAGCTTTCATAAAAAAGGTATTAAAAATAAAAATAAAGACTAAAAGTATGCACAATCTTCGCGGAGCAAAACCGACAACGACTGACCTGGGTCGCGCCATCTAGAGTTAGCTGTAAGCTTGTGCTAACAGTTGGCGTTAGCCGTGGGGAAGTAGCGGGCCCTGAACACTGACTCGGCGTCATCTCTGGCAGAAGATGTCATCGGCCTGTACCATGACCGGCCGCAGGATGTGGGCGAAGTGCCGGAGCGAGGCTCCAGCCGTCGCAACTTCTGGCCCCACCAGCAAGAGGCCTCGTCAACATGGGGGACCAGCCATTTGTTGCAGCCATTATACCTGCGTTCCGGGGGTCAGGTAGGACATTACACTATGCCCTACTCTTCCCCCCACCCCCGAATGTTTTGTTTAATAACAATGTTTTTGTTTAACAAAACGTGTGTTTAATTCACTGCATTTTGGGGGATACGACCTGTGCTATGTGAACTCACAGCTACAAATGCTGGGGGCGTCTTCTTGCTTGGAGTTTGTGCAGTTTTTTCTGTAAAATTGCGTTTGTTGCTATTGTGTATAATTTAGCAAGGTCTAGTGTGGTAATATTGACCTTGAATTTCATAACTAATATGTGTGAATAATTAGAGAACCATAATGTAAAAGCCAGGGCCCTCATGCATCAACGTGTTCTACGCACAGATCTGTGCGTAACCCGTGCGTACGATCATTTCTAAGCAAAGAGTGGGATTCATCAATTTGAACTTGAACTTGACTTCGTGCGTACATCTACGCACAGGTCAGACCTGGCGTACCTAGCTCCCAGTGGTAGAATATATTATTACAACAAGGAAATGAGCTTCTGTGCATAATAACACTGGATGTTCTGTATGAACCGTAGTTCATTATAGTTCATTGTAAGATAGCAACAGTAGTGTAATTATGGTCAAAACCATATAAATAGCATTTGGAATAATAGATCTTTCTCTCAGAATGAATGCAGCATGGTTTATATAGCGTTATCGGAATATACGGGGTGTAGGCTACTGACTGACTGCGCTCCGCCGTAGCTTGATTGATTGATTGATTGAAAAGTTTATTAACAGATTGCAGAATGGGTACAGTACAGTACAGCTCAGTACATACAATTGTTAATTGGGGATGCAGACCAACTTTCGTCCTGTTTACATCAGGGTCCCCCATTTTCAATTCATCATAAATCATAAAGCTCAACTCGTTATTATTTTGCGCACAGACCGCCGAAACACGGGAACGTTTTGATTATATTTAAAAGGCTTTACGTTAAACGAAACAAGTGGAATTTCGAAGCTGTAAGCAGAATAAGTCATATGAATATAGTGTTCTTCCCCCTTTTTACTGTACAAGAAAGAATAGAAAACGCATTGCAATGACACCATGCAGATATAGTGGACAGACTATATGATGGGATTCAAGTTCGCGTTTTTGTTGCTCATAGGCATGCTGTCAGAGTATGATATCTTAATCAAACATTCTAGAACATTTGTCGTCACAGATCATGTCCTAATGGAACATAGGCTATGGCATGGATCGTGATATTGTGTGGACTGTTATTATTACTGTACGGCGGTACCACCCATTGTGACAGCAGCCTTGAGTCCCGCACACAAACATGATGGAATTCAAGTTCATGTATTGAAAGGCAGGCTATCATACATGCAGTGAGATTCATTGTTCTTGTATATGCTCTCGTATTATATTGTTTATATAGGCTACCCAATACTGACATCAAAATAGATTGTAGTATGCCTCTAGAAATCATATGCAGCAGGTAGAAAATTGACGGAAGATCCATCGCGATTTGGAATAGAATTGAGGAGAACTTTAATCCGTGGGTATTAATCAAACAACACGGGAAAAGGCAGTCATATTCCAGCGCGGTCTTTATTAGCCGACAACAAAATAGATGCCTCTAAAAATCATATAGCCAATCGAACACAACTAATAAAGGCATTCATATTACAGCACGGTTATAATGACACACAACCAACGCCAAACAGTGGTCAACGAACGGTCTTTATTAGTATTTTGAGCTGTCCAGGCAGAATTGCAGCAATGGTCTTAGGGAGCCGTTGATATCTGACATCACCGTTTACAAGTCCGCCTTTTATTTATCCCATAAATCATAATACGCGATAGTGTCTTCTTGGTTCGACAGCAGTGAATTCTCCGTGGAGTTTCTCGGAGTCCCGCTCGGGTCGGTCCATTATTTCACATCCCATGGGGGGTGTTTCCTCATTTTCATGACCATATATGGATAATCATGCACGAGCATTGACGGTAGAACAAAGTGGTATTCATCAACACGGAGGACCATAGAGCCTGCGTACGCACGTGTGATGAATGCCGACTTCCCTGTGCGTACGCTAGTTCTACATTCCGTGCTTACGTGTGGAAGTAGGTCAAGTTCAAAGTCCACGTTGATGCATGAGGGCCCAGGTGTACCTTTCAACAGCAGAATGGATTTTCAGTGCTAAAGTAAGGAGCTGATACTGGTGTTACAGAGACAGCTGGGTTGAACACAGGGCAGACCAGCTTAGACTTGTTGAAGAGCAGAATATACTTACAGGATGATTAGTCATGGACACTAATTCACAAACAAAGTTATCTATTAATCAACTGTTTAGTATCAAAAGGTAAGCCAAGAGTAAAACCATAATATTATGCCTTGTATACTTTTTAGCAGCAGAGTGGGTTGCAGGGCTAATTGAGGAACGATTCTAGAGACAGTTGCATCAGATAACAGCAGGAACAGTTATGTCAACCCCCACTAGCAGATGTACTCAACACTAGAACAAAGGAACTGAAAAGTCACACCCAACTGTGATTTCAGCAGCGACAGCAGAGACCAGATAACTGGCTCTGATAGTATAAGACAGGACTAAAGATCATTAATCAATAAGGACATGTTTCAAAGTTAAATGAAAAAGCATGATACTTGATTGGCTTTGATTGGATTGACAACTATATAAAGAAACCAATAAAAACATCTATATAGATATTTAGAATTAAGAATCCTGGTATATGTATCACAGTTATATTACAGAGTTTCAGTCTGGTAAATAAAGGTTGGTGTAGTCTCATATGATGTCTGGTATCAGCCTAGAAAGCAATGACTGTACTTGGGTGATATTAGAAAACTATAGGTCATTGCATGAACCATATAGAAGGAATGTTAAAGTATTGGATTCATTCAGAGGAGACTTGAGCAGCCAAGGAGGGGGGTCATCAAAAGCGACCTCCTCTGTACTCATCAAGAGGCCACACCGACGGGGGCCACCAGCAGACCCCCCCTGTTCACTGAAGGAAGACACCGACGGGGGCCATCGGCGGCCCCCCCTTCTGTTTACTGAAAGAAGACCGGTACTTGTGATTGGTTCAACCGGTTTAAAAATAAGAGAGGTCATTTAAGCCTATAAGTATGAGATTAGAACAGTTAGTTGGCAGGCCAGCCCACCGACCCCATTCCCCGGGGGGGGTCCGGCTGAGCCTCCACCACACCACCAGAGAATGTGCTGTCATGCATGTGAGTAGAATCATGGATTCATTATTGTTGGCTAGAGTAACATGTATTTCCTACCTTAGACCAGGTTGTGCTCATGTGTATGGCTTGGTACATTCTCGTTTCATGCATGAACATGACTGCTATTTTATGTGCAACAATGTCTTGATGTAGGGAAGCCACCGTGTTTTGGGCTATTTTGATTAACCTCATCAAACCTTCTGTACAATAATGTATTATGCTGAATAATTACTGTGTGCAACTGATGCCTTATCCACCCTTGACCCTTTGGCAAATAAATCAGTTGAGTTGAAATATAGTTCCGTTTGTCTGGCCTGCACGTTTATTTCTCATCTGACTAAGTCAACTGAGAAGACCATGTTTCCATCGCTCTCCTTTTCCTCCTTTCAGTTAGCGACCTCCTTGTGCTGCAAATAGCCTTAGATATTGTATAGGATTATACGACACTAGCACTCGGCCAAGGGCTATGTCCTTCTCTCTACTTAAGACAGCGTTCTTTCTTACGTGAGTAAAAGTGAACTTGGGGTTTTTATTGTATGATGAGAGTTGTGTGTGTGTTTCATGTAACTTTTAGGTAAACGTAGCATTGAGTCCACAACTGGTCTGGGTGTTAGCTTACAGAGTTGTACATATGGCATATGAACCAAGGACTTTTGAGTCCCTCTCTTTAATCTGATATTTTTTCTTGCTCAAGGATAATGATACAAATTACGGGTGGCAAGTTTTTCACACATAAGCCAGAGCCGTGGATAAAGCCCGTTTTTTACACAAACAAGGTTTTTGGCTGTGGCTGGCGTACATGATGTAAAGCTTTTACTCTAACAGGTAAGTATGTGCTTTCATCTGGCGCGCCATGCAACTGGTGTCACGGCTCTGCTTTTTTATGGCGTCGTATCAGGGGTGAGGTGGTGAGGGGGTTGAGTGTAATGCTAACGGTTGTGGCTTTCTACCTATCAGTCTCTCTGTCGAGGGTGTTCTCTATCTCGTCACAGGGGGGGGGGGGATTTTCCTGTCTCCCACACCAAATCTCAGGATAGGTGGGACACGGGATTCCCCCGGCCATTTGAAAACATCACAGGCGCTTTTTCTCGCTGGCCAAGAGACATGTCCGTGAGTTACAGGGCCTGTACTACAGACCGCTGTCATTGTTAAGGATAGGTGATGCAATGCAGTAGCGACAAATTGTCTTCTACTCTGCTCCCTACCAGTAGTGTATATTGGGTCAGAGAATGCTCCTCAGGGAGTTTCAGAGCCTCCTCCTCAGGGAGTTTCAGAGCCTCCTCTGAGTTTTCAGAATCTCCCTCTCAGTGAGGGAGCCTCCTCAGAGTTTCAGAGCCTCGAGTCTTAGTCCAATTGTTACATGAACCTTTTTCAATTGTTTTACTCACGTTGTGGTCTCTCTGGGAGAATCGCTGTCTTCTCCTCTTACATAAAGAACAGAATTGACACGTTTTTATTCCCAGGCTCGAGAGGCCATTGAAGCACAAGCGTGTTTTCTTATTGGCCAAGAGTCTGTGAGTTACAGGGCCTGTGCTGCAGACCGCTGTCATTGTAAAGGATAGGTGATGCAATGCAGTAGAGACAATTTGTTATTCTGCTCTGCTCCCTACCAGTAGTGTATATAGCGTCAGAGCCTCCTCCTCAGGGAGTTTCAGAACCTCCCTCTCAGTGAGAGAGCCTCCTCAGAGTTTCAGAGCCTCCTCCTCAGAGAGTCTTAGTCAAATTGTTACATGAACCTTTTTCAATTGTTTACTCACATTGTGGTCTCTCTGGGAAAATCGCTGTCTTCCCCTCTTACATAAAGAGCAGAATTGATGCGGTTGTTATTCCCAGGCTCGCCGCATGTGAGCCCGTGTCTGCGTCTCTAGACCGGCTCCCTGCTGCTCTTCCCAGACAGCAAGTAAGTAAGTAAGTAAGTAAGTAAGTAAGTAAGTAAGTAAGTAAGTAAGTAAGTAAGTAAGTAAGTAAGTAAGTAAGTAAGTAAGTAAGTAAGTAAGTATTTATAAAGCACCTTTCATACATGTCATGTAGCTCAAAGTGCTGTACACAATTATAGGCATATATAACGATAAAAGCAATAAAGTCACAGTGATCAGTTAAGATCAACGTTTAAAAAAAAAAAAAAAAAAAAAAAGAATAGTAACGTAAAAATGAAAATAACGTAAAAACAGTCATTTGCTTACCAGTTTGGGAGAACAGGTCCGCACAAACATTTCCGCTCAGTAGCAACCGGAAGTGCACTAAACCAATGCACTTGTATGGTAGGTAGCAATGTTTAGCTCTTATAACGCTAGTGTAGTTACGTTTTTATCAGTGGTCATAGTTGGGTCCATAGTGCTTTACCAAGTCCCATGGATCCATCAGTGGCCGTGTATTGTGTGCGTATGTACCCGTTCCCTCATGTGGTCAGTGGCCAGAGTTTGGGTCCATAGTGCTTTACCAAGTCCCATGGACCCATCAGTGGCCGCGTCTTGTGTGCGTATGTACCCGTTCCCTCATCTAAAAGAGTTGGGTCCACAAGACTTTTCCAAGCCTTACGGATCCATCATTGGTCATGTATTGTGTGCGTATGTACCCGTTCCTTCATCTAAAAAAAGTTGGGTCCACAAGGCTTATCCTAGCCTCATGGATCCATCAGGTTTTTCCAAGCCATAACTATTTGTAAGCTAGACTGTATAGGTACGTTTTTAATTTTCCTTTAAAAATGTGTATAGAGCTGGCGTTTCTGATGTGTGTTGGTAGTGTGTTCCATAGTTTTGGGGCATAGTTGGCAAATGCCATACTTCCTATCCTTTTTTTTGTTTCTGGGCGTGTCTAGTAAACCTGTAGTGGATGACCGTAGCGTTCTTGAGGGCAGATAACTAACTAGGGAATTTGCTATGTATTTTGGGCCTTGCTCATTAAGAGCTTTATATGTTAGGAAAAGGACCTTAAAATCAATTCTATGAGTTATTGGAAGCCAGTGCAGAGTGGCCAGGACTGGAGTGATATGTTCTCTTCTCCTTGTATGAGTTAGTAATCGAGCTGCAGAGTTTTGGATAAGCTGAAGCTTCCCAATGGTTGCTTTGGGAAGACCAGTGAACAGTGCATTACAATAGTCAAGCCGACTTGATACAAAAGCATGAATAAGTTTCTCTGCATCCTTTTTATTTACGAAAGGTCTTACTTTCGCTATGTTTCTTAGGTGGAAGAATGACGTTTTCATGGCCTTATTTATATGAGACTTAAAGGTCAGGTCTGAGTCCAAGATGACACCTAGGCTTGTAACCTCAGTCTTTACATAGGATGACAGACTCCCCAGGTTTTTACAAAGCACTTCCCTTTTCGCTTTTGGGCCGATCAATAGGATTTCGGTCTTGCTTTCGTTTAATTTTAGGAAGTTATTGTTCATCCACTTGTTTATTGCTAACAGACAATTTGTAATGGACTGTATGGCTGTAGTGTTATTTGGTTCTGCGGAGATATATAGTTGTGTATCATCAGCATAACTATGGAAGCATACATTGTGGTCTCGAATGATGTCCCCGAGGGGCAGCATATATAGTGAGAAGAGTAATGGACCAAGGCAGCTTCCTTGTGCGACTCCAAAATTGCTGTCATGTTCCTCGGATACATTGTCTCCAAGCTTAACATAGAACCTTCTCCCCTTAATGTATGTTATGAGCCAATTTAGTACATTATCGGAAAAGCCAACCAGTCTTTCAAGACGACTGATCAAGATATTATGGTCAATCGTATCGAACGCTGCACTAAGGTCCAATAGGACAATAATTGAGACTTTGCCAGCATCGGAGTTTAGCCTGAGGTCGCTAACTATTTTGGTAAGGGCAGTTTCAGTGCTGTGATTTGTTCTGAAACCTGATTGTAGTTCCTCCATGATGTTATTATCTTTGAGAAAGGAGTTTATTTGTACTGAGACTATCTTTTCTAATATCTTGCTGATAAATGGAAGGTTCGATATTGGCCTATAGCTTTTTAGTTCGTTTACATCTAAGTTTGTTTTCTTTAGTAGTGGTTTTACTACAGCCGTTTTAAATGCATCTGGAAAAGTGCCTGTTTGAAGAGACATATTTATGATTTCAAGGACATGATTTGAGACACTATCAAACACCCGCTTGAGAAATGCTGTTGGTATAGGATCGAGGCAGGAGGTGGCGGAATTACACTCAGAGACAATCTTACAGAGGTCAGGTAATGTAATACATGTGAATTCCCCCATAGTTATCTCAGGTGAGTTTTCACTCACAGCCAGATCTATATCAGCGGTAATGCTTGCTCTAATCAATGATATTTTTTCATTAAAGAAAACTGCGAACTCTTCACATTTTGTGGCTGATTGCTGCGGTATATGGGGGGGGTGGTATGTTAATCAGCCGGTCAATGGTGGAAAAAAGTACCCTGGAGTTACCCATATTTTCTGAGATCATTTTGGAAAAATATTCCTTTCTCGCAAGTTGTATTGCCTTATTGTATGCGCCCATGGCATCTTTGTATAAATTAAAGTGAGCTGTGAGTTTGAGTTTCCTCCATTTTCGCTCGGCTATCCTACATTTTCTCTTGTTATCTTTAACATTGGTTTTATTTAGCCATGGAGAGATTCTATCAGTTTTTACCTTTTTAACCTTTAGAGGGGCAACAGTATCTAACACAGTTGACAAGGTGCTGTGGAAGTTTTGCACTTGCTGATTTAAGGAGGATTCACTGCATTGGTCATATGATTTCATCATACTAGAGAATTTTGCTTCAGCTCTAGCGTCCAGAAGCCTTCTGTGAACTAGGAATTCGCTTCTGGTCTTATGTAATATTAGGCTTGTACCATAGAACACACAATAATGGTCAGAAATTGGAATTTGTTTTACTGATACATTCTCAATGTTTAGCCCTGTTGTTATTAGTAGGTCCAGAGTGTTGCCATGCTGGTGGGTGGCCTCGTGAACATGTTGCATCAGTCCAAAACTGTCCAGTAGGTTCAGAAACTCACAACCCCTGGGGTCATCCTTTTTGTTGATATGAATGTTTAGATCTCCATTAAGAATGATTCTATCATACCTGGTAATGCAGATCGATATGAGTTCTGAAAATTCCTGTATGAAGAGTGGCGAGTACCTTGGTGGTCGATACAATGTCACACATATTACTGGCATTTCTGTTTTCAATACAATAGCAAGGTATTTAAATGATAAAAATTTTCCCAGGTCAATATCATTGCACACAAATTGAGTGGAGATGATTGCTGCTATTCCGCCTCCCCTCCCACTCTGTCTGTTTGATTGATAGAATTTAAAATTGGAAGGGCAGGTCTCAATCAGTGTTGCTACACCAGTGATATTGTCTAACCATGTCTCTACTAAAAACATACAATGTACACCATGTTTTACTATGAGTTCATTTATCAGAAATGATTTTTGTTTCAGCGCTCTAACGTTGAACAGTGCTAGTTTTAGCTGTACGGGTTCTGTAGTGGGGTGTGAGATAGTCTGTGGTTGAACACTGATATTGATAAGGTTAGATTTACATATGGGACGTGATAATGAGTAATTGATTAGTCTTTTGGTGATCAGAATCGGGCTGACACTCAACGTGTTTTTTTGTAGTTTAGGCTGCTTCTGTATATAGTCTACAGAGCTAGATATGGTTGGTTGTCAGGCCAGTGATGCTATACTTTGTATGACGTTATGTATTAGCACATTTACCCCTGATATGTTTGGATGGATGCCATCGGGTCTGTAATGGTCTTTCCTGGACCAGAGCAGATCAAAGTTATTTATATAGCAAAGTCCTATAGTAGTACAGTGGGTCTGTAGCCATTTGTGCAACCAGAACAAACGGCTAAATCGCTCAGATCCACGACCTATGGATGGAATGGGGCCAGACACAATGCATATTTTACCCAGGCTTTCAATAGTGAGTATTAGTGATTCAAAGTCAGATTGGAGTTTAACGGATTGTCTAGCCATTACGTCATTTGCTCCGATATGAATGATAACGGTGTGGGCGGACGGATATCTCTCGATGATTTCGGGAGTACACTCAAGTAAGTCAGTAACTTTTAAACCGGAAAAACAATACGTAATGCCGTGTGGTATTTGCAAAAACCTGGTGATGGAATCTCCGATGAGTAGGATCTCTGGCTGTTCCTGGATGCATTCCCCGTCGTAGATGGCCAGGTTTCTATGGTGAAAAGCCGCAGGAGTAGCGTCTACATTGTTGGCGGGGTTTGATGGTTGGTCAAGCAGCAGCGCCGTGTGGAGGGGCTCGTTCACAGCGGCATTTCCATCGATGACACTCGCCGTTTGAATGATCATACTGGCATGGGCTGCAGAGCACCGCAGACGAGGACGTTTAAACTTTGGGGAGTCGGACCCATCGCGTGAGTCTGGGGAGTTTGGCGATGCGAGAGCAAACAGGGCAGAGCGCTTTCTGCTCTGGGTTGTAGATATATTTCCATGGTTGAGTTGTGAGCTGGAGAGGGCCGTCGTCCTGGTAGCTTCGCTTGGAGCCTGGCTAGTAGCTAGGCTAGTAGCTAGCATCGGATAGTCTTTGAGCAAAGCTACATTACTAGCAACAGGAGACGGAAACGAGGGAGAGCCTAGGAGGCTGGGATCATTACAAAGAGGATTGAATCGGTTTGATAGTTGAGGTGAATCAACGGGATCATATAGAGGAAGGGAGAGCTTCCTTCGGCCCCTCACCACTGTCGCCCAGGAGGGACTACTGGTGTAGCCTGCGTCCGCTTTTTCCATGCTAGCCAGCTTGGATATGAGCGCCGTTTGACGCTTGAGAAGATCCATTACTAGTATCTCGATGGTCTTCAGTTCCGTTCGCATTTCTGCGACATCTGATGTTGGAGCCATTTCCTCGGGGGAGTTTAGCACTGTGAGTACTGTAGCGTGTAGCTGTAGCTATGGCAACAACAAGCGCCGATAGCTTTAGGTCACGTCCAGTAAAAAGTCACATAAAACCAATAAATCCAACAGCATAAACGATAAGAGCAAAAGTCACGGTGATCAGTTAAGATCACTGGTTAAAAAATGGTAGAAAGAAAGAAAACAGTCTAAAGTTTGAAAGTTTGGGAGGTCCGCAAAAACACGTCCGTTCAGTAGTAACCGGAGTGTAGTGGATCCAACCAACTAACACACAGGAATGCAGGAATGTAGGAGGAGTTGAGAGAGCGAGAGAAAAGGCTGATACAGTACTGTGAAGTTGTGTTGTTGTTGTGTAAACGATAAGAGCAAAAAGTCACGGTGATCAGTTAAGATCAATGGTTAAAAAATGGTAGAAAGAAAGAAAAAGAAAAACGTATAAAGAAAACAGTCTAAAGTTTGAAAGTTTGGGAGGTCCGCAAAAACACGACCGTTCAGCTCAGAAGCTGAGGCGTGTCAAAAACTTTTGAAAAACTGGAGGCGTGTCTTACTGAAAGAGGACAATAATACAAAAGCAAGGGGAACGTTGTGAGGCTCTTTCTTGTTAGAAATTCGCCGTCACTCCTCTCGGGTTCATTGCGAGCATATACGCTGTTTATGAATTCAGCGTATGGTCTTACGAGAACTGACCGTCTTGGTGGCGCCCTCTGTGATGTTTTGGATCGACACGCGTACCTACCCCCCTCTTAGGACTGGGGGCAGCGGCGTGACTAGGGCACGGGACTGGTCCTGGTTGCGCCGGACTGGATCAGTTTAACCTGTTGTCTGCCGGGGCGCAGACAGGTTCTGGTACCGCGAAGGACTCTGTGCTTTTACGGGGGGAAAATGCCAGGTCAGGCCGGACGTCACAGTTGTTGATGTCATGAATGTGTGTGTCATATAGGTGCCACTACGAGTTGCCCTTAACACTGGCGTGCATTGGTCCATACTGTGTTGTACCTTTTGCATGATGTTAGGGGTTGGTCCTTCTCCATTTGTTTTCACCCCTCCCTCCCTGTTACACCGGGGATGGGAGGGGGCTGTCGGGGAGGCTGCTTCTGTCAACTCCTTTATGCATCCCTGTGTAGGTCCCGGTCCGCCAGGCCCAGGTCTGGCCTTGCCCTCAATAACATGTTGGCCTGGGTTAACCCTTTTTAAACCTGAAACGCTTGAACTGCATTGAATACCTGTCGGCCTGGATTGAGGGATCAACCTCCTTGGAGGGTTGTCTCCCAGGCATGCCGGCTGGCCCCACGTTATTGTGGGGGGGAAGCCTCCTTGGGAGCGCTTCGGAGCGGCGTGCCAAGGGGAGAAGGGCCTTCACCTGGTTTAGGCCCTGTCCGATACGCTGGCAATGTGGGGGGTGGTGTCACCAGTGACCGTCTGGTGGGGTCTCGATGCCACGGCCTCATGGACCTCACCAGGCCCCTTTTTTCAGGGGGTCCTAGCCCCGGGGTGGCCTGAGGCTGGGACCTCCTCCGTGCTCCGCTGCTACGGCCTTGCCACAGGTTTTTTTTTAACCCGACCCCACGATATTGGGGGCTGTGAATTTTTTTTCTCACGTCCGTTCCCTGGTGGCGCATGGGATGCGCGTCTGAGTAGTCGCGGGCCCTTCTAAACAAAGGTAAGTCCCACGGTCTGCTCACCCTGTGCGTTTGAGGCGCTAAACCCTCTTCTCACTGTCGGGTCCGATCTCCCTCCCGTCCCTCGCTAGGGGGGACGGGGGGGCCCGGATCCTCCCCGGTATTCTGATGGTTGTAGGGGACCTCAGCGGATACATCTGTCGGGCTTACGCTCTGCTCAGCTCTTGTGTTCCAATAAAGCAAAGTGTAAGCTATATACGAAATATAATGAAGGTTATCCTATAACCCTAGTTATATGCGTAATAGCGAGCACTTTGCTCTGACTCACTGAGGACCCCACAGTCTTCCGTTTCGGCGGTGAAAGACTGGGGAAGGAGCTGATAGTATGACCATGACCCTGCTTATATGGGAGCGGATGTGGGAGTGGTCAGGCAGATGGGGGCATACACGTGGGTGAACGTTTTCTTTTTTTAAAACTTTCTTTTTTTAGCGTTTATCGCTTTTCTGGTCAAGCATGACCGACAGATACAGGGTGAAACGGGATATAGATCAGGGGAAGACATTCTGGCAAATGACGGCGGGTCCGGGAATCGAACTCCACCAGATCCGTGACGCAGCACGGTTTTCCCCGACGCAGAAATAGCGCCGAGATATGCGGTGAGCTACTGGAGCCCCCCTTGGGTGAACGTTTTCATGATAGTATATGATTAAAGGGACAGTTCCAATAGAGCAAAGCGCTCGCTATTACTCATATAACTAGGGTTATAGGATAACCTTCGTTTTCCCAGAGAGACCTCAACGTGAGTAAAACAATTGAAAAAGGTTCATGTAACAATTAGACTAAGTAGACTAAGACTCTCTGAGGAGAAGGCTCCTCTGAGGAGGCTCTCTCACTAAGAGGGAGGCTCTGAAACTCTCTGAGGACGAGGCTCTGAAACTCTCTGAGGAGGTTCTCAAACTCCTTGAGGAGGAGGCTCTGAAACTATCTATGGCGGAGGCTCTGAAACTCTCTGAGGAGGAGGCTCTGACACCCTCTGAGGAGGCTCTGAAACTCCTTGAGGAGGCTCTGAAAACTCAAAACGGCCCAATATACACTACTGGTAGGGAGCAAAGCAGAAGAACCAATAGTCTCGACTGCATTGCATCCCCTCCTTTACAATGTAACTCACGGGCATGTCTCTTGGCCAATAAGAAAACGCGCCTGTGATTAGGGCATGATAATTGAAGCTTATTTTTGGTCTTTATTTTTAGTTTTATCTTATTTAAATTTTTATTTAACGGGAAAGTGGCCAAGCCACAGTCGGCATTCTACTTATGGTAGAATTTAGAGTGTTAGATCCTATGGTATACATAGGAATGTTAAGGATAATTGGATCATTCTGGGATATCCGGTGGTGTAAGGGAGGGAGTCATACGCAAAGGTTGTGTTCATGGAACACAATCCTGTACGACTCTCGGTGGGAGGGGAGGGAAGGGGATTTTTATTTGTATATATGTATGTTTTTAAGCTCAGCTCTCAACGGGACCTCACTAGTTGGATGTATATCTATTATTGCCTCGCACTCCAGAAGCATTACCAAAAACTACACTACAACATGTATAGATTATGGCTAGTTTGAACATAATGGTCTGGAACACCGGGGGAATAATTTGAAATTTATTTGAAGGATAAACCCCTTGAGATATGCTATCTCGTTTTCGAGGGGGTCCTTAACATAGGATACAAAACATACAATACAATACAATACATAACAAAACAAAAAACAAGACAACAAATGCACTTATACACTGACAGACGCTCTCCCAAGCTCACTCCCACAATCCACACTGATTCATCCCAAGAGGATCACCAATATATATATATATATATGTTCCCTTATAAAACACAAACAAAATTATAATTTGATCTGAAAACGACATTTAAAGGGGAACTCCAACATTTTGGGAAATTAGCTTATTTAACATCTTCCCTGGAGTTAGACAAGAAGATACATACCTTTTTTGTCTCTGTGCGTGCATTTTAGCTTTGGGAATAGACGCTCCGTTAGCATAGCTTAGCTTCATCACTGGACGTGAGGCAGGACAGTAGCCTTACAGTGCCTTACAGTGTATTGCAAGGTCTGACATTGACCAAACTTGATATGCATGACCTTGGTGGGCTCTAGGTCAACTCCTGAAAAGGGGGTCAATGTCAGACTTTGCAATCAAAAGTTAGGGGGCTAATAACCCTTGCCATAATTTCAGTGCGCCCCCTAACTTTTGATTGCAAGGTCTGACATTGACCCCCTTTTCAGGAGTTGACCTAGAGCCCACCAAGGTCATGCATATCAAATTTGGTCAATGTCAGACCTTGCAATACACTGTAAGGCACTGTAAGGCTACTGTCCTGCCTCACTTCCAGTGATGAAGCTAAGCTATGCTAACGGAGCGTCTATTCCCAAAGCTAAAATGCACGCACAGAGACAAAAAAGGTATGTATCTTCTTGTCTAACTCCAGGGAAGATGTTAAATTGTTAACATCAGAAGGGCTGTAGTTGTGGAGTAGTTTGGCCTGAAACCAGATTGGCATGGTGATAAAATATGAGAACATTAACATAATGGGATAATTGATTAAAAATGTGTTTTTCAAATACTTTTGCTATACTATTAATAATTGAAATTGGTCTATAATTATTGAGATCAGAAGGATCACCACCTTTATGCAATGGAATGACTTTTGCACATTTCCAGCTTAATGGAGTTTCATTAGTTGTTAAAGATAAATTAAATAAATCAGACAAAGGATATGATAATACATGAGATGCAAGTTTGATGAATTTGATCTCCATACCATCTGAACCACAGCTAGTACCCAATCTTAATTCATCAATGATCTTCTGAACATCAAGCGGACGAATACTTCTAAAGGAAAAAGAGCTGTTGCATCTGGTGTTATTAAGAGGCACATCGGAATATGAAGAGTCATTAAATTTGAGTCTGCAGACAGAATTAAAGTGCTGATTAAAGGCAAGTGCAATTGAGGAGGGATCATTGACAACTTCATTATTAATTCTAATATGAGTGGGATTTATAGATGACTTCTTAGTAATGCTGTTGATTCTCTTCCAAAACTGTTTTGGATTGCTAAATTCATTGCTTAAACAATCTTTGAAATAGTTGGATTTAGCATTTCTTGTTTTAGTTGTACATAAGTTCCGTATTTGTTTATATGCAATGAAGTCGGCAGAATCCTTTGTCAGACGATGCTTTTCCCAAGCCTTATCTCTTTGTTTATACAGATTTATAAATTCACTATTAATCCAGGGCAAGTGTCTACCCTTTACTTTGAGCATCTTCCAGGGAGCATGATGGTTGTTACAAAGGGTCAGATTAAACCGAATATATATATTTATTGCCTGAGATCCCATGTATAATATTTGTATATCGTATGATATCCCTTGTATATTCTTTGTACATATATACGGAATATCCCTTTAGCCTACAGACCATAATATTCGTTCTCCTATTGGAAGCGATCCCCTGGCGCCACTGCCTTACCTCCTAGAGCTGACTTCAAAGGTACCGACGAGATATGTCTGTACATGCCCAGCTTCTGCCCATGAATACGGCTACCAAAACACGAATGGTACTATTTGTTCACAGCGCATATATATATGGCGCAAGTAAAGTAGAACTTTCTCTTAGCCTCTTAGTCCATTGTCCCGTTCAGTCTCGTTCAGTTCCAGTTATCCAAGCAACATCTCACCCACTACGCAACGTGGGCAGAGCAGGGCTCGCATTGCCCCAAGATAGAGTCTTGTGTTATCCTAATACATTTGTTCAATGTATCGTTCGCTATTTATTAGTAAACCTTCATTACGAGTCAAAGACCACGTGAAGTGGGTAATTGTGCGTCTACATAGAGCACTTATAGCCGCGTGCAGATAGGATAGAGTAACGTCAAGTTCAACTGTGAACCACGGACCAACCGGAGGATTTACACCGGACCAGCAGCACCACGGAGGATTTACACCCCGCCAGTAGTGCCACTTTCCGGCAAGGATTATTATTCTTCATTCTTCACCAAGCTGCTGGAAGCAGAGAACCGTCTACACCCACTGCTGTGGGATCTACGTGCCCGTGGGGACATCACTCAAGCCCGTCTCTGTCGTACCAGAGGCACCACGGCTTTCACCTGCACGACGCGCATCCTGGGACCAGGCTGCTTTTCCCCGCTGACTCAGGGAGTAAAACACCGTCTCCAGGTGCCTTGCTACAGCTCCGTGGACCATTGACATTCATAGAGCATTGCCCCCCCCTGCTGGCTTACAACCGGTAGTACCCCCTTTCCCAGAGTACCATAGAGATCATCCTTAATATTCATTATTGATTTGCCTGCACATTCTATTTGCCTTATAAGCGCATCTAAAGTGACAAAGTAATGTAATCTAAAGTGACAAAGTAATGTAATCTAATATTCTTTATGTAATAAATATTGTAAACGAGTATTTTGTGTGGAAAACCGTGTTATTGTGGAAGTGTTCTAATCTAATATACTTGTGTACAGTATTGGCCAGTAGTACATAGACGGTAGTGATTTAATGATATCAATACTTGATTAATACAGTCAGGGAATTGTACCCCTCAGTTACAATTGGTCCTTCGATAGCCGGAGAATAATTAGCGTAATATTAATATAATATTAATATTGACATGGCCGATGACGAACACTCCACAAACGGTTCTCCTAAGCTAGATCGCCCGCAGCGCAGACGACAGCCACCTCCCTACCTAGAGGTATACTCTGTCAGTCCAATACCTAGCTTTAAAGGAACGGTAAACGCGGTAAAAGTAGAAAGTAAAATTATGTCTGACCTTAACGACCAGGTTACCCCGACCACAGAGGCCCTAGTGGGCTCTAATGTAACTGACCAAGCTCACGGTGGGGACCAGGAGGGAACTGACACGACTTTACCCCCAGACAATACCGAAGAAATAGCCCCCGATCAGCTCCGGGAGGAAGACAACCCTAAAGAGACGCGCACCCAGGAGACGGATCTCCTCGGTACGCAACAGGAGAACGGATCTCCATCAAGTACTGCCGGGAGCCGATCGCCCCGAACGGCGTCTTCCCCCAGCGAGGCAGACAAGATGCTGGCGCAGGCACTCATCGCCACCCTGGCAGCCTCCACCGAACGCGATCGACTTCAAGCGCAACAGACGTGCGAGCGCGAACATTTCGCAGGTGAGCGAGAGCGCTTCCAGGCGCAACAAAGGAGCGAAGACGACCGAATAAGACTGGAGACCAGACGCCTCCAGACAGAAGAGAACATTGAGAGAAGCCGCGCCGACGTCGCAAATGCACAGCTCCACGCCGCCCATGCCAGCGCCAATGCCCAGCGCGACGTCGCCAACGCACAGCGCGACGCTGCCCAGGCCAGTGCCAATGCGCAGCGCGACATCGCCAACGCCCAGCGCGAAGTCACGCGCGACGCAGCCCATGCCCGGCGCGAGGCAGAGCACGACCGGCTGCAGGCGGAGCTGATGGACAAACTGGTTGCCATGGCGACACCCCCTCACTCCGCACGGAGCTCCCAGAGATCGTCAAGACATGGGTCTAGGACACATTCCCCTACCCGACGAAGCGACCCGGGACCCCGCCAACAGGAGGAGCCTGTCCACGTCTCTGAACCCCCTCCCCGGCCGGTCCATACGAGACCCAGCAACCGGGAAGAACCGGACCACGCCGAGAGACTGAACAAAAGACTCCAGGTCCTAGCAGAGGAAGAGGAGGAGGAGGAGGAGGAGTGTCAAGCCGACCAGCAGCAACGTACTCTGGCCCAGGAGGCCCAGTACAGCCCCGACCAGCAGCAACGTACTCAGGACCAGGAGGTCCAGTACAGCCCAGAAGTCAGCCCCGAGGCCCTGCGCTACAAACCCCCGACTCAACTCACGGGTGAGTTTGACGCACCGCCAGCCCCGAGGAACAGCACCTGGGTACCCGACCTTCGGTACCCACCAAGTACCAGCCCAAGACGACACGCAAGAGGAGACTCGCCTAGGAGGCCTCTCCCCCAACGCTCACCGATGTGCCAGTCATCCACGACATCATACATTGCCACGCCGTCATTTCCCGACTTCGCTTATGAGAGTCGAGCACAGTACACGGAGCTCCGGATGTGCCTAGAGACAATGATGGTGGATGTCGCTGATGAACGCCACAAGTATGCAATATTACTGAAGCACCTGAAAGTACCGCGAGCGCACAATATAGCGCTGGCCTATGCCACCTCTTCGACACCATACACAGCGGCCCTAGCGGCGCTGGACCAGAGATATGGACGTATATGGGATTACGTAATAGAAGAGATAAGGCATATTGACCGCTTACCCCCAGCCACAGACAATCGCTCACTAGACGACCTGTCAATCAAAGTGCAGTCCCTGGTAGGGATGCTGGGAGCGCAACGGGAGAAGGGCATGCATGAGCTATACGCCAACTCTAACGTCGAGAGGATTTTGGAGAAGCTGCCACCCGCAAGACAGGAGCGCTTTAGGCGACAGAGAGATTACCCGGATCCCAACGGCCCCGAGCCATCCCTCCTTGATCTAGCCGACTTCCTGGCGAGAGAAGTCAGCAGCTTACGACTGGATACATTCGGGCGGAGCACGCCAAGCTCCAGAGAGGGACCCAGGAGAATAAATGATGGAAGAAGATCGGTGACTGTTATGCACCAAGCCGAATCAGTACTGCAGCACCAGAACCACAACACCCCCTCGACGAAAGAGGACCAGTGGAAGATTGAGTGCCAGTACTGTGAGGGAGAACATCGGCTCCATCAGTGCGAAGATTTCAAGAAGCTGACCACGGATGATGTGAGCCAGTGGGTCAAGGAACACCGCCGCTGCTTCCGCTGCGCGCGCAGCCACCTAGCAGCTGAGTGCCACTTGAAAAGGAAGTGCAGCAGGTGCGGTGGCACCCACCTGGAGGTCCTGCACGACATCAACAGGCGTCAGCCAGGACAACAGAGTGGGCCCGTCGCGGTAATGTACCACGCCGAGGCGGTGGCACCAGCACCGAAGAGCCCCCAGACCGCTCCCTACTGTACCTACTGCGACGGCGGACACTGGCTGGCACAGTGCGCCGAATATAAGACACTGAACCCCGTCCAAGTGGACCAGTGGCGTGAGGCGGCCCAGGCGGGCGCCGCTTACCGCGCAGCACGGTGCGGAGCCCACCAGAAGGTCCAAGACAACCGACCAACAGGAGTGCTCCACATTGACCAGCACAGAGAGACCCCCCGAGTGCTCCTCAAAGTGGTCAGAGTGCTCCTGAGCCACGGGGACAAAGTCATGGACACTTACGCCGTCCTTGATGACGGGTCAGAGAAGACCCTTCTGCTCGCGTCCGCTGCGGCCCAGCTGGGACTGCGGGGGAGCGAGAACCAAATGACGATTCGGACAATAAGAAGAGATTTAAAGACGATAAAGGGCGAGAATGTCTCCTTCACTATCGCAGCAAGCGGGCAGCCAGAGCGACGATATAGGATTACAAATGCTTTCACCAGCCAAGAAATAGGACTATCACAGTGCACCTACCCCATCCCACAGCTGATGGATAAATATGTGCACCTGAGTCAACTACCTATCCCGCTCATAGACGGCGCCACCCCGACCCTGCTGATAGGCTCCGACCATGCAGACCTCATCGTCCCGATAGACCGGGTCCATACCGGAACCCGAGGCTGTCCTGCAGCAGTCGAGACCCGCCTAGGGTGGACACTACAAGGCCCCCTCGCTAAATCTCTCAACCGAACAGCAGCCACTAGCTGCCTCCACTCCAGAGCGACAGAAGAAGACACCGGCCTCTCCCCCGTACAGCAGAGGCTATTGACATTAAGCGAGAGGCCCGTGAGAGAACCGTGGGTACCAGAGGGAGTTCGGAACTCCACCCCCCTCAGCTGCGCTCCAGACGTAGCTGACCTCGAACCCAGCACCCCAAGCGACTCCTTGACGGGGCGGCCGGGACCGGCCCCTCCTCACACGGGGTACAGAGCGAACAAGAGAAACAGACGGAGGAGGAGAAAGCACAGCCAAGCACAGATCAAAGCAGTCTCAGGCCCGCTTCCTCCTAAGCCCCCCTTCATCCCGTCCAGTCGTCATGACCATAGACCAGTCACCACCCCGAGCTGCGTGGCCGGCCGGCCGCGTAAGCAAAGTGACCACTGGTGCCGACGGAAAGGTCAGAGTGGCAGAAGTGCTCGGCCAAGGGCGGATCTACAACCGACCCGTGGCGAGGCTGATAGAGTCGCCAAGGCTCCCCGACTCGCCTAATGACGACCATGACCCCTGACTTTGTGAACTGACCGACCCCTCACAGACATTGAGTAGTGGACAGTGCGGCTTAATCTGTCTCTGCTTAGCTAATTAGGTGGGACTAATTAGGGGGCGGCTGTTACAAAGGGTCAGATTAAACCGAATATATATATTTATTGCCTGAGATCCCATGTATAATATTTGTATATCGTATGATATCCCTTGTATATTCTTTGTACATATATACGGAATATCCCTTTAGCCTACAGACCATAATATTCGTTCTCCTATTGGAAGCGATCCCCTGGCGCCACTGCCTTACCTCCTAGAGCTGACTTCAAAGGTACCGACGAGATATGTCTGTACATGCCCAGCTTCTGCCCATGAATACGGCTACCAAAACACGAATGGTACTATTTGTTCACAGCGCATATATATATGGCGCAAGTAAAGTAGAACTTTCTCTTAGCCTCTTAGTCCATTGTCCCGTTCAGTCTCGTTCAGTTCCAGTTATCCAAGCAACGTCTCACCCACTACGCAACGTGGGCAGAGCAGGGCTCGCATTGCCCCAAGATAGAGTCTCGTGTTATCCTAATACATTTGTTCAATGTATCGTTCGCTATTTATTAGTAAACCTTCATTACGAGTCAAAGACCACGTGAAGTGGGTAATTGTGCGTCTACATAGAGCACTTATAGCCGCGTGCAGATAGGATAGAGTAACGTCAAGTTCAACTGTGAACCACGGACCAACCGGAGGATTTACACCGGACCAGCAGCACCACGGAGGATTTACACCCCGCCAGTAGTGCCACTTTCCGGCAAGGATTATTATTCTTCATTCTTCACCAAGCTGCTGGAAGCAGAGAACCGTCTACACCCACTGCTGTGGGATCTACGTGCCCGTGGGGACATCACTCAAGCCCGTCTCTGTCGTACCAGAGGCACCACGGCTTTCACCTGCACGACGCGCATCCTGGGACCAGGCTGCTTTTCCCCGCTGACTCAGGGAGTAAAACACCGTCTCCAGGTGCCTTGCTACAGCTCCGTGGACCATTGACATTCATAGAGCATTTCCCCCCCCTGCTGGCTTACAACCGGTATTACCCCCTTTCCCAGAGTACCATAGAGATCATCCTTAATATTCATTATTGATTTGCCTGCACATTCTATTTGCCTTATAAGCGCATCTAAAGTGACAAAGTAATGTAATCTAAAGTGACAAAGTAATGTAATCTAATATTCTTTATGTAATAAATATTGTAAACGAGTATTTTGTGTGGAAAACCGTGTTATTGTGGAAGTGTTCTAATCTAATATACTTGTGTACAGTATTGGCCAGTAGTACATAGACGGTAGTGATTTAATGATATCAATACTTGATTAATACAGTCAGGGAATTGTACCCCTCAGTACATAGACGGTAGTGATTTAATGATATCAATACTTGATTAATACAGTCAGGGAATTGTACCCCTCAGTTACAATGGTCAATAACATTAGTAAGCTCAGTGTAGAAGAAATTCCATGCATCTTCAACAAATGGAATCAATTTAAACCTGTCCCAATTTATAGATGTTATATCTTGAATAAAGTGCTCAATATTCAAATTCCTACATTGTCTTATCCTGATAAATTTTGGTGGTAGACGTGGTAACTTTATCTTCCAAATGCAGAAGATGATAGAATGGTCGCTGAAACTATCAGGTAACACACCAGAGTTTGAAATTCTGTCCGGGTGTGAGACGAGAATCCAATCTAGCAGGGACTTGGATCTAGTATCAACTCTAGTAGGCTCACTAATGAGTTGAGTTAAATTGACACTGCCAAATAGGTTTCGAGCATTACTAGATGATCGATCTAGCCAGTTGATGTTAAAGTCACCCAAGATAATAATTTCATTTGGATGATCTAACGAGTTAATGGTGGATAATATATCATTTGTAGATTCAGAGGGAGAATCAGGAGGTCTATAAATATTTCCTATGGTCAACTGCTTATTTTCATGAAAAGAAATTTTAATAAAAAGACACTCAAAGTTTATAGGGTTTACCCTTGGCCTGAGGAGCTCAGATGTCAGATTTGATTTGACATATGTAGCCACTCCTCCACCTCTAGTACCCCTATCAGCTCTGTACAGAACATAGTTGTCAAGTTCAACTTCATTGTCAGAGATTGCACTATGCAACCATGTCTCAGACACAGTAATTACACTGGGATTATTGTAGACAAGCCAAGCTCTAAGTAGATCAATTTTGGGGTACAGACTCCTTATATTCAGGTGAATAACATTTAAACCTTTAGAAGTATTCATCATACCAGAGTTGTATTAAAAGAAAAAAAAAACAACGGGATATATAATCTTGTGCAAGGAGGAACAATGGATAATGAGCAGGGAGCAGGAGAGCGACATACATTCAAGTACACACACACAACATAACATAAATACATAACACAGAACTAAATCCCAGCAATATAATAACCAACTCAAACGCAAAAGCGTGCTCACACTGATGAAAAACGAACATGTGGACATTGCTCTGCTAAGCGAAACGCACATTCTAGAGAAAGACATAGATAAATTAGCGGACAACACATATCATAATATTAGTCACTCTTCTATTGGTACGAGAACTCGGGGTGTAGCCATAGTCGTTAAACGTAAGTTGAATATTGTATTAAAGGGAGTATGGTCTGATGTAGAAGGTCGGATAACTATAGCTAAGATTGTACATAAGAACAGGAAAATAGCGTTGGTAGCGGTATACGCCCCAAATTTGTACGAAGAGGATTTCTTCACTACACTAACCAATGCAATGTTAGACATTCCCGATTACTCATTTATAATAGGTGCAGATTTTAATGCCATCTGGAACCCAAGGATGGACAAATCTTACCTCGCCTTTTCCAGCGAACAAAAGAATTCATCTAAGGCATTAAAGGATTGGTCGAAGATTACAGGTGTAAATGACTTATGGCGATTACTTAATCCCACTACCCGAAAGTACTCTTGTCGATCTGCGAGACATAACACATTATCCAGAATAGATTATGTCTTTGCATCACAGAGACTATTTGATAATTATGAAGTGGAAATGATACCCAACGCACTATCAGATCACTGTTATTTACTCCTTAAAGGAACATTTGGTATACTATCCTCCCGAGCCCCAAGATGGCGATTTAACTCGATGCTGCTTAATAACAAGGAATTCATTACACAACTCAAAGAAGCTCTTATAGTATTCCAACGGGAGAATGCAAACTCGGTGCAAGACCCCAGAATAATATGGATGTCGGTAAAGAGAATGATCAAAGATTTCACTGATAGCTTTTCCTCCAAAATGCGCAAGAATCAATGCACAAAACTGGCTGAGCTGGAAACGCTTTACTTAACGTTATTTAATTCTCTAAAATACAACAACTCAACTCGACTAGAGAATCAAGTTAACGTACTAAAAATAGAGATCAATGCCATATACAAACAACAATCGGAAATACAAATACGCAGCACAAGACAACAGCAGTACTCCCAAGGTTCTAAACCTAGTCACCTATTAGCCATGCGATTAAGAATTAATGCAAAATTTGCAGATATAACTACCATTAGAGCACAACAAGTACTTGAAACAGACCCTGTAAAAATAAACGATACATTCAAAGAATTCTACTCCGACTTATATAAATCAGAAACGACCTTCGATCAAAACAAAATGGACACATATCTTAATCAAATTATTCTCCCTAAACTTTCAGAGGATGACGCTAAACAGTTAGAAACACTGATCACAGTAGAGGAACTCAAGAAGGCCATATCCGAAATGCAAAGTGGTAAGGCTCCTGGAAGAGACGGTATCCCATCAGAAATGTACCTTTCTTGTTGGGACATAATTGGACCCTTATTACTAAATATGATCTTATACTCAGTCAAGGAGGGGAACTTCCATAAGAATGACAATATTGCACTCATAACAGTCCTCCTTAAAAAAGACAAAGACCCCAACGAGTGCGGTAGTTATAGACCTTTAAGCCTCCTCGGAACCGATATCAAACTGTACTCTAAGGTATTAGCCATCAGATTACAAAAGCATATGACGTCTTTAGTTCACCCGGACCAAACTGGCTTCATAAGAGGCCGCCTGATCACTGATAACATAAGACGAATACTGCACGTACTAGATGCCGACAAGGATGACACCATACCTAAGGCCGTAACACCAGTTTGCTGAGCCAGCATCCGGTGTGGCTAGCAGAGGGCATCCCTCCTCAGAGACTCGGGACTCGAACCCAGACTCAGACTCAGGGCTCCCAGGAAAACAAAGCCTCTGCAAGCCTCCATAACATCAATCCCTGCGACGCCCGGGCCGACCCAGCATTTTCCCCCTGGAAAAGCACAAAGTCCTTCAGGGTACTAGAACAGCAGATCTGCGCCCCGGCGGACAACGGGTTAACTGACCTGGTCCGGTGCGACCAGAACCAGTCCTGTGTCCTAGTCACGCCGCCAACCCCAGTCCTAAGAGGGGGATAGGTACGCGTGTCGATCCAAAACATCACAGAGAGCGCCACCAAGACGGTCAGAACGTGAATGCACCGCACCTGGTGGCCCACCCCATGGGCGTGAGACCCCTCCGCCAATGCTTTGATCTACTCTGTCATCTCCCCCCAGAGATGAACGTGAGTCGTCGAGACTAACCTAGTACACTGGCGCTCGGAAGAGATAAAATCGCCTTCCCAGTCGCTCGTATAAAAAACGCCGTTTCTATGAATGAGCAACCAAGGCACGCCAGCCCATGACATGGTTCTACACCGAAAGCACCCAGGGCCAGCGCTATGTACACGTCGAGACCCAAAAAACACATCAATGGTAATTCTAATAAGAAACCAGACAATGCTCCCTCCATGCCATCTGGGACGAGCGGCAGGAAGCCGGCCAACAAGACACAGATATGGGTCCCATATGACGCGTCCGAGGGAAAAAACCCTGTCAACACCGCTCTGTATATAAGAGGGAAGACAGGGAACCCCCAGAGAGACCTTCCACGTGAGTAATCATTGAAAAGATATATGTAAACATTGAGCCACGTGACCAAAAGCTCAATACATATTTAAATAGAGAGCAGAGCAGAAAACGAACAGTTTCCAACGCACCGCATCACCCAATCTTGACAATGACAGTGGTCCATAACATGGAGCCTTAAGAACTCACGGAAGTCTCATGACCAATAGAAACGCGCCCAGTGACGTATTCTATGGCCGTGGAAATCCTGTGACCCACCTGTCCAAAATATGGCGTGGGACCAGGGAACTCCGCCCCCCCCCCCCCCCCCCCCCCCCTTTCCCCTCCCTGTGACACGCTGACCCCACAGTGTGACAGGAAGACCAAAGAACAGGAGGTCCAACCCCCTGGCCAATCAGTAAAAGGGGGGAGGGATTTATCAGTTCACCCCCTATGACACCAGTTGTCTAGCATGCTACATGAAAAAGTGTATATCCTCTAGGACAGGGGTCTCAAACTCAATTTACCTGGGGGCCGCTGGAGGTAGAGTCTGGGTGAGGCTGGGCCGCATCAAATATTCCACAAAAAAAGTACAACTGATCCAATCTTCTCAATATTTAGCAATAACATGTCAGAACATGAACAGTTCTTCAGAACATGAATGGTTCTTCAGAACATAGGCTTCTCAGTGGTGTCAGTGGACTCATCCACATGCAGCTATGGAAATGCACTGTGCATTTTTTTTATTCTATCACAAAGCTGTTTAATCAAATCACCAGCCAGTATTTCAGTTATTTTGGTTGCTGTACGACCTGAGGGGGATTTGCTTTTGTTTGCCTTCAAACATGGTCTCCATCACTTCAGTCATACATTATTTTATTATGTATTTATCAGAGAGATAGAATGGCTTCTTGTGTTTAGCAAACACCCATGCCACCCATGGTTGCTTTTTCTTGTTGTGACATAGATTTAACAATAATTCTGCTTGCAGCTTGATATGATGATTTCATTCCATTTATTTGTGTGGTTCTTAGCACTGAATTTTGAGGGAAGGTTGCATCAAAATAACTGTGTTTTGTTTCGTAGTGGCGTTTCATATTGCCACTCTTCACAAGAGCTACCGTTTCTTGGCATATTAGTCACATTGGTTTAGTGCTGGATATTTTTCAGTCCATTCACCTTTGAATTGCAGTCGACTTTTCTTTTACTGGCCATCTTTGAAGATCCCATTTTTTTCTGCTGCCTGCCTGCTGGCGAAACTAGCTACATTTATCTCACGGAGATAAAACTGGGAGCAAGGCTACTGTAGATGCGCTGTCAACTCTCTGCTCTGACTCGGACTGAAAGAGACGACACGGATTCCGTGAAGACCCGCCCTACTCCCCTACTCTGCCTCTGATTCGCAGACTGTGGGTGGGGGGGGAGAAACTCTGACGGGATGCTGAATGTGATTGGACCAGACCCGTACACAGACACAGACATACAGTGGCAGTGCAGCCGGACATGCAGAGCACTGCTTGCAGAGGAGATTTAGCGAGGATGCATTTGCCTTCCACTTTACTTGGTATCACTCCGGAATCGCGTTTCAACCAAGTCACTAATGTAATGTTGCTGTCATGAGCCTGCGCTATGGTAGCCTACAAGTGATAAAATAAATAAAACTTCCAACTCACGCAACGACTCGGCAACAAGTTGCGCGTGGGCCGCATTAACACTAAACTTTGATGTCAAGTAGGGGGCCGCAAAATATCATCCTGTGGGCCGCAATTGGCCAGCGGGCCGCGAGTTTGAGACCCCTGCTCTAGGATAAGCTTAACAGTTGCACACCAGCCACAGACGATAAACTCATTTGTGTAAAAAACTGGTTTTTATACAAGGCTTTAGGCTCATGTGCGAACTCGCCACCCGCATTTTTATACTTTACCAAGTAAAGAAAAAAACAACAGACGTTAAAGAGAGGGTCCAAAGACCTCGGTACAAGCTACATATGTGATTACTTCTGTAGGCTAACACTTAATCTAGTTTTGGACTCGATGCCATGTTTCCCAAACGTAACACAATACACACAACCCCCTCAGACAAAAAAGATAAAGTTCACTCTTACTACTGCAAGAAGAACACCGTCTTTTCATGATGAGAGAAGACAAGTCTCTTGACCGAGTGCTAGCCACAGGCCTTGCTAAGCACACATATATATAGCGACCAGAAAACTATTTTCAAAGAAAACTGCCCTACTCCCTAAGCAAACACACAACCCCACAGCTAGGTGAGGGTTATACATCGTATCCCCAATATATAGTGAATAACCACACGTTTTGTAACAAAAAACAGTCCCTCACCAGGAGAGTCTTTTTATTTAATAACAAAAATCCTATGTTGGGGGGGGGGGGTAAACAGGGGAGTCACTAGCGGCGCCTGCCACGTGCAGAGCGCTGGCCCCGGAGGGACGGTGCTGGGGAGCCTGGTCACGTCGATCCCTACCATTCCCTCCGGGCACGGGGCGACTGGCTGCAGCGGTCGTGGCACTCCCTCCACTCCTGGCCTTCTTCGCTGAAGGCCCAGCAGCGGCGGCGGTGGTGGCGGAGACCGCGGTCCTCTGCCGGCATTGCTTCTTCCGGACATCACTGGTGGCATCGGGTCGGGGGAAATGTGGTTGAAGCACGGAGCGCTCCTCCTCCATCTCCCTGCAGGCTGCCGTCATCTGCTGCATGGCTGACCCGAATAATCAGAGAGGGGGACCGTGAGCAGCGGAATCCTCCTCTGTTCCAGCACCTGCGCCTGCTCCAGCAAAAAGGTGGCGCTGGATGAGAGTGGCCAGGGCACGCTCCTTCCCGGCGGCTATCGCCTGCAGCTGGGAAATACCGACCCGCCCGCCATCAGCCCGACATGTAGCACGCCAGCTGCGCGATGTTGGAGGTCGCAGCCAGGCTCTGAGTCGAGGTGATTTACACCTGGTCACTCCACGATGCCAACTGCCTAGCCGATTTCCCCTGGGGAACCGGCTTTCATAACGGCTCCCACATGTCATAATCACAGCAAGAGCATTCTTCACTCCTCCTCATCCCCCCTTCACATTCACCACACACCTTCCTCACTCCTCTTCATCATCCCTTCCATCCACCACGGAAGCCTCATGCCCATATATGGCCAGCACTCCTTCACCCCCTGTCACTCAACTTAGCTGCACCTCATCTCCTGATTCACACGCTGCCAGGCGCCTCACTCTTCACAGCTGTATCCCATTCCCTGATCACCAAGACCCTACTTCTACCGGAGGATGCTGACCAGAAGTCGTTGTGGTGTTATTATCATTACCTAGGACCTCCATTCCAACAAGCCCCTGTCTGGACCCCTGGAGCTTTACTAAGGAGTTCCTGCTCACTCTCTCGACGTGGACCTGTCTTCCGTCCGCAGTAGCACTGGAGTGCACCTGCTCTCATTGCCCCAAGAACATTCCCAATTCCTGTCTGTTGTACATTTCTGGATGTAACTCTTGTCTGCTTGGGGAATACTATTAAATATCCTGAAACGCTCCATTCTCTCCTCTCCTGTGTTCAGCGATTGGGCTCTGCTTAAAACCCATTCTCACAGCACACCATTTCGGGGCAAAGTATGGCTGCCATCGGGCTATCAAGCCGAGGCACCCCGTCCTTAAGCCCCTGGACCAAACCCACCACCTGTGTGACTGATACGTCTCTACTGGGGCTTCGAACAAGAGAGCTCCCGCCCCCTCCATGTAATCCTCAGTTTCCATCAGAAATGGAGAAGAGGCAAGAGAACTCTTGTCCGGCTCCAGCACAACACTAAAACCAGGCCGTTCACCCCTGCTGCTCGCCGGCTTACAACGAGAGCGAGCCGAGGCGAAGAGTCTGCGACGCAAATCCTCGGCCACCAGACTGTCCACTGGTGGGGGAACCAGGGCCGGAACCCGGCCATTTCACAGGAGATGGAGGCTCAACGGCCCCTCGGCGAGGCAAACTCACCACCAGGCACCGCCCAGGCACACCTGGCTGCCACGACCGCGGAGCCAGAGACGCCTCATGGAAACTCAGCTGTCATATAGCTGTCATAATATACACAATAATGCCATAAATATTTTTTATTGTTCATACATTTTTAATTTTTTATCTACTTTTTCTCCCCATTTTCTATTTTTCTCCCTTCCCCAATTTCGTATTGTCCAATTCTACCCTCCCCTGTCTCGAACGTTGTTAGGCCATGCCTCCCACAAGCCGGCTGCAATGTGGACGAAGCCTTGCATCACGTGTCCCCTCCGGTAAATGAGGAGGCAGCCGTCGCATCTTTTCACCTGCACAGCGCGATCTCTCAGCGGCGAGGGTCTGCGTGGGAGGGACACGCCGCCCCCGTCGCTTCCTGATTCTACTGTGCAGGCGCACCAACCGACCTGTAGGAGCAGGGACGTGCACAGGACTTTAGAGGGGCAGGTGCTCAAAGGCTGAAAAGGGCACTACACTTGTGTGTATATATTAAGCGAGCGCGCATAGCGCGTGAGCGCGATTTGTAAGGGCCCTTTTCGGGCGGGGGGCCCCCTTTTTATGCTTTTTGGGGGGTTTTGGTGATCAAATATTGAATATTGAACTATAATAATCAGTGCAGGAGCTCACTTATCCTTGAAAGACACTTTTATCACTGACTTAAAAGGCCCATACATCTCCATAAATGTTCAGGGGGGAGGGAATAAGTGCTTACCCTACAGACCCCAAGAAGTGCTGTATATTCTGTATTGTTTAATATAAATGCATTTTTTATTCCAATCCCGATTTGTATTTGAGATTCCCAAATCCCATCGGACTTGACTTCTTTGTGTCCCTCAATGAGTGTAATACCAGCATTCAACAGCGGTTTCTATCATGATCATCATCACCACCCACGCTATGCATAAAATATATAGGTCCGCGGAGAGGCATGCTGAGGAGGCCGTGCAAACTGCAATGGAATATGGGGCATCTCTCTCTCTTTACCTAATATTTTGATTCTATCCTGACATTTTTCAGTTGGAAGGGCAGTCTATATGCGTAACAGTAAAAAAAATTAAAATAAAAAATTATTTAAATTTTTTTTTCAAAAAGGGCACTTTTTTGATGAGGCTCAAAAAGGCAGGTGCTCAGGCACCCCTTGGCCTCTATGTGTGCACGTGCCTGTGTAGGAGTGGCTGTCCACAACGTCCGATCCCCACCCACCAGCTTCCAACCCTTTAATACTGCCAATTGTATTAGTAAGAACGACCAGCCAAGCTGGTAGCAACGCCGAGAGCTGGGCTCGAACCCAGCATCTCCTGCATTGGTGGCGAGTGCCTTGCCCACTGCGCCACCTAGCCGCCATCAATAAAATTATTTGATATATATCATTATATATATATTTTATATTTATATATAGTGGTAAAAATCATGTATACCTTGATCTGACAAAACGGAATCATATCCTGATAGCCCAGGTTGTTCTGAAAATAAATATGTACATCACTTCATTGTACAATACAGGGCCCTCATTTATCAACGTTGCGTACGCACAGATATGTGCTTAACCTGTGCGTACGACCATTTCTAAGCAAAGTGTGGGATTTATCAATTTGAACGTGAACTTGACTTTGTGCTTATATCTACGCACGGCTCGGAGCATGCGTAGCTGACGCCCAGTGGTAGAATATTGTTACTGCAGACGGACGGCATATGTGCTCCTCAGTTCATGCATTAGTTTCAACGCGGAAATAAGCTTCCGTGAATTACTCCCGACACTGGCGCGTGTTCCGTATGAACCGTAATTCATTATAGTTCATTGTGAAATAGCGATAGTAGTGTAATTATTGTCAAACCCTAAATAGCATTAATTTCCGAATTAATGCAGGATGGTTAACGTTGCATTTGGCCGATAAGTTGTTGGTTGATAAGGAACGCATGACTCAGGCCTAATCTTATTTAATTAAATTGTAATGTTATTATATCTGTCATCAAAATATCACTTAAATGCAGGTGATCACGGTTATCCACTGAAGCCATGCATGGCTAGAATCGTCCCTGACCAACAACGACCCAATTGGAGCGCAGATTGAAAGAAAATCAATCAAGAGTTTCAATATACCCAGGTGTTCTGTATGACCCGTAATTAAATTAGCGACATGAGTGTAATCGTCGGCAAACCCTATAAATTACATTTGGAATATGGATGTCAGAATGTATGCAGCATGGATAACGCGCTCCTTGCAGTATTGGATGATTTGGCAGTGGGACATGGTGCGCTCCGGAGGGAGCGCGTCTTCAGGGACATGGCAGACCTGTTTGCCGAGAGCACAGAGTGGCTCATGAGCAGATTCCGCTTCCCCAGGGAAATCCTGCTCGACCTGTGCTAGAATCTGGGACCCGTATTGGAGCGTATTGGCCACCGGGACGTTTCAGCGGGAGATCGCAGATCGCTCGGGCATCTCCCAACCCTCACTCAGCAGGATCATGCCCACAGTGTTGGATGCCATCATGTCCCTAATCCCCAACTACATCAAATTCCCATACGCACACGCACAGCAGGTCGAGGTCAAGAGGGCTTTCCACGCCATCGCCGGTTTCCCCAACATAATTGGAGCAATAGACTGCACACACATAGCCATCAAAACACCATCACAAAATGAATTAAATTATGTAAACAGGAAGGGGTTCCACTCGGTAAATGTCCAAGTGATCTGCGATGCCCGTTTGGCACTCCTAAATGTCGTTGCTCGGTGGCCAGGAGGAACCCACGACTCGTTTGTGGTGCAGAATAGCTCTCTGGGCATTCGTCTCCAGGGTGGGGCTGTTGAAGACGGGTGGCTTATTGGTGAGTGTTACACATTTAGGCCTATATTTAATTAAATTGTAATGTTATTACTGGTATCTGTAATTAAATTATATCTCTTTAATGCAGGGGATCGTGGCTATCCACTGAAGCCATGGCTAATGACTCCGCTGACCAATCCCACCACCCAACAGGAGCGCACCTATAACCGGGCGCACGCACAAGAGTCACCATGGAGCGTGCAATTGGTCTCCTGAAGGGTCGATGGCTCTGCCTGTCTGGCACGGGGGGCACACTGCAGTACCGGCCTGAAAAGGTTTGCAACATCATCGTGGCCTGCAGTGTGCTCCATAACATGGCCATCAGGCATGGCATCCCGCTGCTAAACCTAGAAATACCTGACGACCCCATGCCAGATGTGGAACAGCCACCTCCAAACGCCACTGGAATGCAGACAAGAGCTAGGATCATCGAGCAGTTTTAAGTAAGTCTACCCCATGCACTGTAAGAACTGAGATTGGGGTTAATTCATATTAATTAAATAATCATTAGTAACCTATACATAAAAAAAAAGACTGCTGTTTGAAATCGAATTGAGCTGATTAATGAATTGGAACCATTTTTTTATTGCATTTGACAGTTTTAGTTGAATAAAAGTAGCTGACAGTTTAAAAGTGACCAGATGACACTCAGTTTACTGTGCATGCAGGGTATCAATCGAACTTTAAAAGAACGGAACGAAAAAAGGCATTCATCCAGCTAATAATTATTTAATTATAATAATAATGACACCAATGCCAAAAGTGGTTACGGTCTTTATTGGTTTCTTTCAGCTATCATTCGGAGACTGTCGCGATGCCCGACAGACTGTCGCCGATGCCCTTCAGACTGTCGCCGATTCTGGCGTGTGAGCCGCATCTCGTTGCGCATGTCATTCAGGAGGGTGACGGTGGTCTCTTGGTTGGAGAACTCGGCCCGCCCCCTTCTCGTCTAGACGTGACATTTTTTTTTTTTTTTTTTTGGTGTTTTTTTTTTTCATATTATTATAAATTGAATGTATAAGCACATATATACTATAAAAACTAACAGTTAGAATATCTAAAAATAGTAACAACCTTTGTTTAAAAATAGGCTGTTCACGACATGATTTCAGTGGAACGGGGGCGTAATAACAATTTGCATTTGAATCGAATCTAAACCTTGGGGGGAGAGGCAGCCCGCAGCGCAACGCCCCCACAAAACCTATACACCTGTTGGCACCTGGTGACACTTTTAATGTGTCTTGCGTTGAGAGATGGATGCAAAGACGATCGCTGCTGAACTCAACAAAATATCTGCTTCAGGAAGAGCCATCGATGGATCGCATTTAATGAATGGGTTCTTAATGGACTTTTTTTACCCAGGTCCAGTCCCCGAACCACCGCGCAAACCGGACTCTTCAGATGAAGAAGAAGATTCGGATGAAGACGTATTGCCTGATATCGATCCGATACAGCAGCGCGCGGATGATTCTGAAGAGGAAGATGACTTATTGCAGCGCGCGGATCAATCAGATTTAGAGGATGATTCTGTTCACAGCGGGACCGTCACACCGGGCTATTCAACGGAATTAACGATGAGATACGTCGAAGATATGATGTCTGTTGTAACCGTAGACAGTGACACCAATGAAGAATTGGAAAAAATAAGAACGTTTGATTGCAAATGCTATAAAGAGCGGAAAGAGAATTCCGAACGGCAGGCGTTGTCGTGTACAACAAAACTGTCGGAAGAATTGATATACAAAAGCAGACTGGACATGGCCTCGTTGACGCCTAAAGAGAGGGACATGTGTCTGCTCTCGGCTATATAAACAAGCATAAATGATTCTGAAGTCACGCAGAGCACCAAGAGAGTAAACACCATTCGCAAAGCTTCACGGACAGTTTACAGATTCCATAACGGCGTGGTCTGCCGTGCAACATTCTGCTTTCTCCATGGGTAAGTCTGTGCCATTATTATTCTGTGTGTATGTGTAACTATGAGGGATAAATCCTCGTTTTTGACGCGCAATTAGAATAAACGTAATTCTGCTTGTAACATCCTAGTAGTATGCACAAACTCAGATGAATGTCATGGCAATTATAGTGTGATGTCACAGTAGAACCGGTTAGTACAGGGCTATTCAACTGGCGGCCCGCGGGCCAGATCCGGCCCGCGGGATGATTCTGACCGGCCCGCCAAAGATTACATGATAATAAAAAAAAATTAAAAAAATTAATAATTTTTTTTTTTTTTACTTTTTTCTTTTCATGTCAACGTTAACACGCACAATTGAGCCAACAGTCACTCAATTAATGACAGATTTCATTGATAAATTGAGGGAAAACTTTGCAAGTCGATTTGATGAATTTGACATGTCCAGAGAATTGATGCATTTTGTGAGCAACCCATTTGCCATTTTAGCTGCTATTTCCACAAAAGGACAAGAGTTCCTTGCATCACTTCACATTGATGAAGGTCTCCTGCAACTTGAAATAATTGACATGCAAGCATCATCTGCTCTGAAGCAGGCACTTGAGAATGAATCCACCACAACATTTTGGATAAAGTGTATTCATGTCAAGACATTCCCCAAAATAAAAACGCTGGCAATATCTGTGCTAACAATGTTTGGCTGAACATACACCTGTGAATCCAGTTTCTCTCACATGAATGCCATTAAAACAAGCAACCGTGCCTCCTTGACAAATGAGCATTTGCATCACTGTTTGCGGGTAGCCCTCACCTCCTATGAACCCTCTTTCTCTGCCATTGCCCAGTCAAAGAAGTGCAATCGCTCTCATTAGATGTGTGTATGTAGGCTAGGCCTGTCTGCCCCCCACCCCCCTGATGTTTGAGAGTTAAGAGTGGACAATAAGTGCTAATAAGATGCTGTGATTTGCTGTTGTTGCACAGACATGAAGCACTTTTTCATAAGCTCAGCTGCACTATAAATGTGTTTTTTTGTTCAAGTGTTGATGTTAGAATGTTCAGATGCACATCATGCACTTGTTTGTTTTTTATTTTATTTTTATATTGAAATGTTGAAGAGGAGATGTTGCAGTTGTTGCACAGTCATAAATGAAGCACTTTTTGCAGGAGATGTGGCACATAAATTAAGCACTTTTTTTGAAAAGTATACTACTTTTGCAATGTAGTTAAATAAAAGTTGTGAAAATGTGGTTGCGTGTTGTGTCAAGTGTACATATATTCATAGCACGGGGAGGCGCCGTGGCAGTCCGGCCCCTGGCCCCTTGGGTTTCTGACAATGTGGCCCCCTGAACAATTTAGTTGAATAGCCCTGGGCTAGTAGTACATTCTGGAACGTTGTGTTGTCATAGTAGTGATGTCATAGCAGACCCTTGATTGATTAAGTTTATTAACAGATTGCAGAATGGGTACAGTACAGTACAGCTCAATACATACAATTGTTAAGAGGATGCAGACCTGAGAAAGACTTTTGTCTTGTTTCCATCAGGGTCCCCCATTTTCAATTCATCATATGACACACACGACATACAGATAGACAGTACTGCTACATCTATACATTTATGACATACCAGATTTTCAAATACAGTACTGTTTGTGATACTAAAAAAATCCAGAAAAAGAGTGTATATACATTTGACATAGAAACTGTGCATTGGGGAGGTTGGGTAGGTGGTGTGGGGCTGTACATTGGAGGTGTGGGGGGGGGGGGGGGTAGGGTAGGGGGACACACACTGTACATTGGAATACTGACATACATTTGACATAGAAACTGTACATTGGAGGAGGTTGGGTAGGTGGGGTGGGGTTGGGTGGGGCTGTACATTGGAATACTGACAAAGCCATGCTTGGTCTTTATTGTACAACTGGGTTAGGACATTTGTAGGGGCCAGTTTTGAATTGCAGTCTCCCGTAGGTGTTCTTTGAGAGTGTTTTTGAAGGTGGGTAGTGATTCCCATTCCTTCCAGACCTGCACTCATTGTATAACAGTACTATACAATAATATTCTATATAGTGCAAAGCACGTGACTGTATTGAAGACATTATCATTAGCTCTAGCAGGGACTGTGTGTATGTGTGTATAATAATTATTTCAAATTGTTATTTTTTTTTGTTTAGGATAAGCTGTGGACTTCTCAAAGCTATTATCAAGCACTACAAGACAAATGGACTGACACCACGTGATAGAAAAAAACAACCGAGAACTCACAAAAAGTTTCTCTGTAAAGAAGACTGTCAACGTGTTGTGGATTTTCTCACCAATTATGCAGAGGTCCATTCTATTGTCTTGCCTGGTAGACATCCTGGCCACAGAGACTACAGTGCCAAGTTACTTCCAAGCAATCTGACAAAAGCGTCACTCTGGCGTCTCTACAAACCTGCTGGGGAGGAAGCAGGTATGTGTGTTTGTTATTTATTAATTTATTTCATGAAGGCTGTGCAGCTGGAGAGAGACTTAAGACTATTGCTCACCACTCTTCTGCAGTCAAGTAAGCTCTTGGTTATCTCAGGCCCATTGCCATGTATAGGACGAGGTGACATGAGGTACAGCCGTGTGGACTGCAACATTCCATAATGTTGATAATTTTCTACTGTTCTATAATAAGCATGATCTGTTCAACTGTGAAATGCAATGTTGAAGGAGCCAAGCTGCTTTCATCAAATATCCTTCTCACAATACAATCTCTCCAATGTACTTATTGACATCACTTAAGTTCAAGCCTCCCTCCATAAACCACTTGTGTTTACACATCAATTGTGTAAATTTGCAGCATAGACCAGTCCTGAGTAGCCATCCTCTGGCATTGTGTATATGTAATGTGTACTATTACCAAGACAAAGACATGAACGATCTAACATTCCATAAACCACTTGTGTTTACACATCAATTGTGTAAAATTTCAGCATTAAGTATGCCAGTCTTGAGTAGCTATCCTCTGTCATTGTGTATGTAATGTGTACTATTACCAAGACAAAGACATTAACGATCTAACATTCCATAAACCACTTGTGTTTACACATCAATTGTGTAAAATGTCAGCATTAAGTATGCCAGTCTTGAGTAGCCATCCTCTGTCATTGTGTATGTAATGGGTACCATTACCAAGACAAAGACATTAACAATCTAACATTCCATAAACCACTTGTGTTTACACATCAATTGATTAAGTACACCAGTCCTGAGTAGCCAATAGCCATCCTCTGTCATTGTGTATGTAATGAGTAATTTTTTTTTATTTATTTTTTTTATTTATATTTTATTCTAGGACATCACGTTGTTGGTCAGGGGAGCTTTCTTCAGCTGTGGAAAACCCTTCTGCCCCAGATAACAATCACCAAAGCGAGGACAGATTTGTGTTGGGAATGCTACAAAAACAACTACCAGTTGAGTCAAGCGGCTGGCAAGCCGGATAAATTGCAGACAGAAAAATTGCAGGTGCAATTACAACATATGGCCCGTGTTAAGAGAGAGCGCGAGCTGTTGCAGGAGATGACTGCTTCCACCAAAAAGACCTGTGCGGAATTGCAGCTGAGTCTAGGCCCTTCCACACCGGCAAGCAAAGACATCACAATGCACTACAGCTTTGATTATGCACATCAGGTGAGAATCCGATCCTATTACAATGTAGCTTTTTGTTGTTAACTTACTTGACAAAAAACGTTTGTTTGCTGTATTACAGCATTACATCATGTTGTGTAATATTTAAAATGACAATCACCATCACAATCACTACAGCACTACTGTACTACTACACTACAACATTATTTCAATGTATCATTTTTCTTTCTTCCGTCAGGTGCACTACCCCTCTCACCCTCTTCAAGTTGGGCCGATGTATTTTGCAACACCGCGCAAGTGTGGCCTGTTTGGCGTACATTGTGAAGGGCTGACAAAGCAGGTGAATTACCTGATAGATGAAGGGATGGCCACGAGTAAGGGTAAGAGACTCCAAGATACCAACATCTTCCCAGCCATAGCAGAGCTCTTGGTCACTTTATCTGTCTGTAAACTGTCCTTTCATTGTGTCCTTTAATATTTCCCATTACAGGTAGCAATGCTGTGATCAGCTATCTGCATCATTACTTCAACAATTACGGCGTTGGAGAAACGAAAGTCGACCTGCACTGCGATAATTGCTCGGGCCAAAACAAGAACAACTACGTCTTGTGGTATTGTGCCTGGCGTACAATCCACAGACTGCACCTGCAGCTTGGTCTCCACTTCCTAATTACAGGCCACACAAAGTTTGGCCCCGACTGGTGCTTCGGTTTGATCAAGCAGGTCTACAGGAAAACTGCAGTCGATACCCTGGCAGGCATCTCCGACATCGTGAGGAAAAGCTCTGAGGTAACCTAGTAAGGTTTAGTCGATAAACCAATGTACAGTTCCCCCCCCCCCCCCACAATGTACAGTTTCTGCATCAAATACTCTCTTCTTCTTTTTTAACTCTTTTTGTATCACAAACAGTACTGTATTTGTAAATCACACACACACACACACACACACACACACACACACACACACACACACACACACACACACACACACACACACACACACACACACACACACACACACACACACACACAGATGGACCCTGCATCCATACACTCTGTAGACATTGACTTTTATTTTATCTTCCTAAAATTGTTTATTTTTTATTGTGATGTTACCTACTAAGATAAGATGATCCTTTATTAATCCCCTTGGGGAAATTCTGGTGTCAAAGCAGCTTCACAGTCCTATACTGTCCAGATAGATGGACCATGGAAATGGACTATTTTATTGTATCTTCCTAATAATAATAATTGTTTATTAATTGTGCACTGTTGACAGTACAAACAGTACTGTATTTGTAAATCACACACACACACACACACACACACACACACACACACACACACACACACACACACACACACACACACACACACACACACATGGACCCTGCATCCATACACTCTGTAGACATTGACTTTTATTTTATCTTCCTAAAATTGTTTATTTTTTATTGTGATGTTACCTACTAAGATAAGATGATCCTTTATTAATCCCCTTGGGGAAATTCTGGTGTCAAAGCAGCTTCACAGTCCTGTACTGTCCAGATAGATGGACCATAGAAATGGACTATTTTATTGTATCTTCCTAATAATAATTATTGTTTATTAATTGTGCACTGTTGACAGTACAAACAGTACTGTATTTGTAAATCACACACACACACACACACACACACACACACACACGCACACACACACACACACACACACACACACACACACACAAAGGAGGGAGGGAGAGAGAGGGAGGGAGGGAGAGAGAGGGAGGGAGGGAGAGAGAGGGAGGGAGAGAGGGGGAGAGAGAGACACAGAGAGAGAGAGAGAGAGAGAGAGAGAGAGAGAGAGAGAGAGAGAGAGAGAGAGAGAGAGAGAGAGAGAGAGAGAGAGAGAGAGAGAGAGAAAGAGACACACACACAGAGACAGACATAGACTGTCTCCACTAGTGTTTCTTCATCAAGATAGCGAGAGAGGAAGAAAGAGAGAGAAGGGATACCACTTATTTTGCTTGATTACAGAACATTTACAACAAGCGTTGCAAGGGCAAGGCTAAGAGAATCATTAAAGACTCCAGTCACCCGAACAACTGCCTCTTTGAACTGCTGCGGTCAGGCAAGCGATACCGGAGTCTCAAGGCGAGCACAGAAAGACTCAGAAGAAGCTTCTATCCCCAGGCCATCAGGCTGCTAAACGAACAATGAACACTACACAACAACAACCACCAAACGCACATAGCACACACATCCACACGCACACACTCACTTTAAACAAACACACTGTAGCACCCACTCCACACACTTTATAGCACGCACCCACTTTAAACAAACACACTGTAGCACCCACTCCCCACACTTTATATTTATTGATGAAGGATTGCACTACAACTCGTACACCTTACTGTAAATTGTACCTAAATTGTACCTCATCCCATTTCTTTTTTGCACTATATAGTACTGTACATTAGTACACTGCATAGTATTGTATATTATATGGTAACTCAGAACATTGTACATATGTCTATACCGAACACTGTGACCTCATTTTCTTCTTCTAAATTACATGCTATACTATGTTATTTGATACTATCTTGTCTAGCACAGTCTCTGGAGCGTAACAGTAAGATTCATTTTGTATGAAAGTATTCTGTACTTCTGTATGACAACTATTAAAGAAACTTGAAACTTGAGATTACAGACTTCTGAATGATTGTATTGTACCCATTCTGCAATCTGTTAATAACATTTTCAATCAATCAATCAGGTGAAAGGAGTCAATATCCACCAACTTGTGGAACGCGAAGATGGCACAGTGTTTGTCCAAAGCTACGACTGGCAACAACATCTGGGTGGCTTCTTCAAAAGGTTCCCACAGATAAAGAAATACCAGCACTTCAGGTAATTGTCTATATTTCATTGTATATTGTATATATATTTTATCATAATAAAATAAGTAGAAGAAAGCAGGAAGCCGGACCAGCACACTCAGGTTTTCGCAGCCGAATACAGACATGTTTCGGAACAGGTGTTCCTTCTTCAGTGTATTATTATTATTATTATTATTATTATTATTATTATTATTATTATTATTATTATTATTATTATTATTATTATTATTATTATTATTATTATTATTATTATTATTATTATTATTATTATTATTATTATTATTATTATTATTATTATTATTATTATTATTATTATTATTATTATTTATACGAATGAGGAAATGTTTTCCTCCTGTTTTTCTGTTCTTATCTTAGAGAATTTTGGTTTGCAAATATTGCAATAGGCTAATTTACTTAGCCCCAGTGGTGCAGTCATAATATGGGAACTGGTAACACGCCACGCACGCGCACGCCGGGTACTTAGCGCACAACGAATGGATAGAGCGCATCTTTGTGCGCGCGTACTTCTGCCTCAGTGATCATCTAGTAACACTGCGTGTAACCGCGTGTGACCACGACTGCACCACTGCTTAGCCCTATTAGCTATGGTGAAGAAGGTTTATTTTGTTTCTGGTAATCAATGTACGAAATGTGTTGACATGGATGCTTGACTCACAGTGTCCTGGGACCAGTGTTTTCTTTACGAAATAGACAATATTTTAAATGTGTTCTTTATTCTATTACAGCTTCGATGCCAGCAGACCTGGCATGGTGACGGCGAAATTACACCGTGATGATGCTGAACCATTCGAGTTTCAACTGCTGAAAGACCCAAAACGCTACCCGACCATCTCCAATTTTCCAGTGATACCCCCACCCGGACTTGACAATGACAGGCAGAATTATCTTTTTAAGGAGATAAGACAATACTGTTCTGATGCGGGAAAAGACATCACATGCCCGCGACCAACGTCTACAGCACCTCAGAACAAGACTGTACGATGTTAGATACCCTCAAGACCAACGTCTACAGCACCTCAGAACAAGACTGTACGATGTTAGACACCCCCTCTTTATTGTGATGTTACCTACTAAGATAAGATGATCCTTTATTAATCCCCTTGGGGAAATTCTGGTGTCAAAGCAGCTTCACAGTCATATACTGTCCAGATAGATGGACCATAGAAATGGACTATTTTATTGTATCTTCCTAATAATAATTATTGTTTATTAATTGTGCACTGTTGAGCTATATAATGCTGTCTGTATAATGACAATAAAGACTCTAGAAATATTCTATTCTATTTAATTTTATTAAAGCACTTTGGTTTGTGCTTAAGGTCAATGAAGTCAAGCTCCTGTCTGTACAAGCTGGCAGAAGACGAGCCAAATTAACTTCAATTAATATCTGAAACTACTAACCTTCATACCATCTTTTACTAGTATCCATTTTACTACTACTACCTACTATGCTAATAATGTCTATACTACTATGCATTGAAAACGTTATTAACAGATTGGAGAATGGGCACAATACAGTACAGCTCAATACAAACAAGAGAATGAAGGTCAGGTCCTGAGGAGAGATAACTGCCATGGCAGCACTTAATTATGTTAATGCTATTCAGGTGAGGGGCGTTGCTGGAGGGGGTTTGTTGACGCCCAGTTGAAACTGTCTGAAGTGTGAAAAGTGGCCTTCCTTTGATAGGGCTTTCACCCCCTTAAATATTCTAGAATACAACCAGGTTTACAAGTTATAATTGAGCACATCGTGTTAAAAAAATTCTCAGATTTCAACATATGACACATCATTTGAAAGCTTAGATTCTGTACTTTAGCAATCTGGAATAATTTGAAAAATGAAAATGTAGAGATCTGGCACAAAGCGCTGTGAGGTGACACATATGTGTCGGTGTCGGTGGTGCGCGGAATTCCTTCCACCGCCTTGTCCCCGATGATGCTGGCGATTCTCATGTCCAGTGGGGACAGCTCACTCTGACTCTGAATTGAATTGATTGCAAAACTGTATTAACAGATTGCAGAATGGGCACAATACAGTACAGCTCAATACACACAATTGTTAAGGGGATGCAGACCAGAGAAATACTTTCGTCTTGTTTACATCAGGGTCCCCCATTTTCAATTCATCATAACAGATATATCATATATGATTGACATACGACATACCTGCCCCCCGCCAGTCGCACTGGCATTTTTCTTGTATTCCGCCAGGCGCTTCTTAGCGGTCAGCTTGACATCGAACCATTTATTTTTTATCTCTGCAACGGTTCGCTGCTACGGAGATATAGAATTCACGGCATCAGTGACTGCCTCCCACGCAGCACTCTTCCTCTTAGTCGTTATGCCAAGGCTGAGGGAACCAAATAGTACCCCCGCCTTGGCATCCACCTCCGTGATGAGGACATCCACATCCGTGTCAGTGTAGTTCCGTTTCTTTGTTCGCTTGGCCATTTTCCAACATTCCACGCACAGGAATTTCCTCGTGGTATTTGAAGGGGAGGGCCTGTTACCATATTTGGTTAATCGGGGCGGTTCTGGTATGCAAATATGTGAAACTGTGCACGAGCCGCAGTGTAGGAGCAAGGTGATATTTATCAAGACAGGTGTGCGTAGGAGCAAGGTGATATTTATCAAGACAGGTGTGCGTAGGACCTGTGTACGCACGTGTGATAAATCCATTTTTTTTTGTGCGTGCACACATTCTAAATTCTGTGCTTACGAACGGAAGTAGAAGACTTTCTAAGAAAAGTTGATAAATGAGGGCCCAGGGTTGGGGTTTTACAAGTTCAAGTTCAAGTTCAAGTTCCTTTTATTGCCACACGGCCAGGCCGGTGGAATTCGAGCACGGTGCAGGTGGTAGCTGCGACAATACACCACAGTCCACAAAGACATAAGAAGACACATGGAACATAACATAAACATAACATAACATAACATACATAACATAACAGCAGGGGGTGAAATTAGGAGGAGTTGGAGTTAAGTAATTGTATGGCCTTGGGGAAGAAACTGTTGTTGAACCTAACTGTGCGGCTGCCTAGTGACCTGAACCTCCTACCAGAGGGGAGGAGTTGGAAGAGGTGATGAGCTGGGTGCAGGGGGTCACTGATGATTTTGTGTGCGCGTGTGATGGTGTGGTTTGTGTATGGAGTCCAGGGTGGGGAGTGTGCAGTTAATGATTTTGGATGCCCTTTTGATGATCCTGTCTAGTTTGTGTAGTGTGTGTTTGGGTGTGTTGCCGTACCATACAGTGATGGAGAGTGAAATGATGTTTTGTATTATGGCTGTGTAAAATTGTATCATTAACGTCTTCCTAACCTTGTACTTCTTGAGTTGTCTCAAGTGAAATAATCTTTGATTGGCTGTTTTAAGTAGATGAGTGGTGTGATGATCCCAGTTGAGTTTATTGCCGATGTGTGTTCCTAAGTATTTAAATGTGTCTGTGGCTGAAATGGGTTGGTTATTGATGAGCATGGGTGTTTTAGTGGGTGTGATTTTCCGAAAGTCAATAATGAGTTCAACGGTCTTGCTTTCGTTGAGTATCAGGTTATGTTCTCTGCACCATGTTAGTGTCCGCTCCACCTCCAGCCGGTAGTCATCCTCCTTGTTGTTGGAGATCAGCCCTAGGATGGTGGTGTCGTCCGCGTATTTTAGCGTTTTGACTGAGGGGGATGCTGATCGGAGGTTGTTTGTGTAGAGCAGTTTTATAAAAGTTGACCAGGCAAACCTAAAATATCACAAAACAGCTGCAATCTCTGAGAGTTAACAATGCTGTTGTTGTTGTTGTTGTTGTTGTTGTTGTTGTTGACAATTTATAGTTATATAGTTTTGGGATATGTATGAAATTATGGGCATAATACATTAGCTTCATCTTTTGTTGTGTGTTCTGCACACAAGGGAATTCATGCAAGAACATTCAATTAAATCTCAAATAAACTCCCTTTCAGTTATATATCCTTTGCTAAATTTCTATTTTGAGTTGAAACTTATATCACACATCAAGATTTTGCCTTTGCCAACCAAATGGCACTGACGTAGACTATTATATAACATAATATATATAATCATAAATTATGATTATGATGAACAAGATACAGTATACATTGTATATCCTACATGTTCTGCATTAGCCTACTATTTCGGTCTGCGTCATAATTAACTAATTCCTCCAGTATTCTACCATGAGGGAAAGCACATTTTCACATGAATTCATTATTTCTTATATTTGGGCCAATGGTATCCTCCAATGGTATCCTCCTCGACCAAATCCACTGACACATGCGCGCACACACACACACACACACACACACACACACACACACACACACACACACACACACACACACACACACACACACACACACACACACACACACACACACACACACACACACACACACACAATATTGCCTAAAAAAAATGGTATTGTAAAAAAAATTAAGAGCAGTCACCATACAGTGTTAATTGTTTGTGTGTCAATTAGTCCTCTGTATTGTCATGTCAGAGTTTTGTTGTAATAAGGTTATGTTTTTGTTGTTTATTTTGTCCAGCATGTGGTCTTTGTACTGCATGATTATGTACATTGTTTATTGTCTTTATTGTTCATTGTCTTTGTATTGCATGTTCTTTGCATGTTTTCAACGTGCAAAGGGACTAAAGATGGAAATGAGCTTATAGCTACAATCTTTACATGTTTACATATAAATGTTCATTAACTTGGCAAGCGGGGGCCCGTATGTGGGCCCTCTTGAGGACGATTTGCACACCAGCACTTTGGCGACCACTAGTGGCTCGGGTGTGCATATATATTTTTTTTTATTGTGAACAATTTTTTTTTGACATGACATAAAACTAGACACACAAGCATTAACAGTAAATATCCACAATAAATCACAGGACTATACATTTCAGTATTTGAATCAATATAAATGTAGTTTACGAGATATATACATAATACTTGCAATACAATACAATACATACATATGCTCTTGCTCGCTCTTCTCCCCCCCCTCAGGACCCCCCTTGGATAATCCATCCATTATTTCTAACCAAGGATTACAATTCATATGCTAACCTTTATTCTCTCCACCACTTCTAACCAGATTGCAATGCTGGCTTCATTGACACCTAAAATTCTTGCTGTAGATATCTCTAGATAAATCACATCGAGATAGGTAAGAACCCATACCTTCCGGCACATTTTATCCGGTTGAATCCAGCGTGATGCTATCAGCTTTTTAGCAGCCGTAAGACCAGACAAAATTAGTCTCTTTAGCTGTATAGAGGCTGCTAACTGAGAAACATCATTCAACAACAATACAGAAGGCAGTACAGGTATGGTCAGAAATAAAAATTCTGATAATTGCATGGTTACTTCTTCCCAGAATATCTTAACAGGGGGGCATTCCCAGTACATATGTATAAATGTACCGATATCACCCCTTAGACACAAGAAGCATAGAGAGTCTTGTTTAAGCCCCATTCGGTTCAATCTTATAGGAGTCAGGTAAGTCCTATGAATATAATTAAGATTAATATGTTGATGATCCGGGTTGCGTGTTCCCAGACTTCTTGCCAATCAAAATCTACTTCCAAGTCTGGTATATCCCTCCTCCAGACTGAGTCTAGGGGGAGGATTCCATACGAAGACGTAAGTAAGTGATGATAAAAGTCTGATACGAAGCCTCTCGATGTCTCCCTTTCATAAAAGAATTTGTGATATCTGTGGTGCTCAAGTGGTATCTTTAATGGGACTCCATGAGCCTTCAAAGTTGCTAATAACTGTATATAGAAATAATAAGTGGAGCTGGTGAGGTTAAATTTGTTATGAATTTCATGATAGCTACAGAAACCCCGTTCGTTGAAGATATCTCCCAATGTATGTATGCCCTGCTTTTCCCATTTGGGATATCTGATAGGTCGTTGTGTAATAAGGAGTGCATTGTTATTGAATAGGGGAGAATGGCTATGCCATTTATGTTGGTTAGTAAATTTTTTCTGTGTGTCACGCCATATCCGAATCACATGTGTAATAAGAGGACCAAATTTCAAGTCGCATTGCTTAATTGATAATTTGGTGTATACTATATCCTGCAGTCTATGTGGTGCCACTATGTTTTCTTCTAATGTTCTCCAGGATACAGATGCTTGTGAATCAAACCAGGTGATCAGTGGTCTTAAAGAGAACGCTTTAAAATAGTGGTAGAAGTCTGGAAATGCTAAACCTCTGTCGGCTTTGTTTCTCTGTGCGGTGGATCTTTTTATTCGTGGAGGTTTGTTGTTCCAAATAAATGTATATGCGGTGGAGTGTAATTTTTTCCAGTAACCAGCAGGGGGGGGGGGGGGGGGGGGCAACGGTAACATTGAACTAAAGAAGTTGATTCTAGGTAAAACATCCATCTTAACTATTGATACTTGGGCCTGTACTGAGTTTTTAAGTTTTGACCACCTGTCAAAGTCATTTGTGATCCTATCTTGGAGTCTTGTATAATTATACTTCACCGTTTGGCATATAGTAGGGAATATTTCAACTCCAAGACATCTAAAGTGTTCTACCATTGGTATATTTCCTGGAAGGATTGTAGTCTTCTCAGAGACATTAAGTGGGCGGAAGACCGACTTTGGTCAGTTTATCCTAAATCCCGATAGATTGCCAAAATCATCAATCAGCTTGAGAAGATGAGGCAGTGAGGTGGTAGGGTTTTGCATTAACAATATTACGTTGTCCGCATATAAACTAATATGATGCTGTGTGCCCTTAATTGAGATTGGCTCTATGGATTGGGATTGTCTTATATACTGTGCTAAAGGCTCTAAGGATAGAGCAAATACTCCGGGACTAAGAGGGCAACCCTGTCTGGACGAGCGCAACACAGGAAATAGTGAGGAGGTGAATTTACCTGTTATAATCATGGCCGATGGGTCTTTGTATAATACTTTTATCATATTAATGAATCCGGGTGTGCATATTTTGTAATACAATCTATATATTGAATTGACGGCTTATTCGTTGCCTGTCGATAACCTTTCACCTGACAAAATCCGTTCAGCGGTTCTCGAGTTACATGCCGGTATTTGAGGCTTGTGCAAAGTACACAGTATTGCGCAAAATACCACTCCCAACTCTTGGGGCTCTAGTTCTGTCACTCATTTGGCGATCTCAAAAATTATTGTGGAGGGTTGTAGCCAATGAGTGTGGCTTTCCAATGATACCCCACGTGGGGATATATGAATCTAAAAAACAAAGAATAACTAACGAGCAATAACAGAAAGAGAAAAACACCTGAATGAATTGAAGTCTATGAGAAAACTGAGTTATTCTTTTGTACACAGTTTACTAAAATCACTCCTAATCACTCATTTCTGAATGGATCTTTATGAAATTTGGACATAAGTAAGCCATACCACCTTCTGGGGAAATACTAGCTCTGGACTACTAACTACTACAGAAAAACTTGAGTAACAAGTTTTTCTACAACTAAAGTTCAGACTCTATTTCATTAGCACTAAAAGTGAATTTTGTTTCTGGAATCAAAAACTTCAGAATGTCATATTTCAAAAGAGACCAGGCTCATGCATGTGCTATAAATATAATGTTGTTTTGGTTTGCAAAAAAAGTATGCAGTCCTCAAAAACTAAAACTAAAATGGCCAATTTTGGGGGCGCAGGTTAAGAGGATTTATTAATGTGCATTGTCCCTATTTTAAAATAACTAAATTGAAATTGAAATAGAAATGTACTCTCTTTCAATGCTTCTTCTGACATCTAATTTACTGCTTTTCACAAACTTTGTCGGCGAAACCCCAACTCTCCCAATAATGATAAAGTTGATGCTATAAATACACTGCACCCTACTTCTAGCGGCCAAACCCTAGCTTTTGATCCTCACAGTTGAGTTTCTGCTACCAAATCTGCACATCTAAGCTTTTTCCTTTCATAAGCCTCCCTCCGCTGAATGCTCCCAAGCGGGACGGCCAATTCTATAAAATAAATTAACCGCTGACTAGCAGACCGTAACACTAGGTCAGGCCTGAAGTTAGTGCGAACTGTAGACATGCCTAGATTACTCACCGGGCAAACTGCCCAGGGGCCCGGGGCCCGCCCATGTCCCAGAGAGCCCTGTGTTAATGTACAGATTCATTCTATCATCTCACTAATTTAAATTTGAATATGTGCCCATGCTTGCATAATATCATTCCAGAGGGGCCCCAGCGTGCTGTTCCAAGTTCAAGGGCACCGATTTAGTCAAATATCAAAAGGCCTTAGAAGTATTTCAGATGGGGAGGATAGGGAGCCCCATATGACCTGCTTGCCCTGGCCCGTCATGGTTATAGACTGTATCACATAAAGACATGCATGTGAACAGATGAAAACTAGCTCATTAGCTAATTCTGGCACATTTACATTGATGTGGAAACTGAAGATGATGATTAATGTGCACTGTCCCTGGGTAAAACATTTATAAATAAACTTAAACATGACCACACCTGTCATATAACTGGAATATATAGAAAGGTCCATTGTCAGTGTATCATGGTATCATCTCCTTTTGTCAACAGCAGCTTTCTAACTCTCACACATCAAACATGATGCATGGATGTCAGCCATTTTAGGTTGTGCTAAATGACCATTCAAGAATGTAAATTAGTGTAGGAACTATCTTTTATTTCTTTTTTTTTTGGTTCTATACTGATATTTTCACTTGACCATTTCAGGTTGGGAGACAATTGGAGAGCACAGTAATTTGTAAGTAGGACTGTAGAATCATGTTAGGTGGAGCTTTACGTGATTGGAATGGACCCCAGGCATGATTATTGATTATTGTATGATGACTCAGACTGCCATATAACCTCCGTAAGTGTGTCCATGACTCCTCCTAATGCATCATAGAAAACCATCTTATGGAAGATACCTTTAATAGGCTCAGAGTACAAAGTGAAAATAGTTTGTAAGAATTTCCCAAAGGGGATTAATAAAGTACTACAAGAAAATCTACACTAAAGAAATCTGACTGATTTCAAAATGACTATATATCTCCATGCAATTAGCTAATATGCTTTGGCATTCCAACTAACAAATTATCCAGCTCTTGGAAACCCATGGAGAGATGCAGCCTGGCCTATTTCAGGGAAAAAAGGCACTCATCGATCTAACACAAGCTTGTAGGTCAATTATAACAGAGGACCTAGTGCAGAATGGGGCCATCGGAGGCAACATACCGACTCCGCAACCTGGTGCACTATTCACAGAGTGTGACTGTGTGTGACCTATCACTGGATGGAACCCGAGATCCAATTGACTATCAAAAGGGCTGGGGCTTGTAAGTACAGAATTGTTTATTTAAAGCGGCAAGTCTCAGCACTTGGGAGCAGATTCATGCTCTAATAATCAAACAGAGTCATCTGGCTTCATGCTTTGTTGATCATATGCTGGTCGGAACCCAGCGTCCCCGTGAATACTTGATTGTGCCTCTCTCTATAACTCTTCAGACGTCCCCTTTTGATGCAAACTGTTTTTGGACACTGTGAATCGTTGTGGATGACTCATCACGCTAGGAATGAGATCGGGTCATTGTTTGGAATGTGCTTCTACTTGACAGGCTCCACTGTTGTCAGGGCGACCGGGCCAGAACCTATCCTCAGAACCCATCCTCAGAACCCATCCCCAGAACCCATCCTCAGAACCCATCGCCAGAACCCATCCTCAGAACCCATCGCCAGAACCCATCCTCAGAACCCATCCGCAGAACCAAGTTATGGCCCGATTATATTCACCACTTTCTAGCATTTTCAGTAAAATAGCACTCTTTTATGATATTCTCGTTATTCTCAGTCCCCGAATGTGTTTGGCAGAGTTGGGAGATTGTGGCGTGGAGTGTTCTATTTCCCCTCCCTCCGGCATTCACCACGGCGATGGAAGTAATTAGAGCATCAAGGTGGGCTGTAGGCGGGGAGAGACGGCAGGGCGGGCTGCGCCTCCCACTAATTAAGGCTTACATGGATGACATGACCCCGGTGATCATGTCGGTACCTTGTGCAAAAAGGTTACTAGAGAAATTAAATGGGAATTTCAAGTGGGGCTAAGATGAAGATTAAAGGAACACTAGCCTAGCTTAGCGCAATGAATGGAAGCGGACATGGCCGGTTAGCCTTCGGGAGAGGTGTTAGTTGGACAATGCCTAGTAACCGGCCATGTCCGCTTCCATTCATTGTGCTAAGCTAGGCTAACATGCAGCCAGATAGCTTTCTACTGAACGCACAGAGAGGAAACTGGTATCTATCTTCTTGTCTCTCTCTGGAGAAGACGGTAAGCTAATTTCCCAAAATGTTGTAAGTAAGTAAGTATTTTGTTGACCAGAGAGAAGGTAATAGAGAAACACTCCTATGTCGATGGAGCTCCCTTCTGTAACGGAGAAGCCAGTGCAAGGTTTGGGAAGGTGGAACCTGTTCCGCCCGACGGGACTGGTACCGGTCCCAAAATGGCATCTGGTCATAAATCAATATTTTTCAGAGTGTTGCATAATTTTTGCGATTTTTATATCAAACGTTTTCAAGTATTAACATCACTAACATGTCACAAAAGCATGTAGAATGTATATTATCATCAATAGGTTAGTTTAGCAATAGGTTAAAAGTTCCTTGAGATAGATTTAACTTTTCGATTCTATGAAGTCTAGTCGCGAGGGCGACCATTTTGGTCATTTTGAACCGTGGGAATTGTAGTCTTTTTGCGGCCATTTTGTAGAGGGGGTGCATAGCTGTCGATCAGCCTATCACCGGACCTTCTTGGTGGCAAGATCAAGTGATAGAGCCAGCTTGCTTTCAATCGATAACATTACAAGGCCAAAATAAGACCAAACGATTGGTCCTAAATCTGCCACCTCGAACCCATATTGAGCCATGTCACTTCAATGAGGTGGGATGGCTCCCTGTGGAGCAGAGGGTCTCCTTTCTGAAACTGGGACATATGTATAAAATGTAAAATGGATCTGCCCCAAGATATTTATGCTCTCGCATTGTCCTGCATGGCCAGGTCCACGGACGACAGTTACGGTCTGGACAGCTCTCAGTTTATGAGCCTAGAAAGGGTTCCTATTCACAGAATGGCTTTCTGTCTACAGCCTGCCGGCTGTGGAACTCTCTGCCCAGGGCCATCCAAAACTCCCCCACTATTGCTGTCTTCAAGAGGGATGTGAAGCGACATCTGCAACAATAGGGTGCTTGGCCACCACTCTTGAAGAACAGGAACATGACATGCTGTAATGAGGCTCTTTCAGAAAATTGTGTTGTCTATTTTATCTACTTGTTGTATCTATATTATCTTCTTAACTCTTTCTTTGTGATTTATTGTATTCTTCTTGGGAACATGTTGGAAACAAGTGGACAGACTTTCACATGTTATCCTCCTTGTACCCCTTGTTTTTATACTTTTGTATAAATTGTATGTACTAAATAAAAATCAAATCAAATCAAATCAAGGCTGTTCAACCTCTCTTGCAACATGGTATATCTTAAATAGTGCTTGATAAGTTTCAACTTACTAAATTATCTTTCACCACCAGCTACGGTAACTGGGAGCGTCAAGAAAATTCGAGAGAGAGAGAGAGAGAGAGAGAGAGAGAGAGAGAGAGAGAGATAGAGAGAGAGAGAGAGAGAGAGAGAGAGAGAGAGAGAGAGAGAGAGAGAGAGAGAGAGAGAGAGAGAGAGAGAGAGAGAGAGAGAGAGAGATCAGATCATCGGAGACAGAGAGCGAGCAGGGGAGGAGGGGGCCTGAGGACTGTGGATCGTGACAACACTGTTAGCTAACAGCTAGCTAACATAAAGACTGTGACCTGTAATTCAAAGCAGCGAAAATTAAGAGAAGGTGATGATTATAAATGTGTTTTATTGTATTGAGCATTGTAACTTACATGAAAGGTCTGCCTGCCACCACCAATGACAGACCGTCTTTACACACACGCACTCAGCCGACAGCACCTGGCTGCATGATCAGGACTGTTGTGGGTGGGACTCGTGAGGCAGTAGATCAAACCATTGTTAGAGAAATGCAGGGGAGTCGCAATCTATGTAAACTTAAAAAAGCACCTGTTTGTTTCTTTTGTGACGTTTTTCTATTAATACAGGCAATTATACTTTTGAGTCATCTACATTAACTTACTTTAGGATAATAAATAAACCATATTAATAAAAAGATAATAATAGTGTTCTCTGGGCCCCCCCCCCCCCGTGCTGGGCCCTTGGAATCATCCTAATCTACCCCACCCCCCAGTTTATCACTAACTGGAGCTAGCTTAGAGATGCATTACAGTGATGTTTTAATTCAGTCATACATTGTTTATTTTGGACTATTATTGTCATGTATTGTGATTAGTGTCATTGTCATAGCTTCAGATAATATTTATATATATTATATTTCAGATATAATATATTATATCATTTGATCACCCTCTCTGATCACAACCAACTCTGATGGGCCAATCAGAGCAGCCAGATGTGACTGATGGGCCAATCAGAGTATCATGTGATATTTCAGATGAAGCAGATTGGATATCTGAATTGGTTTGATTCTGATATACATGAAAAGGCTTTAGTCATCATTTTCACAACAACAGCAGCTCTAATATTCGCGGTAATTTTACATCCACATACCTTTTGTAACAGAAAAATGCAATGACATTGAAGATTTTCATTGTACTGTATCTTTAAGCATGAGGTGAGGTAATGCATGAAAGGCTGTGCCAACAAGGGCCCACTGTGCCCCCCCCCTTTAAGGCATGAGCACTGCATGACTGCCATTTTACACATTCATCGCTAATACTCATCAGATTTTATAGGCCTACAGTACATGCTTGTATAATATACTGTGCAATCACACTGTATGTAGATGTGGTTACAACCAGGGTGCGATCCACGGGGGGAGCTGGATGAGCCATGGCTCCCTTAGATCAGACATCAGCTCCCTTGAAAACATGATTTGTGAATCTTTGGGGGGTCTCTAAATTACTGAAAATAAATGCTACTTTTGCCATGCATTTCTCATTTTTCTGTAATTTTCTGTATCATCATCGTGTATAATAATAAACTTATGCTATTTTGGATGTATGATTAATGATTTGCGCACTAATTCACACACGTAATATGGCAACATGCATGCTATTCTTGCAATTACCATTTGGAGCGCGGCGGCGCTGCAGCCTGCACGCACGGCACAAATCAAACTTGACCCACGTTGTAACCTGTGGCTGTGACTTGTTGACAGTGATCGTAAGCAAAATTAAGAGAAGGTGATGATTATAAATGTGTTTTATTGTATTGAGCATTGTAACTTACATGAAAGGTCTGCCTGCCACCACCAATGACAGACCGTCTTTACACACACGCACTCAGCCGACAGCACCTGGCTGCATGATCAGGACTGTTGTGGGTGGGACTCGTGAGGCAGTAGATCAAACCATTGTTAGAGAAATGCAGGGGAGTCGCAATCTATGTAAACTTAAAAAAGCACCTGTTTGTTTCTTTTGTGACGTTTTTCTATTAATACAGGCAATTATACTTTTGAGTCATCTACATTAACTTACTTTAGGATAATAAATAAACCATATTAATAAAAAGATAATAATAGTGTTCTCTGGGCCCCCCCCCCCCGTGCTGGGCCCTTGGAATCATCCTAATCTACCCCACCCCCCAGTTTATCACTAACTGGAGCTAGCTTAGAGATGCATTACAGTGATGTTTTAATTCAGTCATACATTGTTTATTTTGGACTATTATTGTCATGTATTGTGATTAGTGTCATTGTCATAGCTTCAGATAATATTTATATATATTATATTTCAGATATAATATATTATATCATTTGATCACCCTCTCTGATCACAACCAACTCTGATGGGCCAATCAGAGCAGCCAGATGTGACTGATGGGCCAATCAGAGTATCATGTGATATTTCAGATGAAGCAGATTGGATATCTGAATTGGTTTGATTCTGATATACATGAAAAGGCTTTAGTCATCATTTTCACAACAACAGCAGCTCTAATATTCGCGGTAATTTTACATCCACATACCTTTTGTAACAGAAAAATGCAATGACATTGAAGATTTTCATTGTACTGTATCTTTAAGCATGAGGTGAGGTAATGCATGAAAGGCTGTGCCAACAAGGGCCCACTGTGCCCCCCCCCCTTTAAGGCATGAGCACTGCATGACTGCCATTTTACACATTCATCGCTAATACTCATCAGATTTTATAGGCCTACAGTACATGCTTGTATAATATACTGTGCAATCACACTGTATGTAGATGTGGTTACAACCAGGGTGCGATCCACGGGGGGAGCTGGATGAGCCATGGCTCCCTTAGATCAGACATCAGCTCCCTTGAAAACATGATTTGTGAATCTTTGGGGGGTCTCTAAATTACTGAAAATAAATGCTACTTTTGCCATTTTTTCTCATTTTTCTGTAATTTTCTGTATCATCATCGTGTATAATAATAAACTTATGCTATTTTGGATGTATGATTAATGATTTGCGCACTAATTCACACACGTAATATGGCAACATGCATGCTATTCTTGCAATTACCATTTGGAGCGCGGCGGCGCTGCAGCCTGCACGCACGGCACAAATCAAACTTGACCCACGTTGTAACCTGTGGCTGTGACTTGTTGACAGTGATCGTTTTGACAGGTAAATAAGGTCACTCAGGAATGGATAATGTCTAAACGAAAAATGCAACAAGTAAGCCTAACCAATTTTGGTTTCACGAAGACAGTGAAGCAGTCAATCGACTTGACAGAGCAGCAGGAGGCGGGATCATATACAGGCGACGCCGTTACAATTACACCTGCTGCTGGTGCTGCTCCGGTGGGGACTATTATTGACAACGCCCGGTGACCGTGCCGGCGCCTGCGGTCATATCAGAACACAGGATAGGATACTGTAGACAGTGTTGGATGATGATCTATCATCTATCTAACTAAATGGATACTTTTTTTTTATCATGGAATGTGCTGTGGAAGCCCAGACCGTCCAGACGGCCGGACCTCAACAAGTGAGTTGTCTAGTATTATGTGTTCTTACTGAAACTGATTGAATATATGACAGGATTCAAGCGGTTTATTTGTCACATACATACATACACAAGGCCTACAGGCTACAGGCTACAGTAACGTCTGCGATCACAGTATCCTCCAACCAACAGTTCGACACCTACCTGAAAGGCACCCCCCCCCCCCCCGCAAAAAAATATTATTTGGCTCACCCAAAGACCATGCTATGGTACGCACACTGGTTACAACTTAGACACAGCAGGAGCAGTTGTAGTAGTAGTAGTAGTAGTAGTAGTAGTAGCAGTAGTAGTAGTTGTAGTAGTAGTAGTAGTAGTAGTAGTAGTAGTAGTAGTAGTAGTAGTAGTAGTAGTAGTAGTAGTAGTAGTAGTAGTAGTAGTAGTAGTAGTAGTAGCAGCAGTGGCGTAGCTGGGGGGGGGTAGCTTAGGATGATTCCAAGGGCGCAGCACTGAGGGGGGGCCCCACATTTTTTATTTTTTTTTTTATTGATACTATGTTTGTTTCTGAAGTGTGTGTGTGTGTGTGTGTGTGTGTGTGTGTGTGTGTGTGTGAGATATATAGAGAGAGAGGGGGGGCTTTGGTAGACTATTGCATTGGTCCATTCATTGAAGATGAACGCAATGCGACATCCTTTACTAGGCTCACCCACCAACAGTGCAGGTGCTGAACTGCTGATCCGAATGTATAGGTAAAAACCATATTATGCGTTTTCATCAATAAAAAAATTGCCAACAAATTTCCGCTTGTGCGCTAACGCGCGCTCGCATTCACTGGGGGCCTACAAATACATTCTTTCATGGGGCCCATAATCTGGAGCTACACCCCTGAGTAGCAGTAGTAGTAGTTTCAATTTCAAGTTTCAAGTTTCTTTAATATTTGTCATACAGAAGTACAGAATACTTTTATACAAAATGCTTCTTACTGTTACGCTCCAGAGACTGTGCAAGACAAGATAAGTATGAAATAAAATAACATAGTAAAATTAGAAGTAAAAAAATGAGGTCACAGTGTTCAGTTTAGACATATGTACAATGTTCGATGCAGAATAGACGTAGTTACCATACAATATACAATACTGTGCAGTGTACTAATATACAATACTATATAGTGCAAGGCAGAAATGGGACGAGGTGCAATTTAGGTACAATTCACAGTAGGTGTACGAGTTGTAGTGCAAATCCTTTATCAATAAATATAAAGTGTAAAGTGTGTTTGTGTGATCTAAAGTGTGGAGAGTGGGTGCTGCAGTGTGTTGTTTGTTTGAGTGAGTGTGTGCGTGTGGGTGTGTGTGCTGTGTGCATTTGATGGTTGTTGCATAGTGTTTATTGTTCGTTTAGCAGCCTGATGGCCTGGGGATAGAAGCTTCTTCTGAGTCTTTCTGTGCTCTCCTTAAGACTCCGGTATCGCTTGCCTGACCGCAGCAGTTCAAAGAGGCAGTTGTTCGGGTGGCTCGAGTCCTTAATAATTCTCTTAGCCTTCCCCTTGCACCGCTTGTTGTAAATGTTCTGGAGGGTGGGAAGCCCCCCTCCAATTGTGCGTTCGGCTGAACGTGTCACTTTTTGTAGTCTGCTACGGTCTTGTGCAGTGCTATTCCCAAACCAGGAGGTGATGTTGCCGGTCAGGATGCTCTTTATTGTACATGAGTAGAAGTTCCTAAGGATCTTCTGACTGACTTGGAACTTCCTTAGGCGCCTGAGGAAGTAGAGGCGTTGTCGTGCCTTCTTCACAACACTGTCAATGTGTGTGGTCCATGTCAAGTCCTCGGATATGTGGGCTCCGAGGTACTTGAAACTGTTCACTCTCTCAACCGGTGCCCCGTCGATGCTGAGGGGGCTGTAGTCCTTGACCCCCGACCTCCTGAAGTCCACAATCATCTCTTTTGTTTTGCTGACGTTCAGGGAGAGGCCGTTCTCCTGACACCACTGTGACAGGTTCTCTACCTCTTCCAGGTAGGCCCTTTCGTCGTTGGCAGAGATCAGGCCCACCACTACTGTGTCATCAGCAAATTTGATGATGGTGTTGTTGTTCCGCTGTGCTACGCAGTCATGTGTGTACAGGGAGTAGAGGAGGGGGCTCAGAACACAGCCCTGGGGGGCCCCTATGTTGAGCGTGATGGATGAGGAGGTGCAGTTGCCGGCTCTTACCACCTGGGGTCTGCCCGTCAGGAAGTCCAGTAGTAGTAGTAGTAGTAGTAGTAGTAGTAGTAGTAGTAGTAGTAGTAGAGGTAGTAGTAGTAGTAGTGGTAGTAGTAGTAGTAGTAGTAGTAGTAGTAGTAGTAGTAGTAGTAGTAGTAGTAGTAGTAGTAGTAGTAGTAGTAGTAGTAGTAGTAGTAGTAGTAGTAGTAGTAGTAGTAGTAGTAGTAGTAGTAGTAGTAGTAGTAGTAGTAGTAGTAGTAGTAGTAGTAGTAGTAGTAGTAGTAGTAGTAGTAGTAGTAGTAGTAGTAGCAGTAGTAGTAGTAGTAGTAGTAGTAGTAGTAGTAGTCATAGACGCCTACATAATGGAGCAGTCGAAGCAAGTGCCCCACCAGTATTGAGCTTGGGGGGCAAACATCTGATTTGCACCCCCACTTTTTGATCATATGAAAAATATGATATACCCCCCCCCCCCCCCAAATATATAAATCTAACCATAACTACGTAATTTCAATCAAATTAATAATACGCAATGACACTTGATAACAAGTTTCCAAAGATTGCGAACCCCCGCCCCCTGCCCCATTATGGTTTGATCCAGTGCCTCCCATCTCCAGCGCTTAGACCTTTGCGCACAGTGCTGCAGTCTGGCTGCAGGTAGGCTGAGTGCAGGCATGTGCACACATAGAGGCCAAGGGGTGCCTGAGCACCTGCCTTTTTGAGCCTCATCAAAAAAGTGCCCTTTTTGAAAAAAAATTTAAATAATTTTTTTTTTTTTTTTTTTTTTTTTTACTGTTACGCATATAGACTGCCCTTCCAACTGAAAAATGTCAGGATAGAATCAAAATATTAGGTAAAGAGAGAGAGATGCCCCATATTCCATTGCAGTTTGCATGGCCTCCTCAGCATGCCTCTCCGCGGACCTATATATTTTATGCATAGCGTGGGTGGTGATGATGATCATGATAGAAACCGCTGTTGAATGCTGGTATTACACTCATTGAGGGACACAAAGAAGTCAAGTCTGATGGGATTTGGGAATCTCAAATACAAATCGGGATTGGAATAAAAAATGCATTTATATTAAACAATACAGAATATACAGCACTTCTTGGGGTCTGTAGGGTAAGCACTTATTCCCTCCCCCCTGAACATTTATGGAGATGTATGGGCCTTTTAAGTCAGTGATAAAAGTGTCTTTCAAGGATAAGTGAGCTCCTGCACTGATTATTATAGTTCAATATTCAATATTTGATCACCAAAACCCCCCAAAAAGCATAAAAAGGGGGCCCCCCGCCCGAAAAGGGCCCTTACAAATTGCGCTCACGCGCTACGTGCGCTCGCTTAATATATACACACAAGTGTAGTGCCCTTTTCAGCCTTTGAGCACCTGCCCCTCTAAAGTCCTGTGCACATCCCTGGCTGAGTGTAAATATCAAAGCCCACAGAGTGTGTCATAATATTGGTGGCAGGCAGGCAGTGGCGAATCCTTGTGGAAGCCAACGGAAGCCATGCCTCCCTATAAATTTCATATCAAATTATGAAATATGAAATATGAAAAAAAAAAAATTAAAATATAATTTTTTTTAATATAGTTTACATTCATTTTCATCTGTGCATCTGTGTTTTTTTTTTTTTTTTTTTTTAATGTCTCCCTCTTCTCCTTCTCACTCCCTCTAACACACTGTCAGACTGTGCTCACTACTGCAGCTAGTATAGGAGAGAAGCAGTGGGTAGGTCTCTTTCTCCAGGCTTCCAGCATTATAGAGTGAGTCCAAACTCCAAATCCGATCCTAGCCAATCAGATTCGAGCTGACTGCCACTGGGCCACACCCTAAAAGTTTAAAACGGAGCTGGGAGGAAGACGTTCAGCATAATATTCCACCTGGAGGCGGGGCAGGTGCCATATTTTCCCCTCTGCACTCTGAACATTGTATTAACCCGTAACTGTTCCCACGGGCCGAATATTGCCCCGATCCTCGCGAGATTAAATCCACGGGGACCTCTCGGCGTGCCGAAGCTTTTCCTAAATCACTTCCATCATCGAAAACGAGGGGAAAAGGTCGGCTCGCGACCCTGAAAATGTCGCGTGATTTTAAAAACGCTGTATTAAGTGAGCCTATTATGGGATCCACGCGAGCTTTCTATCGTGGAAACATCTGGGCGTCCCGCAACTTTTACTGATTCACATGTAGCCCCTAAAATGCTTAGAAAAGGAAAACAGAAAGCGTGGAATAAACTCGCCGAAACGGAAAAGTGAAAATATTCACGGCCATAGAGGAGACCGTGGGACACCTTTTTGCAACCGAATATGTGTCTCGAATTTGCTCCCACGCGGCGCGCAAAATCGCGCAAGGAAAAATCGGACCAAAAATTAACCAATGCTCCAGCAGTATTAATGACCCTGATGTAAACAAGACAAACGTCTTTCTCTGGTCTGCATCCCCTTATACAATTGTGTGTGAATGAATGAATGAATGAAAACTTTATTAACAGATTGCAGAATGGGTACAGTACAGTACAGCTCAATACATACAATTGTTAAGGGGATGCAGACCAGAGAAAGACTTTCGTCTTGTTTACATCAGGGTCCCCCATTTTCAATTCATCGTAAATGTGTATTGAGCCGTACTGTATTGTACCCATTCTGCAATCTGTTAAATAAATAAAAATAACGTTTGACTGGCCGCCGAGCCATACTGTAGTGTACATGGTGACTGCTTGACTTAAAAAAAAAAAAAAAAAAAAAAAAAAAATTATTAATAAAAATATTGAATAATTTTTTTTTTAATAATTTTTTTTTGGCTTCCCCTGTTATTTTACCCACGCGACGCCACTGCAGGCAGGCAGGCTTTTCCAGTAAGTTGTTCAAATAAAAGGATTATGTTAGACATGTCTTTACTATTGAGTGGTAGAACATCTACGGTTCTACCACGCAATACAATAAAAGTGTTTCACGGTCCCGAGATGCGATCTCGTCATACGGTTTCCTCTAATAAATAATAATAACGTTTCCCTCTCTGGTTGGCGTTAGCTTTAGTGCTAGCCGCTAGCTAACGTTATCTAGATATGTGGTGTGAGCTGGATGACGTTGACTTCATTTGCAAACGTTAACACTATCTATATGGCAGACGAGCAGGGCCGGATTAACGACGGCCGCGGCCCGTGGGCCTTTAGTGACGAGGGGCCTCCATTTTTTTTTCTTTTTTTTTACTTTTCTTTTTTACTTTTTTTTTTTTTTTTTTTTTTGATATCGATGTCATGACTGTGCACTGCAGACTCAGGGAGGAGGGAGATAAAGAGACACAAGAGTTACAGGTAATGGAAATATATCTTTTTTCTCTTTCTTATTAAAAAACGTGGCCTATTTGAAAGAAGATTGATTTAATAAAAATAAATAAGTGAAAAATCAATATACAGTGTACATACAGTATATATATATATATTAACATATTATTATTATAGTAATTGGCTATCATACTGCAATATAAACTGAGTTTTATAGTGAACAGAGCAGCATTATTGGTCAAGATTGAAGGCTCTATATTGCAGGAAATTGCACGTACAGGTTCATTAAATTTAAAAAAAAATCTGCCAAGGAAGGGGTCGTGCCGGACCCCCTCCAAGCCACCCCTTGCCGGCCAAAATTAAAAAAAAATTTAAAATTTAAAAATAACTTGCACCCCCACTTTCAACTATAACTAGGCGGCCATGGTAGTAGTAGTAGTAGTAGTAGTAGTAGTAGTAGTAGTAGTAGTAGTAGTAGTAGTAGTAGTAGTAGTAGTAGTAGTAGTAATAATAATAATAATAATAATAATAATAATAATAATAATAATAATAATAATAATAATAATAATAATACATTTCATTTGGTGGCGCCTTTCACGACACCCAAGGTCACCTTACAGATCATAGAAAAAACACAGCAAGGCGGTTAAAAATAAAACAAACAACAGGAAGTATAAAAACAGTGAAGTTAAAATAACAAACAAACAGCAGGGGGTATAGGACAGTGACAGAGGTTATAGTGAATATGTGAGTTTGAACAGATGGGTTTTCGGTTGTGATTTGAATGATGATAGTGAGTCAGACTGTCGGATATGTGGGGGCAGGGAGTTCCAGAGTCAGCAGCTGAAAGCTCGGACACCCATGGTGCTGAGGCGTGAGCTGGGGATGGAGAGGAGTCCAGTAGATGATGAGCGGAGGGTGCGGGAGGGGGTGTATTCCTGGAGGAGGTCGGTGATGTAGATGGGGCTAGATTGTGGAGAGATTTGAGTAGGAGGTTTTTGAAATCCAGGGAGCCAGTGTAAGTGAATGAGGACAGGGGTGATGTGGTCAGATGAGTTAGTGCGGGTGATGATCCTGGCAGCAGAGTTTTGGATGATTTGTAGTCTGTTGAGGAGTTTGGTGGGAAGGCCGGTGAGGAGAGCGTTGCAATAGTCGATACGGGATGTGACGAATGAGTGGACCAGGGTTTCCGTATTTGATTGGGACAGGTATGGGCGGAGTCTGGAGATGTTACGGAGGTGAAAGAAGGCAGACCGGGTGATGTTTTTGATGTGTGGTGCAAAGGAGAGGGAGCCGTCCAGGATGACACTAAGGCTTTTTACTTGGGGGAGAGAAGGGTACAGGGAAGCCTTCGATGGTGATGTTTGGAACTGGGGTGTTTTGTGATTTGGTGAGGGTGGATTAGGAGCCGATGAGCAGGGCCTCAGTTTTTGTAGTAGTAGTAGTAGTAGTAGTAGTAGTAGTAGCACGCAGTAGTAGTAGTAGTAGTAGCAGTAGTAGTAATAGTAGTAGTGCTAGTGTGACCGGTTTGATTTCACTCTGCGTTGTGTTTCAGATTCGACCCCTGTTAGGGATTGCCCCGAGTGGGAGTTGAACCCCGGTCTCCCGCGCCACGGGCGACATCGCAGACCACTATACCAAGAGGTGAATTCACTTCTTGGTAATGTGTCTGGATGCCTTTTAAGGGGGAGTGAATTTAACTTGCAGTACCGCTAACGTCCACAGTCACTTCACAACACTTGAAGTCCATCGTGACTGTGGATAGACTCGCGGTACCTCTGTTGCACTAGTAGTGCTGAAATATTACATGTAATAGTAGTAGTGCTAGTAGTATAGTAGTAGTAGTAGTAGTAGTAGTAGTAGTAGTAGTAGTAGTAGTAGTAGTAGTAGTAGTAGTAGTAGTAGTAGTAGTAGTAGTAGTAGTACATTTACATTTAGTCATTTAGCTGACGCTTTTATCCAAAGCGACTTACAAGTTCTGTACGACAAGTCATCAGGAAGGGTACAACTCTATCAGCTGAGTAACAATGTTCATCAAAGTGTTGCGTGCTACAGTGTACAGTAGGTTAGTTTATTAAAAAAAAAAAATCTAACCCTAACTAACCATACTGTCATGCACTTGTCCTAATAAACTAACCTACACTGTAGCACTCAACACTTTGATGAACATTGTTACTCAGCTGATAGAGTTGTGCTCTTCCTGATGGCTTGTCGTACAGAACTTGTAAGTCGCTTTGGATAAAAGCGTCAGCTAAATGACTAAATGTAAATGTAAATGTAAATGTATTAGGACAAGTGCATGACAGTAAGGTTAGTTAGGGTTAGAATAGTTTTTCTTTTTTTTAGTAGTAGTAGTAGTAGTAGTAGTAGTAGTAGTAGTAGTAGTAGTAGTAGTAGTAGTAGTAGTAGTAGTATAGTAGTAGTAATAGTAGTAGTGCTAGTAGTGCTGAAATATTACATGTAATAGTAGTAGTGCCAGTAGTAGTAGTAGTAGTAGTAGTATAGTAGTAGTAGTAGTAGTAGTAGTAGTAGTAGTAGTAGTAGTAGTAGTAGTAGTAGTAGTAGTATAGTAGTAGTAGTAGTAGTAGTAGTAGTAGTAGTAGTAGTAGTAGTAGTAGTAGTAGTAGTAGTAGTAGTAGTAGTAGTAGTAGTAGTAGTAGTAGTAGTAGTGCTAGTAGTGCTGAAATAACTAATTGAAACACCACAAGTAATACAGTACACAGCACAATCAGAACATTGATCACAGGCATAACAGCATACATTAATGCAAACATACTAAGACTGTCACATAAATAGTTTCAATTAGTTTGAAAACCGTAACGTGTCATTTGTTTTTTAATGCAATTAATTGCATGACCCTTTTTTAACTTAACTAGCAGGCTTTGTCCCCTAGCCTAGGGTGTGGGTGTAGGCATCTCTCTGAGTTCCCTTCTAGTTATAATGTGTAATTTAGTTCAAACGTATGTTTCCGATACAATATATACAATGGCACCAATATAACTAATAATTATTGGCTTTTTTGGTAAATTTTGTCAATTAGTATCTGGGTTTTCATAATCTCAATGTCTTGTTGCTATATTTAGCATGTATTGTTGGAAATAATTTGATATTGACCTTATTCCAGTATATTTACTTGGGTAACTTTACTTGGGTAACGTGAGGTAACTTCTCAAAAACATGGTCAGCACTTGATATTCAATGGAACATAACTGGCTTGATATTAGGAATAAAAAATAATAAACCTTGTTAGAAAGTTGTACTTCACCTTTTTCTAACGGTGTACAGTGTTAAACTCAAAATCTGTTTGGGTGTCAATGTGACTGGAAAATTATACAGCAAGCCACACATAAACCTAGGCCAATCAGAGAGCTGCACTGCTCTGCTTATGTAGTAGCGACTAATACATACAATACATACATACTTTTCAATTTAGTGATATTACAAAAGTTCAAGTTCAAGTATCTTTATTAGTTGTCATACAGAAGTACAGAATACTTTTATACAAAATGCTTCTTTCTGTTACGCTCCAGAGACTGTGCTAGACAAAAATAGATAAGTATAAAATAAAATAAGTATAGCAAGTAAAAAATAGAAGTCACGCACGTAGACACAAGTGTTCAGTATGTACATATGTACAATGTTCAATGTAGAGTAGAAGTAACTGAGTTACCATACAATATACTAGGGCTGACCCCTATTAATCGATTAGTCGACTAATCGGTCGAAAGGGGCCGTAGTCGACTGGCCAACCTCTTAGTCGAATATAATTAAAAAAATAAACAATATTTTTTTTTTTTCAAAAGAAAATAGGCATAGAAGCGTGGCTAACACTAATGGCACGCATACCAGAGGCTAACTGCCTACGAAAACAGGCACAGAGGCACTGAAAGAGGATTTCACCCATCTAATGAACACACTATACTAGACAAATATCAAGATGTATCCATCAGTGGACCAATTGCATGCTTTTGCAGAGGACAAGAAGCCTTCAGTCGACTCCTTCAGACATTAAGCACCCCCCACAGCCCAAATGGAACGAGAAAAAAAAATATTATACTTTTTTTTATTTTTTTTAAGTTGACCAATAGTCGACTAACGGCAAATTTTGGCCAATCCTAGTCGACCATCCAAATCCTTAGTTGGGGACAGCCCTACAATATACTATACAATATACTAATATACTATATAGTGCAAAGCAGAAATGGGATGAGGTACAATTTAGGTACACTTTACAGTAAGGTGTAATGATGTATGGGTTGTAGTGCAAATTCTTTACCAATAAATATAAAGTGTGTTTAGGTGTTCTAAAGTGTGTAAAGTGGGTGCTGCGGTGAGTTGTTTGTTTAAAGTGAGTGTGTGCGTGTGGATGTGTGTGCTGTGAGTGCATTTGATGGTTGTTACATAGTGTTATTGTTCGTTGAGCATCCTGATGACCTGGGGATAGAAGCTTCTTCTGAGTCTTTCTGTGCTTGCCATGAGACTCCGGTATCGCTTGCCTGACCGCAGCAGTTCAAAGAGGCAGTTGTTTGGGTGGCTGGAGTCTTTGATAATTCTCTTAGCCTTACCCATGCACCGCTTGTTGTAAATGTTCTGGAGAGTGGGAAGCCCCCCTCCAATTGTGCGTTCGGCTGAACTGGCCACTCTCTGTAGTCTGCTACGGTCTTGTGCAGTGCTATTCCCAAACCAGGAGGTGATATTGCCAGTCAGGATGCTCTCTATTGTGCATGAGTAGAAGTTCTTAAGGATCTTCTGACTGACTTGGAACTTCCTTAGGCGCCTGAGGAAGTAGAGGCGTTGCCGTGCCTTCTTCACAACACTGTCAATGTGTGTGGTCCATGTCAAGTCCTCGGATATGTGGACTCCGAGGTACTTGAAACTGTTCACTCTCTCAACCGGTGCCCCGTCGATGCTGAGGGGGCTGTAGTCCATGACCCCCGACCTCCTGAAGTCCACAATCATCTCTTTTGTTTTGCTGACGTTCAGGGAGAGGCAGTTCTCCTGACACCACTGCGACAGATTCTCTACCTCTTCCAGGTAGGCCCTCTCGTCGTTGGCACAGATCAGGCCCACCACTACTGTGTCATCAGCAAATTTGATGATTGTGTTGTTGCTCCGCTGAGCCACACAGTCATGTGTGTACAGGGAGTAGAGGAGGGGACTCAGAACACAGCCCTGTGGGGCCCCTATGTTGAGGGTGATGGATGAGGAGGTGCAGTTGCCTGCTCTCACCACCTGGGGTCTGCCCGTCAGGAAGTCCAAGACCCACTGGCAGAGGTCATAGTTCAAGCCCAGGTCCCTGAGCTTGGCTATGAGTTTTGAGGGGACTATGGTATTGAATGCTGAGCTGTATTCGATGAATAGCATTCTCACATAGTTCCCCTAATAAAAAATTATAAAAAAATTAAAAAATTATTATTATAATTTTTTGTGTGCGAGGCCCCCCTTCCCGCGAGGCCCTGTGCGACCGCACTGCTCGCACACCCCCTGAGGCGGCCCTGAGTTTACAATGTACAATGAAAAATAGACTACGGTAATTGTCTAAGTCCATGAAATCCATGTACTTCATCGTTGGTCACAAGGCCCATTCAAATGTCTGAAACGATTGAAACCCAGGTTGTTATGTTGTTCGGTCGGTGATGTAACTGCTTGTTATCGTAGGAGCGTGCTTGAGCAGAGTGTCCTTACCCTTAATGTCAGAGGTGGTCTCCCGGTGCAGATAAGAGAGGAAACGAGCCAGCGACACACCAAAGACTCTCAGGGTGGTCAAAACAACATGCACCCTGTAGTGGAAGTGGACATTCGTGAAACACCCAACTTGCCTGGACCAATGTGGCGGTTTTTATCAGCTTGGCCACTCCCAGAACTACAGGAAGTGTGGACCTGCAAGGAGGCATGGGGGAGATATGTTATACTACTGTTCTTAGACGGGAATGGCATCCATTTTAAAAGGGATAGTTCCGATTTTTTAAACAGCCCTATGTCCTAATTACCAATGATGATGTTTAAGTTTAAGTTTTTTTATTTCTTTTTTTACCCAGGGACAGTGCACATTAATAAATATCTTGATTGAATGTGCCAGAATTAGCTAATGATGCTCTACCTTTGAGTGACACCTTCTCTGCTCTCCCCACAGAGATGGCAACCTCCACCCTCCTCTCAGCCCTTGCAACCTCCTTCGACAAGCTATGTCTTCTCGTTGAGAAACCTGCCCGCCGTTCCCCACCCAGTCCATGGATGACGACCAACCACCTCAAACTGAACCTAAGCAAAACAGAATTGCTCCACCTGCCGGCTAAATCCTCCCCCCTGACCGACCTTTCCATCACAGTTGAGAATGCAGCTGTGACCGCGTCCCCGACCGCCAAGAACCTTGGTGTTGTCCTCGACGACCAGTTGAACTTCTCTGCTCACATCGCAGCGACAACCAGAACCTGCAGATTCTTCCTGAGCAATGTCAGAAGGATCCGCCAGTCATCTCCCGCCTCGACTACTGCAACGCACTGCTCGCTGGCCTCCCGGCCACTGCCACCAAGCCTCTTCAACTCATTCAGAACGCAGCGGCCTGCCCGATCTCAAACCTACCGAAGTCGGCCCATGTCACCCCACTTCTTAGGGACCTGCACTGGCTCCCCATTGCTGCACGAATCTGCTTCAAGGCCCTCAACCTAGCATACCGTGCGGCAAAGGGAACCGCTCCTGCCTATCTCCGGTTAATGGTCTCTAACTACACACCCTCAAGACCCCTACGCTCTGCATCATCTGGCCGCTTCAGACCTACTCCTATCCAAGCTCCGGGAGGGTCATCAAAAAGAAGTCACCTATTCTCAGTCCTTGCCCCACAATGGTGGAATGAACTACCCATCCCAGTTAGGACAGTCGAAACCCGTCCAATATTTCGCCGTCGACTAAAGACGCACTTCTTCAACCATTATCTGAATAAAAAATAAAAGATATATCTAACCCTAACTAACCTTACTGTCATGCACTTGTCCTAATAAACTAGCCTACACTGTAGCACTCAACACTTTGATGAACATTGTTACTCAGCTAATAGAGTTGTGCCCTTCCTGATGACTTGTCGTACAGAACTTGTAAGTCACTTTGGTTAAAAGCGTCAGCTAGAGTAAATGACTAAATGTAATGTAAATGTAATGAGCTAGTTTTCATCTGTAGTTCCTGCCTGTATGTCTTTATGGTGTGGGAGGAAACCAGAGTACCTGGAGGAAACCCACGTGAACACAGGGAGAACATGCAAACTCCACACAGAAAGGCCCCCTGCTGGGGTTCGAACCCACAACCTTTTTGCTGTAAGGCAGCAGTGCTGACCACTGTGCCACCTTGCCACCCATGTTGATACACAACCTTCCTTAGCACAATCTATGCTCCAAACTTGTCAATTGGGCCAAGCCCCTGTCTCTACAAGCTGACTCAAGATAACCTGACATCTACTTTGCGTGCACTGAGTAGATATCAGTTGTCTTCAATCACGCTCATACAGACAGACGTTTAACCCTATTGACTTTACATTGGTTTGTGGCTAACTATGCGGAGCTAGTAAGAGGAATAGTTTCAAGTTTCAAGTTTCAAGTTTCTTTATTAGTTGTCATACAGAAGTACAGAATACTTTTATACAAAATGCTTCTTACTGTTACGCTCCAGAGACTGTGCTAGACAAGATAAGTATGAAATAAAATAAAGTAGCATGTACAAAGAAGTAAAAATAGAGGTCACAGTGTTCAGTATAGACATATGTACAATGTTCGATGCAGACTAGAAGTAACTGAGTTACCATACAATATACAATATACTATGCAATATACTAATATACAATACTATATAGTGCAAAGCAGAAATGGGATGAGGTACAATTTAGGTACAATTTACAGTAAGGTGTACGAGTTGTAGTGCAAATCCTTTACCAATAAATATAAAGTGTGTTTAGGTGATCTAAAGTGTGGAGAGTGAGTGCTGCAGTGTGTTGTTTGTTTAAAGTGAGTGTGTGCGTGTGGATGTGTGTGCTGTGTGCATTTGATGGTTGTTGCATAGTGTTTATTGTTCGTTGAGCAGCCTGATGGCCTGGGGATAGAAGCTTCTTCTGAGTCTTTCTGTGCTCGCCTTGAGACTCCGGTATCGCTTGCCTGACCGCAGCAGTTCAAAGAGGCAGTTGTTCGGGTGGCTGGAGTCCTTGATGATTCTCTTAGCCTTGCCCCTGCACCGCTTGTTGTAAATGTTCTCGAGGGTGGGAAGCCCCCCTCCAATTGTGCGTTCCGCTGAACGTGTCACTCTTTGTAGTCTGCTTCGGTCTTGTGCAGTGCTATTCCCAAACCAGGAGGTGATGTTGCCAGTCAGGATGCTCTCTATTGTACATGAGTAGAAGTTCTTAAGGATCTTCTGACTGACTTGAAACTTCCTTAGGCGCCTGAGGAAGTAGAGGCGTTGTTGTGCCTTCTTCAGAACACTGTCAATGTGTGTGGTCCATGTCAAGTCCTCGGATATGTGGGCTCCGAGGTACTTGAAACTGTTCACTCTCTCAACCGGTGCCCCGTCGATGCTGAGGGGGCTGTAGTCCTTGACCCCCGACCTCCTAAAGTCCACAATCATCTCCTTTGTTTTGCTGACGTTCAGGGAGAGTCTGTTCTCCTGGCACCATCCCGCCAGGACCTTGACCTCTTCCAGGTAGGCCCTCTCGTCATTTGCAGAGATCAGGCCCACCACTACTGTGTCGTCAGCAAATTTGATGATTGTGTTGTTGCTCCGCTGAGCCACACAGTCATGTCTGTACAGGGAGTAGAGGAGGGGACTCAGAACACAGCCCTGTGGGGCCCCTATGTTGAGGGTGATGTATGAGGAGCTGCAGTTGCCTGCTCTCACCACCTGGGGTCTGCCCGTCAGGAAGTCCAAGACCCACTGGCAGAGGTCATAGTTCAAGCCCAGGTCCCTGAGCTTGGCTATGAGTTTTGAGGGGACTATGGTATTGAATCCTGAGCTGTAGTCGATGAATAGCATTCTCACATAGTTCCCCTGCCTCTTGTCCAGGTGTGATGCTGCTGTGTGCAGCACATGGGCTATGGCGTCCTCCGTGGACCTGTTGGGGCGGTATGCAAATTGCAGGGGATTATGCAGAGAAAAGATTGTACCGCAAATTGGGGTTCCAATCCGGAGGTTCCTGGTTTGATTCCCACTCCTCCCGGGCAGTGTGTTGAAGTGTCCTTGAGCAAGACACTTAACCCCTAACTGCTCCCGATGTGCAGGTTGGCACCTTGCATGGTCGCCTCCGCCGTCGGTGTGTGAATGTGTGAGTGAATGTATTAAATGTGAGGCACAAATTGTAAAGCACGTTTGGCTAAAAGCTGCTATATAAATACAGCCATTTGCCATTTCTCTGATGGTATAAGTCACAAAGGGTGACAGAAATGTCATTATAGAAAGAAAAACTGAAGATCTTCAATAATTTGACCCTTCCATCGAGCCAGCGATGAAGACTTTGTAGACTCAACCGATAAATAACATTTTGAAAATCATTAAAAGTCTTAGTAGCGTCGTTAACCCTTTCTAAGTGAATGTGTAAGTCGATGAATAGTTGATTATATGAACCATCCTAGACTGTGGATAAAGGCTTGACAGAGAAATAGCCGCAGTAGTCAGTGACCTTATCTCCCACCCAGTTCGGGGGAAAAAGCCTTGATCCCATCTTTAGAAAATAGTTTAGTGTGTCTTAACACACGCACATATATACGCGTGCACGTATGGGGGCCACACACGCGCCGCCACACACGTGCACGCACGCACACACGCGCACACACACACACACACACACACACACACACACACACACACACACACACACACACACACACACACACACACACACACACACACATGCACACACACACACACAAAGAGCCAAGCAATTAAAAAGGAAGGATTCAGCTGATAACAATGGCGTCTGATGCTCTTCAGAACACTGAACATTTCCAAAAGCGGCCCCTAATTAATCGAACCCCCCAGCGTCCCAGTGCCACTGTGTCTCAGTGGTGCCAGGGCCGGCCTGACAGCAGCGACTACCCACTCAGGGTCACACGTGTAGGCCCCTTCCATTCTCCTCAACCTGGCCCTTTGTACTCTACCAGTGGGAAAGTATTTTTATAGTGCTCTGTGACACAAACACATTGATGCACACAAACCGGATGCACACACAAACACACACGTACACCGTGCGATTATGCTCTGTTTCAAAGCATCGCTTATGCGTGACACACACATGACGTCCTGTGTGCCTGAAAAATCGTCTTTTCAACGTGCTCCTCGGAACGCACGGCCTAGTAGCTGGGGTCTAAGGGTCATATGCCCCCCCCCCCTAAAGTCCCCGCCCCCATGTCTATTTCTGCTTTGTACGAACCATGCCAATTGTTCAGAGGGTTCGGCGCTAGACCGCCAGACGGCTTTATGTCCCGAGTGTGGAGGGTAAAGAGGCAGAGCGGAGGCCGAAGGTTGATTGGTCGAGCCGGTTTTCGATGCTATAGGAAAGATATACGGTAGATGTGTGAAATCACACGTGGTGATTTTTTTAAAGGGGTCGTACGTTTAGGTTTACATTTTGTCATTTAGCTGAACGCTTTTATCCAAGGCGACTTGCAAGTTCTGTACGACAAGTCAGCAGGAAGGGCACAAGTCTTACAGCTGAGTAACAATGTTCATCAAACAGTGCTGAAACGTGGGTGTTGCAGTGTTGAGTGCATAGTAGTAAAGACATATTAGTATATCATGATAGTATAAGACAGTAAGAAGGTTAGTGGTTTTTATTTGAATTGTAAATGTTTTCTTCATTTCATATATTGATCGACGAAGTGTGTTTTTAGTCGACGATGAAAGATGGGTCGGGATTCGGCTGTCCTAACTGTGGTGGGAGGTTCGATCCACCATTGTGGAGCGAGGACCGAGAATAGGCGGCTTCTCCTTGATGACCCTCCCGGAGCTCGGACAGGAGTGGATCTGAGGCGGCCAGAGGATGCAGAGCGGAGGGGTTTTGAGGGTGTGTAGTTCGAGAGTGTAGTTGTGTTTTGAAAGTGAGTGAGACTAAGCTGTACAAACAAATGTAAACACATTTACAAAGTTGCAGCATCTTCATCAAACAGCCTGGATCAGATACTCGTCAATAAAGGGACATTTCTAAGATTTTGGATAATTTGTATCAAATAAGGGGCAGTGTAGTCAACCACATACTGTTACCTAATAAGTTATACTTTCTACTCATTCCATCATACCTTATTCCACGTAATTGTGCGACGGTGTTGAGTCCACACAGTCCTCATTTCCAATCATCCCAAATCTTTTAAATCTAACAGATTCCTAGGGGCGCCCCGGTGGCGCACCACATGCTCAGCGTACTGTAACTGCAGCGTCCTGGGTTCGAATCCGGCCCAGGACATGTGCTGCATGTCCTTCACATCTCCAAACTGTCCTATCCACAATAAAGCAGAAAATGCAATACATTTATTTTTTTTATATAAAAAAAATAATAACAGATTCCTCTAATCTTACTCAAAATATACTTTTGTTGGAGCTATGTGGCCCTTAGATGGTGCAGTGGTTCAAACCCATCGTCTCTGGGTCTCAATCCCACCAAAACCTTCTCTCCTGTGTCTCCCTGTCTCTCTCCAAAATATTTGTGCATTGTGCATCATGAAATAATTCTGCTTCTGTGTTTTCATGGGGCACAAAATGAAGACACTCACATCGGCTGTGGTTTGAAAATATCCATATCACTAATTGGTTTGATACGTGGTTTACAATGTATTTTCTGTCACAAT